>NC_140522.1:8811211-9266211 GCF_964339955.1 Pipistrellus hanaki | reverse complement strand
CAGGAGGCAGCCAATCAATGATGCTTCTAGATCTCCTTTTCCCTTCTCTAAAATCAATAATAATAATAATAATAATAATAATAATCATCTAACCTAATAATAGAGTGATATGCAAATTAACCATCACGCCGCTACACAAACCATGCCCATCAGCCAATCAGGGTGAGTATGCAAATTAACCCCACCAAGATGGTGGTTAATTTGCATATCAAGACAGCATAGAAAGAAGCCAAGCCTGCAGAAGGGGCAGTGGAGAAAGGAGGAAAGCAGGTGGGGCCAGGGGAGAAGGGAGGAAAGCAGGTGAGGCCAGGGGAGAAGGGAGGAAAGCAGGCGGGACAGTGACCGCAGCAGGAAGCCCTATTGCAGGATTCTTCCAGCAACAGGCCACTAGTTATATATATAAAAGATTCCTCATGTCTGTGATCACCTCCAAGAGGCCGATTCCCCAACACCTTGCTGCTTGTCTTCTAAGTAGGAGGGTTGTCAATAGCTTCCTCTTCCAAAGCCTTTCCTGTCAGTAGAACCATCATCCCTGTCCTCCACTGGGCCTTTGTGACCATCGGTCTTACGCCTCACTATCTCTGTACCAACCTGCTGCTGCTGCTGTGTGTACATCAGTGATCTCTGTACCTTGAATCCATGTCTGTTTACAAGTTACCATGGTCTCTTTTATGGCTCTAACGGAATTGTTTAGCAAAGGCAGGAGAAGGAGAGTCTTAGTATTCGATGCCCACTTGGGTCAGAAGCACAGCAAAGGTCAAGCCATTTCAACCTGGCCTGTTTGGCTCAGTGGATAGAGCCTCGGCCTGTGGACTGAGGGTTGTGTGTTCATTTCCAGCCAAGGGCACATACCTCGGTTGCGTGCTCATCCCTAGCCCCGGTTGGGTGTGTGGGAGAGACAACCAGTTGATGTGTCTCACTTACATTGATGTCTCCCCTCCCTTTCCTCCTCTCCCTCCCCCTCTCTCTCTTCCTCTCTCTAAAAGTCAATGGAAAAATGTCCTCAGGTGAGGATTAGCAACAACAAGAGAGTAATTTCCAAATGCACCAGAATTTAGGGGTCCTCACAGCTCCCGAGAGGTGACACTATACTAAGATAATTCTGGGCCCTGGCGCCAAGCAGACAGATGCCTGAGTTCAGACGCTTAGCTGTGCAACCGTAGGCAAAGCAATACACACTTCCCCATTTTCCCTCTCCCTTTCCCTAAAGTGGAACTGTAAAGATTAGAAAAGCACATGCAGTAACTGTCTGTTCCCGCTAATCTGATGTTCAGTCAGCTTCCGGCACTCCCTGTCACTCAAGATATAGTTCCTAAGCTTTTTGTGTGCACGTGTGTGTGTGTGTGCGTGCATGCACAGGAAACACACATTGTCAGACTGCATTTCTTCCTCTTTTTAAATTTCTGCTGAGACCCCGATGGAGCTTACTCCTCCTTCCGTGTGTCAGCCTCCTCCCCGCCCTGCTCATTGGTCCTTTCCTCCATCACCCTGGTCCTACATTCCTGTTGTCCACGGACTATGTTAGTGGCGGGAGTTCGAGCTTTAGGGATTTAGGCACATTGAGGTGCGTGAGTCCTCCTGAAGGGAGGAACTACCAGAAGGTCAGAAGGACCTGGGCCAAGGGGTGAGAGGGCAGCCCGGCCAGAGCGTCCTCTTGCGAGCAATCACGTGAGGTGTCCCCTCTATAACGATGTCCTTTAGGGTTAGGATTTGATTAACATATTCCATTGATAAACTCACATTTGTTTAGTTTGTCATCAAATCCACTTAAGACCATCTTCAGTTGAATTATACCCTTGGAATTCAAGCTTACATGGTCATTTATTAGTAAAAGTATGAATTAGCCTCAAGTACTCCATTGGACTAAGGGTTCTGTTTTTGGCACAAAGAGAGAGTTCCTTGTGAAAGGATGGTAGAGCTGATAGGATATAGAACCGATTTAAAACGGATGAACTCACCGAGCTTTGAGTCAACAATAATCATTTTTCTCTCACGGTGGTGGTATGATTTGTGGGAAACTTGCATGGACCTAAAAATAAGATAGTGACAAAACCAAACAAAAGCAGAAAAGGTTATTGTGCGCTTCCTGGAGAAGGCATTTTTGGCGGAGATTTCTATAAATACCCCTGCCTTACATTTTCAGTAAAAAGTCAATAGTTTATTCACTTTGTAAGTACTGGATGTTTATCCCTATTGGCGATTTGTTAACTCCTTATCTAGAAATTTATTTTATGGGTAGTTATTATAAAAATTCCTATATTTTCAGTATCTATGTTCCATTCCTTTTCTTAAAATATTTTTTGTTTATTGAAAGTTAACATCATACGTTAATTTGCCTATCTTTTTATTTTTTAACATTCTCTTGGTAAAACTAGTGTACATTTTTAGAATGTAAGTGTGTTTAAAACCTGTTTAGGTCTCCATAATGATTTTTTTTCTCGGTGTTTCCTCCTGATTATTTTAAAGAAAGCATACATGTCATCTATAGAATTTAATTATTAGAGTGGGATAAATGCATAAACGATGAATTGAGTTGGATATGTATCATGCCAGGAACAGATTCAAGTTTCCCCCCTGGTATTTAAAATGGAATCTTTCTCAAAGCAATATGAACATATAAGTGAATTTTCTTACATTGAGCCTTTTCACACATTGAATTTTTTCCTCATACTAATAGGCAATCGATTAATCCTTTCTGCAGTATCTGCATTTAAATGTGTTTCTTTATATTATGATGTAGCATGCCACATAAAATTTAGAAAAACCTAGAGCAATTTACATTTTTTAATGTTTAAAGAGTTTTTTAATTAAAAACATTTTAAAATTGATTTGAGAGAGAGAAAAAACATACATCAATTTTGTTGTTCCACTTATATATGCATTCATTGGTTGATTCTTTCCCCCCATTTTTTTAATTAAGGTATTATACATGTACATTTCTTACCATTGCTCCCCCCACCCATTTCTCACCCCCCAGTATTTTGCGTCCATTGGTTTTGCTTACAATGTGCATGCATACAAGTCCACCGGTTGATCTCTTATCTCCCCCAGCAATTTACATTTGTGTGGGATTTTGTTTGCCACAGCACACAAAATTCTTGTCTTTTAAAAAGCAAGTAATTTGGGTGTAGTTGTGCTTAGGCACAACACTAAGGAATTAAGAAATTCTGTAAAATCGAGATCAACAACGCTTCCTATAAACCTTTCTACCTGCGATCAACACCGCTGATTAAATGATGGAACTAATTTGGTAAAGGTATGATTTTCAAGACAAGTCTGAAATATCTGACTGTATGACTTTATCGAATCCTACACACACACACACACACACACACACACACACACACACACAAAACCCCCATAAAATGAAAGACCACACCTACCCTCCTCTAGAACTGGAACATTCCTTTACTGCCCCATTTAAAAGCTTCATTTGCACATGTGTGACCGTAAGTTTTATTTTAAAATTATTATTTGTTTTGTTTTAGCTATAGAAAGCCTAGGCCAGGACAACATACGTGTTCACTAGTCTGTTTTCCTTGGACGAAGCCTGCTAACATTTCTCACAGCCCTGCCGTGGAAGTAAAAAAATCCACTAGCCATCGCTACCGAGCTAATCGCGTTGTATCCGTCAACCACGTGAGAGAACCTCATACTTACAAGGATGCCCTGCAGAGCGGTCCGCCATGCTAACACCTATTTCCTCGTTGCAGGATCCTTTTGAGATCGGGCTCTGCAATGCCACGAGACAGCCGGCATTTTAGCTTTCCCAGCCTGCAAGAGCTCTGCTGCCTCTGCTCCCTTTGGGGGCCCTCTGGGCTCTGCAGGACGGTCCCCCGCTTATAGACGCCTCTATGCAAAGAGGGGCTGGGCTGCATATGGAAAGCAGCCTGGGGGCCCCCCAGTGCCTGGCTGATAAAAGAGGCCTTATCTCACAGCATCAGCCCATCTGACTGGTCACGTGATTGGAAATCTTCAGTGCACTAGTCAAACCTTTCCTCCAAAACAGTTCATTTTTTTTTTTCCATTGTGGAAAATGTATAGCTTACAGGAAAACCTCCCTTTTAAAGCACCCAGGGAACTGACTACCCATCAGTAGGCTGCTACCAGTGCACATTTGCTGTCAAATGATTAAGAAATGTCGAAGTCAGCCTGTCTGTTTACTACCGATTTACTACGGACCCCGAACAGTGGAAAGATCTACTAAGTAAGGAGGCCTCTGTCCTAGTCCAACCTTTTTCATTGCCTCGGCAGGTCCTCCAGGGGCCGTCCCTGAACTCTCTGTTATTCTCCAATTTCTTAATATTATCTGTTAAAAGCCTGGACTGAACACAGTGTTCCAGACCGGGACTAATGAATGCAAAGTATGATGAGATTGTTAGTGTTCTTGTCCTATATCTGATCCAGCCATGCCTCTGTGTGTGTGTGTGTGTGTGTGTGTGTGTGTGTGTATGTGTGGTGAAATGCTAGAATAAATCAGTGGGAAAGAAGATGAGAGTATAATTGATGGAGTGCTTTTTTTTTTTAATATTTTATTTATTTTTTACAGAGAGGAAGGGAGAGGGATAGAGAGTTAGAAACACCGATGAGGGAGAAACATCGATCAGCTGCCTCCTGCACACCCCCTACTGAGGATGTGCCCGCAACCAAGGTACATGCTCTTGATGGGAATCGAACCAGGGACCTTTCAGCCCGCAGGCTGACGCTCTATCCGTTGAGCCAAACCGGTTTTGGCATGATTGAGTTTTTCTTAAAGTATTTAGGAACCAAATGAGGTAGAAGGTGACCTTGACTTGTATTTCGGGGTTTGAGGTTCATCCTTTCGGGACTGGAAAAAGGCGGGCAAGCTCCGTAAAGCCTGCAGCTCGTGAGGTGGTGCAGTGAGGCAAGGGCAGGGTGGGGTCCAAGGGGAAGGACCCAGGTTGTTTGTTGAATGCACTCAGGTCCATGAATTTCTAGTTGTCTACTCACTTCCCTGTCTCAGGACCTTTGGGAACCTGTCCAGGCACCCTATCTGAGAGACAGGAATAGTTCCTCTTTTTCGTGGTTGGGTACAAGGATGCCTGATTCAGCCCAGCCTGTGTGGCTCAGTGGTTGAGCCCAACCTACGAACTAGGAGGTCACAGTTAAATTCCTGGTCAGGGCACTTGCCTGAGTGGAGGGCTCCCCAGTAGGGGGCGTGCAGGAGGCAGCCCATCAGTGATTCTCATAATTGATGTTTTTTTTGTTTTGTTTTTTAAATATATTTTATTTATTTATTTATTTATTTACTTATTTATTTATTTATTTTTTTTTACAGAGAGGAGGAGAGAGGGATAGAGAGCTAGAAACATCGATGAGAGAAAAACATCAACCATCTGCCTCCTGCACACCCCCTACTGGGGATGTGCTCGCAACCAATGTACATGCCCTTGACCAGAATCGAACCTGGGACCTTTTCAGTCCGCAGGTCGACGCTCTACCACTGAGCCAAACGGGTTTCAGCTCATAATGGATGTTTATATTTCTCTCCCCTTCTCTCTGTAATCAATAAAAACATATTTTAAGGAAAGTTAAAGAGAAGAATGCCTGTTTCCGAGCTTGATTAGCAGAATAAAACATGGGGTCTTTCTCTGGAGTGAACACTGGGGACCCACGTGGGCTGAGAAACAAGAAGGCCACAGCGGAGGGCAGAGTAAGGGAAGGGTAGGCACAGGGGCCATGGGGAAGCCCCAGAATCAGGTCCAGATGGTGGGGCCGGTATCTGAGTGTTTCAGTGTCTCTGGACAAGGGCTGGCCGAGTGCAGTTCATGGGGTCAGAGCAATGTAATCCTCAGCGCATGGAGGATTGCACTGCCTCGCAGATACTGGTCTGGGCAGGTCTCAGGGTCATCGGGCACTCATGTTGCCTGCTCAGAGGGCCTTCCTGAGTTTGGGCCCTTCCTGAGTTTGGGCCCTTCCTACGATCTGCTTACTCCTGAGTACTTTCTTTTATCTTTTTTTAAAATATATTTTTATTGATTCCAGAGAGGAAGGGCGAGGAAAAGGGAGATAGAAACATCCATGATGAGAGAGAATCATGGATCGGCTGCCTCCTGCAGGCCCCACACTGGGGATGGAGCCCGCAACCGGGCATGTGCCCTGACCGGGAATCGAACCGTGACCTCCTGGTTCATAGGTCAGTGCTCAACCACTGAGCCACACTGGCTGGGTCTCCTGAGTACTTTCAATCGGCTCATTCCTCAGCCACACTAAGTCCACAGGATCGCACGTTGCACTGTGCAGAATGAAAGGATGCCTAACACTATGTTTCTGAAATTCAAAATGAGCATCTTCCCATGAGTGGAATAATGAGCCTGACTCTGCACCCGTAGTCTTTCCCCCAGGCCGCTGCCTCCTGCGTCGCCTTCTCCACAGGGCAATCTCTGGGATTCTTCACAGCCCCCATGCCCACACCTCAGGCTGAGGCTGGGAGTCTTGTCCTCTCTTGCTCGCTGCCCCCTACAAACAAGCTGACCTTGGCCTCTGCCTTGGGTGAGGCAGACTCAGTGACAACATTCATGAGGACACACCTGACACCGGTGCCAGCACCGAGTGCACTTAAATAGCAATTACAATCAGAAACCGGTGTGGTCTGCGCTTATTCAAATGGCTTACTCTAAAGACGCCTTATTGCAACTACGGCTCTGCCCGTCCATCCATTCCCGTCGCTGACGGCCGGTCATGACGGCTTCTCCTCGGTGGCTGCTCTCAGTCCATCCTCTCGGCCTTTCAGGGACACCGGGGTGCTCTCAGGTGCCTGACCTCCAGTGTGTAACACAGGGGTCCTCAAACTTTTTAAAGTGGGGGCCAGATCACGGTCCCTCAGAGAGCTGGAGGGCCGGACTATCTGAACTACTAATTCCTACTGTAACACCTCGGCTGCGCTCACTGCCCAAAAACCTGGCGGGCCGGATCAGACTCCTCTGCGGGCCGCATGTGGCCCACGGGCCGTAGTTTGAAGACCCCTGGGGGAGCCGTCCTCCTTGTTTTCCATTTTCTCCCGAGCTATTTACTGGCCTTATCCAGTCGGTCCCTCCCAAGGAGATTCCAGGTCAGCCAGCCTCTCATTTCCCCCCGCAGGGTGTCCAAGGCCGCGTTAACAGCTCTGAAAGCAATGTTCTCTTCCTGGAAAAAAGGAAACAGCTCGAGGTTGCTTAATTTGGAGCCGTGTCTATTAGCTTTCTGCACACGCGCGCGGTGTGTGTCCGCGTGACCCTGTGCGAGTGGGGCTGCAGGTACCTGCTCTCTTTGATGGAGGCCGCCCATGCATGTCCAGCCCTGGGCTGTTTTGTTATTTTCTCGGCCTGGCAGGTTCCTGGACCACACAGGTAGGGTGCGTGTGAATTATAACCCTCGGAGGGCATGCACCTGGCATGGTGCTGACTCAAACACGCTTGCCATCCTTTTTTTTTTTTTTTTTTTTTTTTTTTTTTTTTGCAGGGAGCTAGTTTTACCCATTCATTATGTCACTGAAGACAGAGCACATGGAGGGCCCTTGGCTCAGTTTCCTGCCTGCACAGCCTGAGATCTCGTTTGCTGGCTCTCCACGGGCTCCCGAGAGTCAGCCCTCTGCATGGCGGGGATTAGCGAATGCTGAGCTCAGCTGTACGTTCCATGCTAGTTCACCACTCAGATGTGGTCCTCCCTCCTTTTTTTCCTTGGCGACTTTCCTTACTCTTTGCAAAGTTAACTATGCAATTAAATGGGCTGGGTGGGTGGAAGATATATGTTATGTATATTTTTTTCTAGTAATTTGCAGTGTCTGATAGTGAGATCTTTCAGGACACGTCTTGCCTACCACAATCCATAGTTTCTTTCACATGAGATAATGTGACATATTCATATGTGCATTTTTTAAATGAAACCAAATGCATTGAAATAGCAAGACACTGGAACTTCATAACCCCCTTGCTGTCACAGATGGGAAGCGAAGCACCACTGTCTGCTTCTTGGAGTGAGGAATGCCCCCAGCAGGGCCCACCAGTGTGAGGCCGGCCTGGTTTCTTACCCCCCAAACAGTTCACTGCCCTGTTCTTTATGTGAGCCCGCCACCTCCTGCAGGCTTTGTGACCTTCCTGCTGTAGAAGAGGGTGAACAGACACCTGTGCCGTATTTCCTGCCTCATTATTATCGTCATCACCATCACAGGGATGCAGACGTGTTCTGCAGATCACTATTTAAAAACGTGATGACAGCCCAGCCGGCCGGCGTGGCTCAGTGCTGGAGCGTCAGCCTATGAACCAGGAGGTCACGGTTTGATTCCTGGTCAGGGCACATGCCTGGGTTACGGGCTCGATCCCCAGTGTGGGGTGTGTGTGTGTGCAGAAAACAGCGGTTAGATGATTCTCTCTCATCATGGATGTTTCCGTCTCTCTCCCTTCCTCCCTGGTGTCAATCAAAATGTATTTAAAAAATAAAAACATGCCAAAACCGGTTTGGCTCAATGGATAGAACGTCGGTTTGGGAACTGAAAGGTCCCGGGTTCGATTCCGGTCAAGGGCATGTACCTTGGTTGCGGGCATATCCCCAGTAGGGGGTGCGCAAGAGGCAGCTGATCGATGACTCTCTCTCATCGATGTTTCTAACTCTCTATCTCTCTCCCTTCCTCTCTGTACAAAATCAATAAAATATATTAAAAAATGAAAACATGTTGACAGTCTTGGAACAAGTGTGCACCCCTCAGGGCAGTGGTGAACGGTGATGCATGGCCCATCCCACCTGTCCATGGAGGTGTGTGTCCCGCCCGGGGACTCAGGGAAGCAGGTGACCAGGCAGTCACTCAGAGGCCAGGGCCAGTTAAGAAGAAACAAGTCCTTCCGTCTGCCCATGGGTGGTACACAAGAGGAAACAGAACTCAGGATTAGCCTTCAGTTACCAAAGGAATATCCATCTTTTCTCAAACCCGTTTCACCAACATATGGGAACATAGCGTGGAGATGGGCATAGTAGATCCTCAATTAATACTGGAAGCAACGAATACGTACATTCCCTTTCTAACAGGCATCCCAAACAAAAACTACCCTGATATTCTTTAAAATATATATATATATATATTTTATTGATTTTTTACAGAGAGGAAGAGAGAGGGATAGAGATTCAGAAACATCGATGAGAGAGAATCATCCATCAGCTGCCTCTTGCACACACCCCACCGGGGATGTGCCCGCAACCAATGTACATGCCCTTGACTGGAATCAAACCCTGGACCTTTCAGTCCACAGACCGACGCTCTATCCACTGAGCCAAACCGGTTTCTGCTGTCCTGATATTTTTTTTCAAACTAATTTTTATGAGTACAAAAATGATGGAGTGGCGTTTGGGAAGATGGATTATATTGTGTGTTTTCTGACATCATCGACCTTCCTCCAAGGTAGCCCCCGTGTCTCTGCTGAAACCTTCTTTACAGCCTAAAATTAGCGAGTCGTTAACGAGAGGCTACGTTTTGTAAGTATAATGTACTCAAATAAGTATTTTTATGACGCATGCAAATTTGAACAATGGGGTCCTTGTGCTCCTATCAAATGAGGAACTAGAGGACAGCACAGAGCCGGTGTTCGCTCTTAGGATCTGAAAATAACATAATGAAACTATGGTTCATGACCTTCGGAAGGATATGAGGTGCACAGGCCTTCATTTTCCCCAAATGAAGAAAATATTGCACAAAACCTGAAATCTGTTGAACTCTATTGAAAAGATTTCAAATATAGTTGTCTATTAAAAAAATGGCATTTTGCTTCCTCCCTGCCCTTCAGGTCAGTGGACATTTAAATGTTCCACGTCATTGCTTTTCTGCTCTGTGTGTAGACAGAGGGTCCATAGGAAAGTGGAATTTATATCACTTGTTTTTTTTTTCTCTTTAATTAAGAAATATATACATATATTTTATTGATTTCAGAGAGGAAGGGAGAGGGAGAGAAAGATAGAAACATCGGTGATGAGAAAGAATCATTGAATCGGCTACTTCCTACATGCTCCCCACTGGGAATCAAGCCCACAGCCCTGGCATGTGCCCTAACTGGAAATCGAACTGGGACCTCCTAGTATCTAGGTTAGTGCTCAACCACTGAGCAACACCAGCTGGGCCGATTGTTTTCTTATGGTTTTTGCTGAACAGCTTTGGGAAAGAGACATTCACGATGAGGGTGGTATTTTTGTATTTAAATCTCAGCGGTCTGCGTAGGAAGTGGAAGAGCTTGTATCAAAGACAGCTTCTCCAGCCCCGATGGAAAGTACAAGTTCTATCACAGACATTAAGAATTTATAGGGACTTTGGAGAGAATCCAGTTCAAAGTCTCCAGCCACACCAAAACCCAGACCTTCTAGTCCCCAGTTTTTGTGTTTGTTTTTTTTTTTGTTTTTTTTTTTTTTTTTTTGCTATAAGGTCTTACATTCCCTTTCTGGTTTACTTCTGATTGAAAACGGAAGAAACATTTTTACATACCAAGAGTTCTCAGGCACATGTGTCTGTGTGTCTGCACCCTTTTCTTTCTTTCCCAGGAAGGCATGTGGCGCAGATGTTGTTACAGAAATTCCGTCCTGTTCTTGCTGTGCTATATATTCAGTGTGGCTAATCAACTTCGCATTGAGATCTTGGTCTCTGCACTTGAGTGTTTCCAACATGGGTTCTATTTAAATCTCAGCGGTCTGCGTAGGAAGTTGAAGAAAAGGAATTGGATGCTTTTAAATGGAACTTGTGTGTCTCAAATGATGTAGTTCGGGCATCATTCTTTATTTTTTTAAAATATATATATTTTATTGATTTTTTTACAGAGAGGAAGGGAGAGGGATAGAGAGCTAGAAATATCGATGAGAGAGAATCATCGATTAGCTGCCTCTTGCACACCCCCTACTGGGGATGTGCCCGCAACCAAGGTACATGCCCTTGACCAGAATCGAACCTGGGACCTTTCAGTCCGCAGGCCGACGCTCTATCCACTGAGCCAAACTGGTTTTGGCTCGGGCATCATTCTTTAAAGAAACACAGTATGCTGCCTAATCCCAGAATAAATAGAATATCCAACAGAAAAATATATAGATTAAAGGAGGATCCTTTATGTTAGGGGTGTCGAACTCAATCAGAGAAGGGGCCAAAATCTAAAATCCAGCCTAGATCGCGGGCCGAATGGTTTACTGAACAGTCATAAACTGACAATGTCATAAACTGACAGCGGAGTGCAGTGATGACAGCGCGGTGCGGGCCACATTGCAAGGCCTGGCGGGCTGGATTTGGCCCGAGGGCCTTGTGTTTGACACATGTGCTTTATGTAAACAATAATGATTTACTTGGCAAAAGAACTCCATTGAGGATGCCTTTTGCAAATTCCTCTAGTTGAAATCCAGTTGCTGCCCAAGAGTTCAGGTAGAGCCAAATGTATTTGAACTTGATGACAAATGAAAAACACCCCGATTTTTTCTAAATAGCCCCAACCGTTCAAAAACACTAGTTCTGTCAGATAATGCAAACAATAATGTAGTCAATATATTTCCCATTATTTTACTTTTGCTTTCTGCCAAGGCCTGGGGCTATTTGGTAGGATGAATGATACGATCTGTAGATTAGAAATGGATTTAATTGCTAAATGGAAATGTCTAGAAATAGCCTGGAGAGTCAAACATGCCTGAGAAAAGAGGGTCAGAGGGAGTATTAGGAAACGGCAGTAATTAAGGAATATTCCACTCGGGTCTGTTTTAAGTCAAGCACTATTCCGAAGGGACCACGTGGCTTTATTTTTTAAGCGCCCTTTATTGACTCAGGCTGTGCCTGTGCTAATAGGCAGAGCTGCTCTTGGCCTACAGAGGTCTCATTGGGTCCAGGTAATAAGGAAGACATGCCTGTCATCCCGGAGAAAAGAAACCAGCACTTTGCTGAGGAGACTTTCTCTGGGTTCAAGCCTGTCCCCAGGTGGACCCCAGAAAGGTGACTTCACAAGTGCTGAGATTCCCAGGGTCCATAGCGTTCCCCCCCCCCCCCCCCCCCCCGGGCCAATGAGTGAAAGGTTAGTCAAACATGCAGCCGGGATCTTGGAGGCCATACTTGACATGGGAACTCAAGGATGACTTTCTGGGTAACACACTATGCAGTTAATCTAGTGAATTAACCAGCTGACATCTTGGTCTCTGTGGGTTGAGACAGGAGAACAACAAGGATTGGCAGGAGTACAATGGAGGTTGCTGTGGAGGGAGAGAGGGAGGAGAACAGGGTTGATGAAGACACTACAGGCAGAATCTTTAGAGGTGGTCACAACTCAGGAAGAAGATACCAGAAGGCAGGTCCGGCTTTGTATGCATGTGACACTTCCCGTAGTGACACCCAGGGTCCAGAGCTTGGTTTAAGGCTCTGTCGTCACTGTCTCAGCATTCTCAATGGTTTTCAATCCATGGGCCCTTCGTGTTCATTTGACACTGGGCCCCACACATTATTTAGCTGGCGTTTCTGGAAAGAGGCATAAAGGTCAGTAGATAGATGTCAGGAGGCAACTTTGGGCAGTGGGACATTTCATTCTCCCTCACAGGGCCTAGAGGGAAGCATGTAAAGAATCCTCCTAAGGTTACGGTGGGAGAAAATAGCGGGAGGGCAGTTGACGATGGTGTTGCTGCGTAGGGCAGTGATGATAGTGGAGTGGACAGAGATACTCCAGTAGATGGGGCAGCGTTGAATGCCACCTGTTGGGAGAGGTGAGGTGGAGGGGGTCTCAGAGGGACCAGCAGAGCAATAAGCTCCAGGTGAGAGGGCCATCTCAGGAGATGTCAACATTGCAATGGACCCGATCCGAAGGCCTCTGGCGAGTAATTTGAACTAGGAGAGCTGCATCGCGTTTAGCTCCCTTGGTGCTCAAGACAAAGTCACTTGACTGTCAGGGTTTCAGATTCCTTATCAGCAGAAGGAGACTTTCTTCTCGCTGCCCTGCAATGGCCATCGGCTCTAATGCGATAGCATCTCCTAGGAGATAGGCTTTTTATCAGGCTGACACAGCAGCTCGCTTGCTATTAACAGAAATACTAAGAGAATTGGAGGGCGGTGGGCATCTAGGAGATGGTGGTGTGAAGACGTTTGGGAGCTCAAGGGCTCTATTTAGAGTTCTATGGGGAGGTACCTCCTATGGATCTAACCCCCCCTCCCTGCAAAGGTCCAGTTACAATATATACCATGTGGTTCTGTCTCCTCATACAGTTAACTATGGGGTCAAAGCTATGACGTGAGGTGTCTCAGGGATGGAAGAGTGGACCTGCTTGATGGAATGGGTTCATAAAGACCAAGCCTGTGTGCTCCCAGGCATGACTGACGGTTTAGGTCATCTCCTTATATTTGAAATGACAAATGTGAAAGAGAGAAGGGTGACGGGTGACTCAGGTCTCACAGCCAAGGGTGTGGAGCTGTGCCTGTGACCACCCTATGAACTTCTGGTTCAGGGTTTCCCCCCCCTCACCCTCATTTTCCAGGTAGTTGGGTCCATTGTCGGTATTTTTTTTAAAAAAAATATTTTATTAATTTTTTTACACAGAGGAAGGGAGAGGGATAGAGAGCTAGAAACATCAATGAGAGAAAAGCACCTCTCAGCTGCCTCCTGCACAGCCCCCATTGGGGATGTGCCTGCAACCAAGGTACATGCTCTTGACCAGAATCAAACCTGGGACCCTTCAGTCTGAAGGCCGTTGCTCCATCCACTGAGCCAAACTGGCCAGGGCCATTGTGGGTGTTTTTGAGGAGTTTCATTGCATTCTGTGTTTACAGATGTCCCCAGGTCATTACTCTGGAGTGTTTATTAATTGGGATGATAATACACAATGAACACCATTTGCATAGGGACAGCAGTGGGCACAGCAAACTTGAACATCACCCAATCCTTTCATCCCACCATTATAGAGAGCTTATCAGAAGAGGATTTTGATCTGGGATCTTCCATCCCACCTTCGCTGCTGAGCAGGGACTCAGGCAGAGACCACAGGGCGTTTTTCTTACAGTGTCTACTCTTGTGCTATTTGCATTGACTCATGGTAGCTCATTTCCTTATTTACTTTTATTTTTTTTCCGGGGGATGACACGGGAGACTCAACTCTTCCTGGCCAAATCTCCCAGCTGCTCACTGTCGCCAGGAACACAGGTGAGAGACACAGGAGCGGATGGGAGTTAGGAGGTATCCCTTGATGGACCTGCCACAGTCACTCTGATTGTATTTGTCAACCCTCGGGAAGGAATAGTCAAGCGCAGTATTTGTACTGTATGAGAAGGGACAATATTTAAAATCGGTGTCGGCAGAGCGGATGGGAAATTGGAGGAGACAAAGGGAAATACGTATTTTTTTTAGGCTCTTCTTGCCCAAGGCATTTAGAATTAGGCCAGGAGTCAGAATGTGCATATTCACCCTTCCGCTGGGCGCAGGGGAGATCGGACCAAATTAAGGGGGAGCACCACAGGTGTCAGTCTGGGAGGGCGAGTTCCCTCCTCCTGCAGCTCTTTGTCCCCGTTTGGAGGCGGGGGGCACGGCCCTGGACGTGAACTCAAGGTCCTTCTGCCAATGCTGTCGCTTATGCTCAGCGGTGGAGCCACTGGGCTTCATTTACCTGAAGGCACGTGGTTTCCCCCCACCTCACCCTTGCTTGGCTGAGGTGGCCGCAGAACAGCGAGGGGTAAAACAGCCACACAGGCTCCTGAGGGCGAGTTTCTCATCTCTCCCCAGGGCCCGCTTATGATGAGAAGCTGGCCTCCTGGGCTCTGGAGCGTGCCCATCCCCACCCTGCATGCCTCCTCTTCTTTTGTCTTTTCAGAAACAGCGCGCTATTTCAGACAGACAGGGGAGAGGGCGGGCTTCTGAACCATAACCAGGGCATCTGCTTTGCAGAAACCACGCACCAGCCCCTGCCTCTCCACCCCGAGCTTTAAGTTAGGACCCAAAGTAGGAAAATATGCAAATGCAAGACACGTGCACGGATGAGGCTTTTCTCTCTCTGGGCTCTGAGTACATTCAAGGGCTGGGTCTTTGTGTGCAGATTTGGTTCTCGTTTCTCCTCGAGAAAATGCTTGTAGATTCCAGAATGAGGCCTGTTCAACAAGGCACAAGGATTCTGTAACTGGTTATAGGGTACCTGGCGCCTTGCACTGTGGCCCCAGCCCTGGAGCATTCAGTAGATTTTATTGTTAATAAGGACTGTACTTTAGCCCTAAGCCAGTGTGGCTTGGTGGCTAGAGCATCGGCCTGTGAACTATATCCATGGCACATGCCTGGGTTGCGGCCTCCATACCCACCCAGTAGGGGGCATGCAGGAGGCAGCCAATCCATGATTCTCTCTCATCATGGATGTTTCTCTCTCTCCCTCCCTCTCCCTTCCTCTCTGAAATCAATAAAAATATATTTAGAAAAAAGACTATTCAGTGAGGAGCTATAGGCCAGAGAATAATGGTCTAGAAAAAGCAGCGAAGAAATAAGGATGCGCCGAAACCGGTTTGGCTCAGAGGATAGAGCGTCGGCCTGCGGACTGAAAGGTCCCAGGTTCGATTCCGGTCAAGGGCATGTACCTTGGTTGCGGGCACGTCCCCAGTAGGGGGTGTGCAAGAGGCAGCTGATCGATGATTCTCTCTCATCAATGTTTCTAGCTTTCTATCCCTCTCTCTTCCTCTCTGTAAAAAAAATCAATAAAATATATTTTTTAAAAAAGAAGAAAAAAAAAAAAAAAGAAACAAGGATGCAACATAACATGGGGAAAATCTTGTGTCTCTCTAGGGAAGTCGTAAAGACTTGCAATACAGATGGGCAGCACACAGGAGCCCGGGTTCCGGACTGTGCTGATCATCTGGTCCTTGAACCCCTGTCGGAAAGGAGACCCTCAGGGAGGGTTTTCGGAGACACGCAGGAAGCCCGATGCACGTAAGCGCCGGGTCGTGACTCAGTCCTCACGGGAATCCGGAGGCTGTGAGGATGGAATCCGCAGGGTCTGGAAAGAGAAAGGCGTCTTTGCCCCAGACAGCAGGCGTGCTGTTGCGCCACATGTGCCTCTGCACCGGCAGTTGGGGGGATCGGGCATCAGTGTTCGGGTTGGATCGTCCTGAAACCACGTCAGAGGCTCTGTCTGCACAACGAAAACCACTTTAAAAGGGAAGTCCGCCTTCCGCTCTGGCGGGGCGCAGAGGGCTCTGGCACAGAAGCATCTTTTCCAGCGAGGTCTTGTTTCGGTTCCCACTCGGGAGGGGTCACAGCAAACCAGCTCTCCTCCACGGCCCCTGTGTCTCGGATGTAAAATGGAGCGGGTGCTATGTAAACACGAGGCAGCCGGTCCCTCTCCCCCCCGGGGTCGGCTGGCTGCTTCTTATATACAGATTGTAAAACATACTAGAGGAGCACATGGAATCAAACACCAGCGATGTTCCCATGGCGAGGCTGGCCAGCGATGCTTTTGCTAATGGAAGGAAAGCGAAATGGATGTTTACGTTGTTCATTCGCTGTATTATGGCAACGGCTTTTCTTTCTTTCTTTCTTTCTTTTAATTTTTCTTTTTTACAACTCTAAGCCTCTCCATTCCATCTCCCATGTCTACTGCTGCATGGCGTTGGCTGTTTAATACAAATAGTAGAGAGATGCATTTGCATTTAAAAAATGATCATAATGCCGAAACCGGTTTGGCTCAGTGGATAGATAGAGCGTCGGTCTGCGGACTGAAAGGTCCCAGGTTCGATTCCGGTCAAGGGCATGTACCTTGGTTGCGGGCTCATCCCCAGTGGGGGGTGTGCAAGAGGCAGCTGATTGATGACTCTCTCTCATCGATGTTTCTAACTATCTCTCTCCCTTTCTCTCTGTAGGAAGTCAATAAAATATATATATATTTAAAAAATAAAAAAATAAAAAATAAAAAATGATCATAATTACCCAGCCAGAGTGGCTCAGTGGTTGAGCATCTACCCATGAACCAGGAGGTTCAGGGTGCACATGCGCAGATCGTGGGCCTGATCCCCACAGTAGGGGGTATTCAGGAGGCAGTCAATTAATGTTCCTCACATCCATGTTTCTCTCTCTCCCTCTCCCTTACCCTCTCTCTAAAGTCAATGAAAACAAATTTTTTTTTTAAATTAAGGATTTATACAATTTACTAATACAAGTAACAACTTGGTCTACAAAACATAAAATTCAATATGAATGAGTAAAATGTAGAAATGTATCGTTCTATGATTTCCAAAGCATGTCTATAAGAATATCAAGGAGTTGCTATTATTTGTTCTCCTGCTGAAATTCAATTAAACATGGGTATGACATCAAAAGCACAGGCAACAAAACAAAACAAAAAATAGACAAACGGGACTATATCAAACTAAAGAGCTCCTACACAGCAAAGTAATCGCAGAGTGCAAAGGCAACCCATGGATAGGAAAAAACATTTGCAAGCTACGTATCCAATAGGGTAGTGGTCGGCAAACTCATTAGTCAACAGAGTGGTTTGCCGACCGCTGTAATAGGGGGTTAATTCACAAAGTATATAAAGAACTCCTACACTGGAACAGCAGATACAACAACTGTGACCCATTGTTGTAAAATGGGCTAAAGACTGGAATAGACATTTCTCCAAAAGAGACAAACAAATGGCCAACAGATATATAAGAAGATGATCAACATCCTTAATCATCAGGCAAATGCAGATCAAAACCATAACGTGGTATCACCTCACACCTGTTAGGATAGCTATTATCAGAAAAACAACACACAGGTGCTGGCGAGGATCTGGAGACATTGGAGCCCTTATACTTTGTTGGTGGAAATGAAAAAGGAAAACAGTATGGAGGTTCCACAAAAATGTTAAGGAGGTCAAATAATTCTGCCTCATATTACAATTCCTTTCGGGGGGCTTACTGATTACAATACATGAACTTGCGTCATTGTGTGTTTCTGTCTTGTTTAACTATTTATGATTGGTAGCTAATATCTAAAGGTTTAATTAAAAGTTTTGAAAGGTGGCTTTTCGTACTTATAGGTCATTCTTGTGAGCATTTTTATCTTTATGATAGAAAAGAGGCATCTTGTATACTTAACATCTTTTTAAATGCGCCAAAATTCTTAAGTGGAAACACTATGACTGGATTTATGAAAAGAAGAAAAAAAAAAAGAATAAGTTGATAATTTTATCAAATGGGGAATTTCAAAATATGCCTATTAGCCACTAGGTGTCATCATAAGCCACTATGATTAAATGCCAGCATGATAATTCTGTAGGAAGTCAATAGCCACACTTTTGCTGAGACACTAAGTGACATTTTTATTGGGCTGGATACCTAGCTCTATTATTTTCACCCGTGTGATTCTATATCAGAGCATTAAGTGGACGGATGAACTAGGAATAGATTTCACATAGTTATTTTCAGAAATTAGGAATAATTGTAGTCCTGAGCATTCTAGTGACCCAAACATCTTGTTTTATCGTTGTTAAATAATGATAACATCTGTTACATCTTGGATGCCATTGGTATGCTCTTATTCACCAGAGAGAGAAGGCTGAGGAAACCCAAGTCTGCTTCTTTTTTTGCAGCGAGAGGGGTGGGGGGAAGGAGGAGATGGAGGAGGAGAGGTATTGATAAGGAGAAGTAGTCTCCCTTCTGAGGGTTCTGCAGGAAGTGCATTGTTGTGTAACATGAGAAGACAGGGGCTTATCTCCCCAAGTTGCTAGTGGAAGGGAAGGCCTTGGGGTGCCTCTGAAATAGCCTTTCTGGAGGTTCCCGTGAGAAGATATGACAAAGTAGAAATCTTTATTTCTGTGGAATTACACCCCTGGGTTTCCAAAGTCCCATTTCCCTTCATCTAGCCATAGAAGTGTAGCTGGGATTCCAGTAGGGGTAAAATCAGAGCCAGTGTCCAGAGTTTTTTTTCCGTGTTGGAGCCCGCTCCGGTACAGCGTCAGGCTGATCCCGGTCCATTAGCCCATTGTGTATGGGGTTCAAAGCAAGAGAGCCGAGAGTCAAAAGCCACACAAATATCAAAGAGAGCGACCTCTTTCGTCTGGGCCCGTGGTCGGGAAACGGCGGCTCACGAGCCACATGCGGCTCTCTGGCCTCTTGAGTGTGGCTCTTCCACAAAATACCACGGCCTGGGTAAGTCTGTGTTGAAGAAGTGGCGTTAGAAGAAGTTTAAGTTTAAAAAAATGTGGCTCTCCAAAGAAATGTCAATCGTTGTGCTGTTGACATTTGGCTCTGTTGGCTAATAAGTTTGCCGACCACTGGTTTAGGGGATTATGTATTCCCAAGTGGCTGTGTTCTTGCAGTGGCCGTGCCCATTCTGGCCAACCATCTTGTCCCCAAGGGTTGTTGACAGAGAAGTACCTTCCCTATGTCACCCCAACTTCACTGGGCCTACGTCTACCTTTCCTGTGTGATTCCCTGGGGAGAGTGAAATTCTACAATGTCTGGCCTTCCTCCTCTGCGCCTTTCCTAGGATCAGTGGCCGGCTGGTTACAGTGGGGTCATTGGTGGCCATGCTCTCAGGCCTGGATGACCGGTAACTTGGAGCTAGCGGGCATCCCTTTTAGCTTATGTGCCAGTACCCAATGCTACACTTCACCTGCATGGGAAAATTGGCTTTTTCAAGCAAAATACTCACTGACACTTGGCTGAAAAGGAAGATGTTAAGGAGTTTTCAGCATGGATTTGTCCCATCCATCATGGACACTCTCTCTCTCTCTCTCTCTCTCTCTCTCTCTCTCTCTCTCTCTCTGTCTCTCTGTGTGTGTGTATGTTTTAAGAAACTTGCTTCAGAAAAGAAAACAAGGATAGAAAATGACATTTTGGGTTTTCTTCATCTCTACCATACTCTGGTTGATATTTGTCATTCTGTTTGATTTCCCAATATCAAAACCCCTTGTGGAACCCCCTGCTTGATAAAACAGAGCCAAGCCCCCCACTTCTACAATGAAACGTAAAAATATTCCAGCCAAAACCGGTTTGGCTCAGTGGATAGAGCATCAGCCTGCGGACTGAAGGGTCCCAGGTTCAATTCCGGTCAAGGGCCATGTACCTTGGTTATGGGCACATCCCCGGTGGGGGGGGAGGGGGGAAGGTGTGTGTGCAAGAGGCAGCTGATAGATGATTCTCTTTCATTGATGTTTCTAACTCTCTATCCCTCTCTCTTCCTCTCTGTAAAAAAAAAAATCAATAAAATATAGTTTTTAAAAATATATAAATAAAATAAAAAATATTCCAGCCCTCCTTGTAGCGAGGGCCTGGGTACCGGTCACACGGCACATGGGAGTCAGATGCATCTGCACCGTAGTGTGAATCAGAGGTGAGTGGCCGCAGAAAGGGGAACTTCTGAAATCTTTCCAGTGAGAGTGGTGAGGGGCGGCCGTGCTGTGGGATCCGGGGACAGCCTGCGGCGCCCGGTGTTTAGAGCGTGGGCACCACAAACAGAGCGTGTTCCAGGGTCGTTGGCGGCAGGAGGTGGGGGGATGGCCAGTCTGCGGGATGGCGGCTTCACGGCAGGACTTTGAGTGGAATTTCCAACCTCGGGGCCTCCTGGAGATTGTGAGAGCTGGCTACAGTCAAAGGTTCCTCCGTACAGGCCTTTATGCTTGGCGAGGTTTATGTTGGGTCGTTTTTCTTTACAACAAACAATTCCGACTTTAGTACTTCCTGATCCCAAGGTACAACATCCTTGATGCCTACATTGTGATAAAATAAGGCCTGTCACTCTCCCTCTTTCTTACCAGGTTACCATCGTTTCCTCTCTGCTGCCAAAAATGGTGATGGTGGAGGTGGTAGTGGTGTGAGTGTGTGTGTGTGAAGTGTGTGAGTGTGCGTGCTAGTATATGTGCTTGTATGACAGCAGGGAGCGATTTCTGCCATTAGAGGCCATGTGTTTATTTGTTTGTTTAAGCAGTGTATGCTTTCTTCATACAAGTAATAGTACCTGTAGCCAGGGGATTGTCTTTATGCAGATAAATGGATGCTAACCTCTTGTCATATAGCCTTACTGTGTTCTGGAAGCTGTGGTTTCTGAATGTTTATGTAAAGACAGAAGCAAATGACCCTATATACAGGGTGTCCCAACAAATGTATACACACTATAAATGATTTTAAATCCAGTGTTTATTACCACTGAAAAGGAGTGAAAACTGAGTTATCAGCTATTAAAATGTGTAGACATATTTTGGGGGACACCATACATATAGGGGATTTGACACCACCAGAGTTTTATTTGGGTCATAGGTTCTTTCTGACATTTCAGACAGTTTTGACAGAACAATTTTCTCTGTAATAGTCTGTGGACTCAATAAAAGTCCATATGATTCAGCCTGTGTGAAATTTATTCTTTTGACCTATCTTCAGGTTATTTTAACAGGAAGTTTACTGTGGCTCCTAGAAATAAAAATTTTATAATAGATGCTTTTGCACATTGTAAAAACTCTAACAGAAATGGTTTTTTTTTTTTTTTTTTTGAGGCTTTAACAACTTTGTGCCTCTGGTGTGTTTATTTCTAATGCGTGTTGTTTTCTTACATGATCATTCAACCACACTAAAATAGTAGTAGAGGTATAGTTTCTAAATCAATTCTTAGCAATAGAATATAATAGCAATAGTGAGATGATTATATTACATTATTGAAATTCACTACACAGCCATTCACATTATATCTATACCCACATACCCACATATCTATACCCACATACAAGCAATTACATTATTTTGAGTAATTGCTTGTATGTAGGTTTTAGAGGGACTTACATGTTACATACAACTGGTAGTATTTTGGGGGGAAGGGCTAACCGATTTCAAATGACAAAAATCAGTTCCAGAAAAATAGATTACAATATATTGTAAAGAGCACTGGACTTGGTCTGGGAGACTTAAGATCTTGTCCTCTTTCTGTTTACAATCAGCACAACAATGAGCAAGTCATTAAACTCTGAGTCTTATTCTAAAAGAGAATAATAAGAATATCTACCATTTTTAAACTCCTAATTTGTACAGATAATAGGAAGAAGGGAAGGTAACATTTTATTAATATATCAGGCACTAGTGCAAATATCTAAACTCAGCTTTCCATCGATTCTGTAAGACAGTCTTTCATGGTAAATATTATCTCCTCTTTACAGATAATAATTGTGTTACCTAAGTACAATAGGGCTGGGGCGGTAGGATGATTAGACTTGAACTTCCAAGTTGGTGTTCAGTCCAGGACAATGCATAAGCTTTTTGTTCTAAAACACTATCCAGAACTCATAATTTCATAATATGAATGATGTTTTAGCCAATCTAACTGACCCCAAATTCACGAGTCTTTGCTGTGTCTGCGCCAACAAGACTGTGAGCAGTTGAAGTGGCAAAGGGCACCCACTATGCATCAGCATGAGAAACACAACCAAAGGCGGGCTTCCAAGCAGTTACTAAAGTACTACTGTTCAGCCTTCAGTGCTTTGTAAAACGCAGGGTAGAAAATAATGGCAGCTGAAACCGGTTAGCTCAGTGGATAGAGCGTCAGCCTGTGGACTGAAAGGTCCCAGGTTCGATTCCAGTCAAGGGCATGTACCTTGGTTGCGGGCACACGGTGTGCAAGAAGGAGCTGATCGATGTTTCTCTCTCATTGATGTTTTTAATTCTCTATCCCTCTCTCTTCCTCTCTGTAAAAAATCAATAAAATATATTTTTTTAAAAAGAAAATAATGGCAACTCACTGTCATTTTATAAACTTTCTTTGGAAACATTTTTACTAGTTAAATACGTCAGGTTATGAACAGCTGGCTTTTTTTTAGACTTGAGGACATGGTGTGGTCTGTGCCTGTGTCCATATTGTGAGGTAATTGGAATATTTTCAAAATCACCAAAGTAGAAACATATGCTAAAATGATAAAGAAAACAGAAAGCAAACAAAACAAAACCAAAAAAAAAAAAAAAAAAAAAAAAAGAAGTACATGGTAACCAAACACGTCATATATCTCTACGTCTTGATAAGGGTGATGACTCTTATGTGTGAAGTTAGATGTCACTCAAAAGCATAGGCCATGATTAAAAATAGTCGCTGTGGTCAGACATGTGAGACCACAAAGCGGAACAAGTAGAATCTTGAGCCACATGTATTTTTTTAGACAAGTCCTAGTGCCCACTTATTTACAGCAACAAGTGTGGCCATTCATTAGCAACCAAGGCAGGAAGAAGTCATCTGATGTGACCATAAAGTGCTAGTTACTTCCAGTTGAATGGATATAATCTTGAAAGCTTTAGATTTTAAGATGGTTGTGTTCATTCATAAAATAATTAAATTATATATAAAATTTCATTATTTGTATAGCACTTGAATGCATATTATCGCATATGTTTTTCATAATATTATCTTGGGGGAAAAAGGGTAATTATTTTTCTTATCCCTATGGGATTAGTGAGGGGATGAGGTCAGAGAGGTCTAAGGTCACATAGCTATTGGCGGAGTCCAGACTCAATTTAGTCTCCTAATCATTAGCCTTAGCAACCACCAGAAAACATTATTTAGATCCACTTTTTTGCACAGAGTCTACTTATTCTTTAGATGGAAGTTATGTCAAGAATCTGTTGTCATCAGATGGTTTAGTATTTAATAGAATCCTACAATTGTAAAGTGATCCTAGATCCTAGAAATTTAATCTGGATATCTCCTTTTATTTTGTGTTGTAATGATGGTTCCATTCTGTTAATCCTTCAAAACCAAATTTTAACTGTCCATATTTATAAAAAAAATACTAAAATATAGTTTGTAGAAAGATTGGTCATATAATGTGAAGTATTTTTTCTTAATGTACAAGAAAGACACAACACCATATATTGGAACAATTAGTATAATCTCTTAAGAGAGGATATAACCTAAAGCAGTTCATCTCTAATTTGTTACATTATATGGTTTATAATTTACTCTTCCCAATTTGTCTTTGGCTATTTAATCTATATTTTCTTGGTGAACACTAAAAACAGAATAGAATTTATGTTGGAAGATGATTGAAAGCTTAAGACTAAATTTTTTCTACAGCTTTAACACCATGTAAATAATCTATATTGTATCTATATCTATCATCTATCCATCTATCTATCTATCTATCTATCTATCTATCTACTATCTACCTACTTACCTACCTATCATTTATCTAATCTTTCTACCTATATTTAGGTTACATTTATAGTCCAACACTTTGTAATTTGTTTTATACAAATTCCACATAACTCCCTTATTTCTGAATATTGAAATGTTATTTCAGCTGGAAATAAAACACCTGTGGTGTAAATGCAATGTTATTAGCAACAGTTGTATTATACACATGGAGGAATAGAGAAGGCTAAGACATTATTTTGTGTAGTACAGATTATAACTACTGTAAAGTTCAGAGATGATATACTAGTGAAAAACTAGAACATCTTTGTTAATGTGTGAGGTAAGGTACTTGTGATCGGAAGAGATGAAGGTAGTCATGTCTGAGAGGAAGTAGGCAGCAAGGCCAATTCAGTGTGTCACCAGCAAATTAAGAGTGATTCTTCTCTTCTCTTTTGAGCAATTCTGTGTTTATATTAGGAACACTTGATTGTGAAATGTTTCCGATTTTTCCATTTTGCTTTAATTGTTAAAGTCAACACTGATTCAGCCATAGAAAAATCTATAAATCTTCATGGAATAAGTTTTAAACCTTATTCCCATTCTATTTCATGGGTTTAGTCTAATCTTTCTTCCACTTACTCCTATTTTTAAAAATATATATTTTATTGATTTTTTTACAAAGAGGAAGGGAGAGGGATAGAAAGCTAGAAACATTGATGAGAGAGAAACAGCTGCCTCCTGCCTTATACACCCCCTACTGGGGATTTACCCGGAACTGAGGTACCTGACCGGAATCGAACCTGGGACCCTTAAGTCTACAGGCGTTGGCTCTATCCACTGAGACAAACCCATTAGGGCTACTCCTATTTTTAATATTTTTCGTTTTCTATTTCCTTCATTCCTTCTTCCTTTCCTCCCTTCTATTCTTTCTTCTGTAACTATATAACTCATTTATATTACTTTCTATAATGAGATGGAAACATGAACAAATTATTTATACCCTAACACCAAATATATTGCCTGACCAGGGTAAGAGCTATGTGCTAAATAAATTAAATTAATTGAGAATAGAATATGAAAAAAAAAAAAAGGGAGTGATCTTGCTGACACTTTGAACAATGACATGACAGGGTTTAGTAATAAATTGGGAAAAAGCAATGAATTTAGGAAACACTGAATACGTTTCTGTTCTAGTCTGGAATTCTTGTAGGGAAATGTGGAATAGCAGTGGGTATTAACAAATAACACAGATTTATAGAAAAATGGTTACTTTTTATTTGGAAAAAAAATCCCTAGTTGTTTATAATCTGTAAAATGCTTCAACTTTTAGACAGTCTGCCGATGCTTCTGTGTTCCTCACTTATGAGTTCCTTTAGAAGGAGCAGGTGTTCTGAGAGGAAGGCGTGGGGGGGGGGGGTGATGGTCATTCTTGGTGTCATTACCTGTGAGCTTGACACCTAGGACTGTGCTCACACCCACGCTGGGCATAGTTAGGGACCCTTTTCTCTAAAATCCCAGGTGGTGTTAAATAAAATTCTGGTTTTATATTGTCAGCATGATCGCTCCTTCAGTTTTAGACCTTTCCAGGGTGCATTGGACACAAACATTGTGGACAGCTGGGGAGATGGTAGGGCCGTGGTCGGCAAACTGTAGCTCGCGAGCCACATGCTGCTCTTTGGCCCCTTGAGTGTGGCTCTTCCACAAAATACCATGGCCTAGGCCAGTTTGTTTTGAAGAAGTGGTGTTAGAAGAAGTTTAAGTTTAAAAAAATGTGGCTCTCAAAAGAAATTTCAATCGTTGTACTGTTGATATTTGGTTCTGTTGACTGAGTTTGCCAACCACTGGGGTAGGGCCATCTCAAGAGCGAAATGAAAGAATGAATACACAATGTTCTTAATAACATGGCCGATGAACTGAAAGTTGGCAGGAATCAATTCAAATCTTGTGTTGAGGCTCAGACAAATAGGGAGTGCTTCTTTCAAATAAATTCACATGAAAATGAATAGGACCTTAATGTGATATAGTCCAAAAAAGAGAAATATATACAAACACGGACTGAGGTGAAAGAGGTAAAGAGGCTCCCAGGGAGATATACTCCATTGTATCCTCTACTCTCAGTCTTGATCTTGGTGACACTTTTTAGGGAGTGTTGACTAACAGACACATTCTGAGGTCGGTGAAGCCCAGGGGGCAGGCTCTGGGACCAGTCAGGTTCTTCGGTGGGAAGTGCCTCGTTACCAGTCAGTTCTAGGAGTTGCTAGATGCTTTCTGCACAGGATCTCATGGAGAGGATCTTCTCTGGAGGTGCGAGATTGGATGTGAGAGCCTCTTACTGTACCCTCCAACTCAAAAACTAATGGGCAGGCTTAACAACTTCAGCTGCAAATTTGTGTATCTATTGAAGTCACTTACAGCTTTTAAACACATGAAATAATTGAGCAACCACCAGTCTTGGTGACTTCCTTTTATTCCGTGACTAAGTGGTCTTAGTTATAAAAAAGTGTTGAGTGGGTGGAAGTCAAAAGGAACATGTCGGAGACAGAAAGATTGCGGTTAATGCCCTTCTGAAGCCCGTCGCCATCCTCTGGTTTAAAATAAACTTTAGGGAAAAGATGCCTCATTTGGTCTTTCTCTTTTATTTTTTAACCTTTGGAGTAACCACAGGAAGAAAGAAAAGAGTCAGACTGTGTGTTGCGTCATTTAATAAAAAAGATTAATGGTTGTCATCTTTGGGTGACAGTTTGTGAGCCCATGTCCCATAGCTGCCCTGATGCCCTGTCAGGCTATGGTGTTACATATACTATATTCATGGCATTGTATGTTACCCTGTGCCAAATAGTATATACAGATGTTCAATTATACTGTGGCACACCTAAAACTTCTATAATGTAAACCAGTGTTACCTCAATAATAAAAAAAAAAAAAGTCAATGAAACCAGTTCCTTTGTAGAAAAGATACATCGGTGTACTTGGCTATAACTGATGAAGAAAAAGACCACGTTGTCACCCTATTGACTCATTTTCTGTTTGAATTCGGCGTACCCAGATTAGCCACGAGCATCGCTAAAGGCAGTGGCCTTTGGAAGACATTTGGGTAATGAAATTTCCTTCGTGACTTGAGAAGCCGACGGGAATTTTTATTCTATTCAGGACCATAGTATACTGTGAGGGTATTCCTGCTCTCTCCTTCCCACACTTCCCCACCCCTCAAACAAAGGAGTTGCACTCCTATGTCATCAGCTACAGGAGTGAAAGACCCAATAGCTTCCTATTGCCTTCTCACCTGGTAGCAGTGTCACCTTGGACAAATGACCTGACCTTTATGAGCTCTGGTTAGCCCACCTGGATAATATAGCATGGGTTGTGGGTGAGGATGAAATGCAAGGGGTAGTGCCTGCTCATAGAAATGGCAAACAGACTGGGCCCAGCTACTATTCCCCAGGGCCTGTCATACAGCGTCCAGAGACATATGTTATGCCATGAGCTATGTTAGAGAGAAAAAAAATAATCTTTTAGTTTTCACTGACATAATCTAAGTATTAGAATTTGTTTTGGGAATGGTATTGAACCCTTTGAAGAGTAATAAATCCTCAGTAGGGAGGTAAGTTATAAGGAATAGAGAGATCATGTCTCTGAATTGATGGCTTGTCCTCACTCCCTCCTACATAAGTGCCCGTGGAGAAGTCATTTTGCTTTTCTAACCTTTTAAGATGGTCTAGATCAGTGGTCTCTAGCCACGGTTTGCCACTCTGTTGACTAGTGAGTTTGCCAACCACTGTATAAGGCATTATCCTCACCCAGAAATTTTGACTTCAGGTTAAAGACATTAGTAATTATTAAAATGTTTTTTAAGTGTTTTCCCCTAAGGCAGTGGTCAGCAAACTCATTAGTCAACAGCAGCAAACCGCAGCTCGCGAGCCGCATGTGGCTCGTGAGCCGCAGTTTGCCAAACACAGGTCTAGATCAGTGGTCACCAACGGGTGGTTCGTGGACCACTGGTGGTCCTTGAAGTCTGAATGGTTGGCGACCTGGTCTAGATCAAGGGTGGGGAACTGTCTTTCTGCTAAGGGTCATTTGGATATTTATGACATCATTCGCAGGCTATACAAAATACTCAGACATGGCTGGAAACTTTTGTGGGAGCTTGAGGGTCTGCTGAATCAAGTGATGAAGGCTTAGATCTGGATGTGTTGAGTTAGTAGAGGTCTGGGGTGTTGATCTGTGAGTGCCTTGGGTGGGGCCTGGATGAGGCTGGTTGACCTATTTGGCAATGTCTTTTGTGTGAAATGTATCATTGGGCATGTGGAGGTATTATTGATATGAGAAAATGCTAAGTAACTGATTTACTATCTGAAAAGGGATTTACTATCGGGGAAAGGGAGGGAGGAAGAGACTGAACATAAACTGCACCTATGGATGAGGACAATGGGGGATGGGGAGGGGGCGGAGGGTGGGGTGAGAACCTGGTGGAGGGGGGAAGAAATGAGGAACCTTTGTAATAATATGAACAATAAAGATTGATTTAAAAAAAATAATAATCAACTTAAACACGAGCCTGCTCTGTTTGGTCAAACATTTAAAAATATATATATTTTATTTATTTTTTTTACAGAGAGAAAGTGAGAGGGATACAGAATTAGAAACATCGATGAGAGAGAATCATCGATCAACTGCCTCCTGCACACTCCCTGCTGGGGATGTACATGCCCTTGGCCGGAATTGAACCTGGGACCCTTCAGTCCGAAGGCCGACGCTCTATCCACTAAGCCAAACCAGTTTCGGCATGGTCAAACATTTAATGAACTCACCCCTAATGCCTTGGCAGGGCCAGACCAATGATTCCATGGACCTTACATGGCCCCGCGGCCCGATGTTCCCCACCCCTGTTCTAGATGGTCTCCCATTCTTCTTCCAGGTCAAATAGTCTACGATTTTCATGCGTGTGTGTGTGTGTGTGTGTGTGTGTGTGTGTGTGTGTGTGTGTGTATACCTATAGTTTATATTTGTGTTACATATATGCACTTATATTTAAATCTTTCTACCTGTACCTATAGTTATTTTTCCCCTGGAAATTTCTCTTTCTAGTGTCACCAGCCCATCCATGCTGGGGTTTTTCCTGGGAGAAATGAATGGTTCGAGCACATCGCACACGTGGAGGAAGGGAAGCCCCTGAGGCTGATGGAGGTAAGGTTTGATAAGGACGAGGAAGTGTCACTTAGCGCTGTGGTTACTGTGCTGAAGGAACTAGGCTCTGAAATGTGAAGTAGGTCAAATCTAGCTGCTGTTGACTGCTCACTTTCCACGGGCAGCCGAAGTCCTGGAGCTGCAAGCTTTACTGACAGGACTTTTCTAAGTATTTTTCTCAGACACGTTTTCTAATTGCTTTTCATTGTTGGGTGAAGCCAGTCCAGTAGCACAAGTCGACTATTTCTGAGTCTAGAAATTTAATCAGATTTCCATGCACCAATCTATGTGGTGCTCTGAAGCCATCTGTTGATACTTTTATTTTAGTTCACAGTAGAGAGTTGATTTCCAAAATTATGTGCACATCACTGTCTTGGGACTTTCTTTCCTCCTCAAGATCTAGGTGAAAATGTTCCCGAAACTTGAATTGCTTTGCATGTGAATCCAAAAACTACCTTTCTCTGAATTCTGGGGAGGAAGGGGAGGTGGAGATCTTAAATTTCATGGTTCCCACCGCTTCCTATGTCTTCCCTGTGTTTCAGATGGAGGCCTTATTCTTTATCACCTCCACACAGGCTCAGACTCCTTGCAATTTTTTAAAATTATGTTTTTATTAAATTATTATATGTGTACATATCTTACCATTGCCCCCCCCCCACTCGCATACATGCCCTCCCTCCCCAGAGATTTGTGTCCATTGGTTATACTTATATGTATGCATACAAGTCCTTCGGTTGATCTCTTATCTCCCCCAGATCTCCCTCCCCTCCCCGCTGTAACGGTCCAAGAGGACTCTGTGGGAAAAAAAGGATATGAGCTGGATTTTGAAGGAATGGTGATTTTTTTTTGGATGGCAAAAAGAATGAAGGTTAACTTCGAACCCCTCAGATCAGCATCAGTTCTGTTTCTTCTTAGCTCAACTCCAAAATAAGCAATCCTCCCGCTGCTCCTTCTCTTTGCTACTTTCCCCACTCTTCTTCCTTCTCTGCGAAATGACTCACCTGCCACTGCAGGGGTCTTTGTCTCAAACCCAATCTTAGAATCTGGTCTTTTGAAAATAGAATCCTGGTTCTTTATTTTTGCAGTTGATTATCACTAAGTGAACAGCAGTTTCATAATAGCGGGAATGCCCATGGAGTGACTCATCAAACAGCAACATTGTTATTCTAGTCTGGGAAGCGGGAACGATTCGTTTAGCAGATAAGGTCCAGGGGTCAGGGTACCATCCCATCTGCTCCGCATTGCTGTCTTTGTCATGATGGGTGGACGTTAGCAAGGGCAGTAGCTGGATCAGCCTTCCTGAGTGGATGCCCATTCTACTGGGCCAATGCATGTCCATCTATCTCCTCTACCATCATGATCATGGCTATTCTGTTCATGAACTCGCCATGGGCTGGCTGATGACAGAGGCTACCTGAGGTCACAGCCGTCCTGTCTCCTCGGGTGTTTGTGTCCTTGGGGTTGGGGTGGGCGATCTCTGCTGGGTGTTACCAGCGGATACAGACAGTCACACTGCTGAGTGCCGGTCAGGTCAACCACATAGAGCTTCCCTGGACCTTCCCATTCCCGATTTTCTTTTTAAAAATATTTTTATATTGATTTCAGAAAGGAAGGGACAGCGGGACAGAGGCAGAATCATGGATCAGCTGCTTCCTTCATGCCCTCTACGGGGGATCGAGCATGTGACCTCCTGGTTCATAGGTCAACACTCAACCATTGAGCCTCACCTCCAAGTCAGATCCTGTTCTTTCTAGGTGTAGAGCGGTCTGGTGGCAGTTCAGGGCATCATGTCTTATCAGTGCTGTTCGTCCATGTCGGAGAGGGCTTTGGCACCCTGAGCAATAAGTACATTGTTCCCGTGTTTTCGCAGAGATTCATAGAATATTCAGGGATTCTGTGTTTTTAGTGTTTATTATTCTTCTACTGCTCCTTTCTTCTTGCTCAGGTTTTGAACTTGCATCTGAGGGCAGTGAGAGTGTCGGGCACCTGCTGGACATGAAGTAGCCTGTTCCCCCCACTCCGTCCCGCTGTTTTCAGGCCAGCGTGTGGCTCACACAGCTCTCTTTCTTGGGGCGAATCCTGCCATACATAGGTCACCGGCCCCGTGAGGTCAGCCCAGCTGGTCTTCCTGGTGCATGCCGAATTCACACTTCCCACCTTGGCCTCCGACCTGGCTTCTCAGAGCCCTCCCCACAGCTGTCTGTAGTCCTGAAGGTTACTGGGTGATTGGCCAATGTAGACTTGAATGTATTTATATCAGTAAGATCTGTAGCCCTAAACGGAGTGAAAGCGAGTGGGTGGAAAACACACGTCGTATGGCCTGCTCGTGTTCCCTTCGTGTTGTGATCAGCTACAGAATTTTCCACCCGCTTATTCTTTTCCGGCTTCTTCGCCCTCACCTCCCTTTTCTGTGTTGTTCTTGGCACTTCCAGCTCTCAGTTCCATCTGAAACAAGCCTTTCACATATTGTTCTCATCCATAGCTTACATCCTTTTTTCCAGGCAGCACTATCTCCAAGAACATCACAAGGTCACAGAGATAACCTTGGCCGAATGTGGGAACTAAGGAACGTCCTGTTGTGACGTAGAAGCTACCCTGGTTTTTTCCAAGGCGGCTCCATATATGTCTTTAGAGATGAAATAAGGATTTATTTTATTTTTTTTTTTTAAAGGGAAACTTAAAAACACAAATCAGTATCTTCACATTCATCAGGATAAAACTCCCTAGTTACTATATCAAATAAACTCCGGATCTCAGCTGTTTTTATTTTCCACTCTCACAAGTGCCAGTGGGGTTGCATGCCTGTTCCTAGTGTGGTGATAATTCCTTCATGCCACTTCGCTGGGGTCTTTTGTATGTCATGAAAATGACATGTGTCCAGATCTGTGTTTGAGAAGGTGATGCTTGTGGCTGTCCAGACGGTGGACTGAGAAAAGAGGCTGGAGAGAGGGGAAAAGAAGGAACGTGAGTTACCAAGCAGGGTATAGCAGGTGTCTATCGCCAGCCCAGGAATGGCGCCCATCCCTTCTCCTCAGCAAACAGAACTTGCTTTTGTGGCTCCACTAAAGGTCAACTATCAAACTTCCATTCAAGGTTAAATACCGAACTCAAGTAAAGAAGCTGCGGAGAAGTAACCCCCCTATAAATGTTGATTGCATAGATAGAAACATTTCTAGAAGGTTCTGTATTTGCTGTTGCTCACTTTAAGAGGGCCTGGGGATGCAGTTTTCCTGCTGTTCACCGAGAGGGCCCCAAACCAGGAAGCATCCAGCCAGCCTCCATCACAGCCTCATAGAATGAGGAAGGAAACCATTACTTTGGATTCTGCTGTTAGCTCTATAAGAAGGCATGGATGTGGGCAAAGTGCGGTTAGTCAGTTAGTAGGATAGACCTATTCCCATTTTTTCTGAGCCCACCCGGGCCAGGATGTACATGTATTTGTGAGTTACAGAGCTCACAGTCAAGTCGGTGATCTAGTAACTCATGACGTCATTTGTGTTGCTTTGAATTCAACCCACATCTTGTTGTGCGACAGACATTGCTCTAAAGCCATATTTTCCCTCCAGAATCGAATGACTCACCACCTTGGTGAACGGGCCCACCTTCCATGGAAAGAGGCGGGATTCCTTTCCCACCTTGGTTTCATCCCAGGTGTCAGGTGTCCTCGCTTCCCAAGGCGGCTGCTATTTCACGGCTGCTTTGCCTGTCTCCTGAACTTCAGGTTTTGTTTCTTAAAATATATATTTTTATTGATTTCATAGAGTGGGGTGGAGGGGTGGGGGGGTGGGGGGAGAGAGAGCTAGAAACATGAGTGATGAGAGAAATCATTGATGGGCTGCCTCCTGCACCTCCTGGTTCATGTGCCTTGACTTCCTGGTTCATAGGTTAACACTCAACCACTGAACTGCACTAGCCAGGCTAGACTTCAGTTTTGTCTCCTGTTTTTGGAAGGTGCACACAACCCTCCATAGAGGATTCTATATTTTGCCCCTGGCTTATTTGTAGAAAAATTTCATTTAGGTCAGTCTCACAGTAAGGCACACAATTTTGCCATTAGGATGAGACATTTTTAGCTTTTATAATACTGGTCTCAACAAAAAGGTTGGCACTATTTCTGTGGTTGATGGGTGTTTTCTGTTTACAGATATGTTTTCATGGGTGTCTTGAGCTCCTACACCTCCATTCAAACAGCAATTATTTATATTTGTGATACTTTAATCACTGTTTATTTCTTCCTTCCCATATTTCAGAATTTCTTATTTTCAACAACAAACCATCATGGATTCCTACTGATATAATAGAGCCTGTGTTTTACACAGAAAGAACTTTTAGTTTGTTCTGTGAAAGCTATATGGATTAATGTGTGCTTTTTATTCAACATCATGGGGTGGATAACTACTCTCATTTCTACCTTCTTAGAGTCCTAGTTTTCTATGATATATCCATTGGAAATAATGTAACATAAGTCTGAGGAAAATTAGCTTGTTTTTATTTTTAACTAATATTTTATTTTTAAATTGATTTTTCCTTTTTTTTTTTTTTTAAAAAAAAAACAACATATTTTTATTGATTTCAGAGAGGAAGGGAGAGGGAGAAAGAGATAGAAACATCAACGATGAGAGAGAATCATTGATTGGCTGCCTCCTGCACGTCTCCTACTGGGGTTAAGCCCTTGACTAGAATCAAATCTGGGGCCCTTCAGTTAGCAGGCTGACACTCTGTCCACGGAGCCAAACCAGCAAGGGCTGTTTTTTTCCTTTTCATTGAATGTATTGGTTAACAAAATTATACAGGATTCGGGTGTACAGTTCCACAGCACATCATCTGTACACTGTTCACCATCCCAAGTCAAGTCTTCCATTACCATTATCCCCCTTTACCTTCTTCCCTCTCCCCTCCCCCCACATTCCCCATCCCAGCAACGAAAGAGTTTCAAATCATCCATATGACCAGTTGCCCCTGCCTTAGTATGACAGCAGAACACATCCCGTGAACTGAGAACCCCCAAATCAAGCAGTTGGATCAGGTTTCTTTAGCCAAGCAGATGTCCCCGGAGCTAAACACATCTCTTATTATAAAACAAGCCACACCATAACCAACAGTGCCAAGAAAGAGAACCTTATCTTCCCAAGTGTTGCTGTGTGATATCTTGAATTCACGCAGCTATGACAATATTTCCCTTTTTTGAAAACGAAGAGGTGTCTTCAATGTTTGTTTTGACCAATCTGTCCAAAAATTGGATGGCGCCTTAGCATGGCTTCTTGTCAAGACAAAGACCAGAACATTCATTTTATGACCAGTGTGGGTGTGCTGGACTCCTCACGCCCCACAGCCCGCAGGGCCTGGAGGATGTCATGTGACAGGAGTACTAGAAACAGGACCAGACGTTCTCGTGTTTATATGGACTCAGATCACCTCCAGTCGACCTTGAAAGTAGCTCCATAGTGGGCTAAGGCGTTCGAAGGCCTTTATGGCGGAGTGATTCCTCCTGGGTCTTGAACAGTTGGGCTTTGGAACCTGGAAGGAGGCAGGAAAAGGAATTTTGGGTAGATATTAACCAAAGTCAAGACTAAGGGCTGTAAGAAAAGGCAACGAATCCAGTGTGATGTCAAGGGAAGGAAACCCAGAGGGAAGTGATGGGAGCTATACCCTGAAGGTGGCGCTGGGAGTGTTTTGAGGTCCAGGAGAGATTTGTATGTAATGAAAAGGACATGTTCAGGTCTGTGTTTGAGAAGGTGATGCTTGTGGCTGTCCAGAGGGTGGATTGAGAGAAGAGACTGGAGAGAGGGGAAAAGAAGGAAAATGAGTTACAAAGTATTGACATTCTCTATTAGGGTAGGGGTAACAGAAAAAAAAAAAAAAAAAAAAAAGCAAATGATATGCCAACTGCACCCGATGATTGTAGAAGGAGGGTTTGGTGATGGAATGAATGGGGGAGAGAAACACCCAATGATGATGATGATGATGATGATGAAGAAGAGGAAGAGGAAGAAGAAGAGGAAGCAGAGGAGGAGCAGGAGGGGACTGGACTCCCTAAGTCCCTGTTATTAGATGACCTGCTAAGCCATAGGATAAAGCCTAAGGCAGCGTTAATTGGGATGCTGCCCCATGGCAACTTAAGAATAATCCTTTTGAAATCTGATTTGCAGATTGCCCCATATCTTCCCTGTGTGCCCAGTGACCGGACATACCTGTACTGAGGGCCTCCATGGTATTTCAGTGTGGATGGCTGGTTATTCCTTTATAGTTCTCCAGGCTATGCTGGATTCTGTATCATCTTGAGTTTTTTTTTTTCCTGCTCTCTGTAGGCTATCTCTCCAGAGTGGTCTTACTGTTCTACTTAGGTGGCACTTAGGCCTTCTGCAGACTTGTGAGTGACTTAGGAAATGACTTTTGGTCAGTAGGGGGCAGAGTCGCCTCAGGGAAGGAGCATGGATTTGACCAGATCCCTTGGAGATTCTGACCCAGCCAGCCTGAGGGAGGGGCCCTGAAACAGGTGCTTTGTGTAGTTAACATTCTAGGTAATTCTGAAGGTTAGCTAACTTTGGGAAGTAGTGATTTGATCTTCCTGAATGTCGGCTTTCACAGGATTGCTATGAGCATTAAATGAGAAAATGCATCTGGGTTTCATAAACCTTCAACCACCGTAAAATATCAGTTGTTACTTCTTTTTCTTCTTTTAAATCTTTATTGTTGAAAGTATTACATATGTCCCCTTCCAACCTGTCCCACTTTCCATCCCAGGCAGTTGTTACTTTTTGAAATAACTTTTTTGTTCCTTTTTAAAGGATTTTAGCTCATCAGTTTGAAGATTGGCTACATGAAAGCATATTATATTTGTTTGATTTTATGCATTCTCATAACCAAAACAAAACTAATAAATTCTGTCTAATTCATGTACACAATACATAAAATGTACGGTTAATTATTTGATAGTTTTATTTAAAAAAATTTGAAAGAACTAATGTTGAATTGCAACTTTAAAATAGCCATGCACATATAAAAATATGTTAACAGCTTGTGCCCTCAATAGTTTAATATGCCCATAAGTTCTTACTTCTCCTGGCTGCATACTAAGTAAACATTTTAGGTTATACAAAGGTGAACAGATCCAATGAAGTGTATCAAATTCCTAATTGTGATTGTATATATTTTCAGGAAAAAAAACCCCAAATTCACTGGATGATAATTTTAGATGTTGAAGAAATGATAGAAAGCAGAAGACCCTGGTTAAAATTTTTTTTGTTAAATCTGAGGAATAAATGCCAGTTAAAAAAATACCCAGGAAAATTAAAAAAGGAACCATTTGTATGTATTTTAATACAAAACACATTTATTATGGACACTTGATAATTTAATTGACAAATATTATCCCGACTTCCCAGTTTTAACAGCAATAGCTTAAATTAAATACATAATTTTCTTCTTCATCTCTTTCAAGCCCAAAGCAATCGAACAACAAGACAACACCAACACCACTTTGTGTCAGCAGTGATCTCAAAACACATACCATTTTCCCAACAGTCACCCAAATGAAAGAGATTTCAGCAGCTCAAGACAGTCTCTCTAGAATAATAGGCAGCATAGAAGTCCGTTGACCTTGAAGCTTATAGCATGTCTTAATCGGTTTCCAGCCTTTGTTCACAGTTTCTGTGTAGCTGGAATTACCCAGCCTGGTCAGTTCTGAGGAGTTTGCTAGTCCGTTAAATCACTCTATTTTTACGACAGTACCAAAGTGCCTCTTTCCTTCCACTGTCTCTCATTTTCCACCGGGCCTGGATAGCATCCACGTTAATCCATTGCGAGTGCTTTCCTCTTTCCCCGGGCCTGTCCAGTCACCCCCGAAGGCCACGTTGCTCACCCAGGGAGCCATGCGGGAGCATTCCTTCTGGGTATTTGATACCATCCGTAATTCCCTCCAGCCGGGACACGGTCACTTTAGACTGTTTGCTTGCAGGTCATTGAGGAGATTTAGGTATATGTTGGACTTGAGGAACCTGGGGTACGAGTCCTTCTCCATGAGGGTGTACACGATCTTCTGGGCTTCGTCAAAACACGCGGGGGTCGGGGCTTTGACCTTCTTGGCCGTAGATTCTCGTGTGTGAAAGTCAATGTTGATCTACAAAGGAAAGCTCTCATTAGTGAACACACCCTTCCAATGGGTTGCCTATTTTATGACATTACTGTGTGGGTTTCTTGGGAAGCACCGTGAGAGAGAGGCTTTCAACCCTCATTTAAATCAGTTCGAGTATCTCCCCAATGCCTGTTCTAGACCAGACCCCTCCTAGGTGTGGAGGAATTAAAGAAATATCACCAAAAAGCCTTTGCTCCACGCTAGCTCATTGTATAGTTGGGTGATGCAGAAAAGGCAGACGTGAAACATTTAAATGTCCCTCAAAAAGGTGACACGGACATTTAAAATTTATAGGAGGAGCCGAAACCGGTTTGGCTCAGTGGATTGAGCATCGGCCTGTAGACTGAAAGGTCCCAGGTTCGATTCCGGCCAATGGCATGTACCTTGGTTGCAGGCACATCCCCAGTAGGGGGTGTGCAAGAGGCAGCTGATCGATGATTCTCTCTCATCGATGTTTCTAACTCTCTATCCCTCTCCCTTCCTCTCTGTAAAAAGTCAATAAAATATGTTTTTAAAAAATTTATAAGAGGAGAGGGCACTTCATGTTTTTTTTTTGTTTGTTTGTTTGTTTGTTTTGGTTGTACCAAACATACTTAACTGGAAGATGGACACCACTGACTGGAAGTATGTTTGCCACTGCATCGAATATATGTCTGTATGATATCAATCTGTGTTTTATCTCCATCCAAGATAAACTAGCTTATTAAGAACTTCCTGGCAGGCAGCTCTGGCCAGTACCCAGCACTCCCTGCCAGGACCAAATCATGCTAGCTAGTTTTGCAAAATGAGTCTTTTATCCAATCTTTCCATAGATACAGAAAGTTAGATGACCCAATCTTTCCATAGATACAGAAAGTTAGATGATCATGGCACTGAGCTATGGGAACACACCTAAATATATAGCTGTGAAATCAGCACTGCAAAAGGACTTCATCTTGCTATGCGTGATGAAGGGTATTTCTGCACCTAAGTTCCTTCACACGTAAGTGGATGATAATGAACTTGATACTCACTTGTTTAGCAGCGTCTGAATGCACGAAGGCTTTGTATATTTTCTCTGCCTTGCAATGCAGGAGATCAGACTCCGTTTTTTTATAATCTTCGCAAGCCAACCAGAACTCAATGTTCTCCTCGCTGAACTCAGACTTCAGGAAACTTCTGAAGACATCTTGACCAACTAAAAAGAAAGAGAGAGAGGGGTGAGATATTCACATGAATTGAGCCTATGAAGGAATACCTTGAAGAAGAGATTTGCTAGAAAATGCTATTTGATGGCTGTTGCTAAAATAGCTGTGTCATGGTTTGTAGCGATGGAAAGGCCTTTAGTTCCCTTCATTTATAGTTTCTCTGGGGCCAGATACACCCGTTCAGGGCCACAGGGCTGCTTAGCAGTGGCTCTGAAACTGTGCTTGGCTTCCATCTGCTAATCAAATGAAAATTCTGTCTGCCAGAGGCTACAAAGTGACCCCTTTTCTTATGCAGAGTATCTTAGGGAAGCAAACATTGAGAAAGGATATTCACATCGTGTTTATTATTAACAAGTATAATTTCCCTGTCTGATGCATGTTAGCCAGAGCATGTGAGGACTGTATATTCCCTGTGTGTGATGCACCGATTGTATTTGCAAGTGTTCCTCAGACTTTCAAATGGGCCATTTCTATATGGTGCACTTGTCTGGCTGAATCGTCAACGAAGTCAGGTAATAAGGTGGATGAACCTGGTTGAGCTATGCTAGTGGCAAATCTCCTCAAGGTGTTGGTGGGGAGAAGAGGGTGTACTCACACTCTAGACAGACAAACTTCCCATGGACCCCTCTCTCCCAGGTCCTGCTCCCATGGAACTGCAGTGGCCATGATAAGAACAAGGCGAACTCATTGCCTCCTTCACCTCTCCTCATCAGAAATGCCTCACAAAACTGCTTAAAAATCATCCTTTATTGTTTCTGTGTTGTGCCATGTGTCATATCACATATCACGTGTCTTTGATTTTGAATCCTTGGCACCTCTGAAACGCTTGCCACAGGCAAATGGGCTGAAGGAGTGAGCTCGTGAATGTGTGAATGATGAAATAGTAACGGACTGAGGGACTGCTGCTGATAAAAATACGTGCTCTCGGTAGCTATCAGAACAGCCGTCCACATGTTGAGAGGTTTGGCTGACTCTTAGAAGTGCTGAACCTCAGGACCCCAGAACCATTTAAAAATCACTCTTCTAATGACCCATCTTTGGAAACATGGGATGGGCTTGGCCGATTGGTCAGTGGCAGAAGCGAGGGCTCAGCAGTCCTTATAGGGCAAAGAGGCACAAGGTGCAGAAGCTACGTGTGACTACACAGAAGCTGGGATACAGCTCCCCACTCGCCCCTCCTGTCCGGGACCCTGTATCTGACTGACGCCCTTCAACCTGGTAGCCTGTTGGGCCGAACCCACACATGTTCGGTAGCTCCTCTCCTTACCTCGGGTGGCAAGAAGTTTCTCTAGGGACTGAGACCACTGCAGCACTTCATCAGCACACAGCCTGCGGGAGACAAGGTTGGCATGCGTCAGTAAACGTGATTTTCATAGTCAAGAGCGCCTGCTGGCTTTTCATAACTTCACAGACTGAAACTCTAGTCCCGATACATCTTACTAAAATGTGTAAGAAAACGAAATTCCCCCTAGAATTACTCTTGGAAGTTTCCTATGGCATCGCTATATAAAAATATCTGCCAACAGAATATGAAAAACATCCAAGTACGTATCTTCCAAGAGCATGATAGATAGCAAATATATGCGCACACATGTTGGCGTTTCATTCCTGTGGGGACTAATGTGCTCATCTCCTTAGGATTGTTACTTAAAATGAGTGAAGTGCATTAAGCACAGTCTTAATCTCTAGCTGGAATTTGGGGCAAATGGACAGACCACTTGTCCAGCGATAGCGAGTAAGTTTGTGTACTTACATGTCCTTGGACCTGGACGGTTTCATCCCAGACTCCAGATGTGGGATCATAGATCTCAGGTACGCCTTCACGTCCATCCCGCTGCAAACGACACAAGAGTGAGTGTCCATCCCTCCTCAGTAGGATGCATCTCATTGATAAAACCAGAACAGCCTGACATGAACTCCTCCCATGACTAAGGCGATCATGTTATTAGATTAAGATGGAGCCGATGTAAATCCAGAAAAAAAATCCCCACCCAATCTGATGCCCGGTCATGATTCCCTTTTTGAATCTACTGAGACCACCCAACGGGTCATTGCTCTGCTCCGGCTGAACGGAGTGCTCACTGCTCCTGCCATTGAAGAGGATCTTAGTCCAAAGTGCCCAGGCCAGACAGTGAAGGGGACTTACAAGGTCCTGGGCCTCCTCTTCTGTGTCTTGTCCTCCAGAAGCGAATGATCTGTGCCTTTCGGAGGAGCCGAGAAGAACATCCCTGGCATGTTGTGCAGCCTGGGCGTGGGGATGGCTGCTCCTCGCATGGTCCTCTCGGGGCAACTGTCTGCTCGCCCGCATCCCCGCTGCCTTATATAGCGAAGGCGGGGGGGCAGGGGAGGTGAGGGGAGGGACTGGGGGGGCCCTCGTGCTGCTCGCCCTGTCTGTTTATCAGGCGGCGTTACCACAGACACTGGAAGTTCCTCCTTTCTCGCCGGGCTGTGACGTGGATCTTGAAGAAAAAAAAAAAGACTACAGTGATGTATTGTGGTTGAAACTTAACCAAGTGAGAACAGGTCACTTGATCAGAAAGAGAGAACATTAAACACACAGAGGCCCCACGTTTGAAGCGTTACCGTTAGTTCTGGAAAATGCACCGTTCAGGAAAATGCCTCCTCCGGAGTATTTATTGCATCACACAGAAGCTCAATGGCAGGATGCGTCCCTGCTAGTCCTCCATCTGATAAAATCCATCTGATCACAGTATGTTAGAGTTCTTTTTTTTTTTTTTTCCTGTTCAGGAAGCAGTATAATGTAAATACATAATTTTTTTGTGTGATCACTTGTGCATGGATCCGGTAGGGAGAATAATAAAGAGAGGTTATCTTCATGTTTCCCTGTTCCAACTCTCAGTCCTTATTTTCAGGCCAAGAAATTCCGGGGTGGGGGTGGGGGTTGGGGGTATGGCTGGTGATTTGCCATATTTATTAGGAGGGGGCACCGGGATTCCTATATTAATTAGGAGTATAAGGGAACTATCACGCTGATTTTTATTTATACACATTACTGCTTAGGATAAAAACAAAGTCACATTTAAAAACCCCACGAACAAGTAGAAGTATAGTTAACACAAGAATGTGGCTAACTATGGAAATGCACTGAAGGTAAAGAACTGCAGAGTATCAGGAAAAACTGCTCGTGTTCAAACAAGAGTGTGTTTGGACAGGCCAATGTCTATACATCTTCCACATGCTCGCAGTATCTCTGAAGATAAACGTGTAGCTTGAATTAAGATTAAGGATTTTTTAAACGTCGCAGGGAACGAGATGGCAGATCACCGGCGGGGTGGAGGGTACTGTAAGCTTTTTGGCGTTTACATATAGACAGAGTTTATCTATGAAGAACACAGTTTAACTCCAGCCTCTTCTGAGTTTTGCCCCTGAAAAGACAAAACAGACGTGGCTTAGAGAGGCTTCTGCTGGTGTTACAAAGCAAAGCTGAGAAAAGGGCAGGAGAGCATTGATTTTCCTCACTTGGTCCTATCATCAGGATAAAAAAAGCATTTGTTAAAAAAAAAAAATACATTTCCCAGAAAAAAAATATTGGTGAAGGGATCACATTTATAATCTTTCAAAATTCACTCCCTTCACCGCCATAAACATATACCGCCTGCAGCAAGCGTCATTGCTACTGGGAAGATAACGTGATGCGCGAAGAAAGACAACTGGTGAGCGGGGCTGGCCGTGGTGTGACCCAAACAGGAGTGATGGGGCTCCGGGACCAGTGACATACAGGCCTTTGTGTTCTCCTCGTGGTTCAGGCCACGCTTCAGTTTTCTGCTAAAATCTCCAGCATTGCTCTTGGTTGTTTATCTGGTTAATGTCTCATCCCTCTAGATAATTGTGGGTCAGAGAAGAAATGGTTTTTTGTGTTTATTCTGAATGGCTCACTGTTATCATCATCCATCTGGACGGACGATTCCCGGAGTATGTTTCTAGAGCGCAAATTCCTTTGGCTGTTAACAAGCACGCTAAGGACTACAATAGCAGCCGCGGCAAAGGTTATGTGGCCGCTTAAGTTTGGGAAATATTGGGTCAAAGGTAAATGTTTTGCCTGGCCAGTGTGGCTCAGTGGTTAAAGCATCGACCCATGAACCAGGAGGTCACGGTTCGGTTCTTGATCGGAGCATATGCCCAGGTTGTGGGTTTGATTCCCCGTGGAAGGCATGCAGGAGGTGGCCCATCAATGATTCTCATAATTTTTGTTTCTGTCTCCCTCTCCCTCCATCTCTGTGAAATCATTGACAACATATTTTTTTTTTTTAAAAAGGTAAATAGGTTTCTTAAGTTGCACACATCTTCTGAGAGCCTTTAATATGTGAATGTACATTTGTCAATGTTCAAAAGGCGAGTAGAGCCGAAACTGGTTTGGCTCAGTGGCTAGAGTAGGGGTGTCGAACTCAATCAGAGAAGGGGCCAAAATCTAAAATCCAGCCTAAATCGCGGGCCAAATGGTTTACTGAACAGTCATAAACTGACAATGCCATAAACTGACAGCGGAGTGCAATGATGACAGCACGGTGAGGGCCACATTGCAAGGCCTGGCGGGCTGGATTTGGCCCGTGGGCCTTGTGTTTGACACATGTGGGCTAGAGCATCGGCCTGTGGTCTGAAAGGTCCCAGGTTCAATTTCGGTCAAGGACATGTACCTTGGTTGCGGGCACATCCCAAGTAGGAGGTGTGTAAGAGGCAGCTCATCGATGTTTCTCTGTCATCGATGTTTCTAACTCTCTATCCCTCTCTCTTCCTCTCTGTAAAAAAATCAATAATATATATATATATTTTTTTTAAAAGGCGGGTAGAATACTCAGCAGTTTCCTAATATTCTTGAGAACTTGGCCATTGTTAAGTAGGGAAAATAGTTTGCAGAAACGATGTGCTCTTGACACCACATTGGGAAACTCTGGTCTGACATAGAGATAAATATTCACCTCTCAATTCCCTTAAACTCCCCCCCCGCCCCATGTTGCTACCTCCGTACAAACTTTCAAGCTCAAGCAATTGCAATCGCATGCTTGCAAGCCCAAGGGGAGAACTGAACTCTGAGAATTGCATCGCACACTTCCAAGCCCAACTGGCTTCCATGGGAAATCCCTCCATCCCAGGTGGCTGCTGAAGCCACGTGGACCGCACAGTGATACGGCTGTTCTCTCAAAGGCTGCTCGCTGGCACATGCAAAGCAGTCGGCGCAGAGCTAGGCAAATTGGGGGAAGGTGCATTTACAAAGGTTCCATGGCAAGGCACCGAAAGTTCCCTTCCAGTTTCGTACAGAACGTCCCTTCCTGGCTCCTCTTTTATGAAGTTCTGTGAAGAAAAGGCAGATGGGCAGACAGTCCCTTTTCTGAGCCTCTGACTCTGGATGAAATGGCGGAGGATTTGGTAAAAGCCGGCAGAAGCCATAGTGGCTTTCGCCAACATCACCTGGTCTGTGTGGCTCCTCTGCCAAGTGGTTATCATCTCATTGAATAAAAGTGATGCGCTCTATTTTTAGAGCCATTTCAGATTGAGAGCAAAGGTGAGTGGAAAGTACAGAGCATCCCCACTCACTCTAACCACCCCCGCCTTCCCCTCCATCCACATCCCACTCCAGTCGGTGCAGTTGTTAGAGCTGGGATGCACCTGCAGTAACTCATCCTTACCGCCCACAGTCCCTAGTTCACCTTCAGGTGCTGTCCATCCTATGGATTTTGACAGATGTATGATGACACGTGTCCACCATTATAGTATCACTCAGAATGGCTTCCTTGCTCTACAAATCCCCGTGTTATATTTTCCAATGTCTAACAGGGGTCTTCAAACTACGGCCCGCGGGCCACATGCGGCCCGCAGAGGAGTCTGATCCAGCCCGCCAGGTTTTTTTGGGCAGTGAGCGCAGCCGAGGTGTTACAGTAGGAATTAGTAGTTCAGATAGTCCGGCCCTCCAGCTCTCTGAGGGACCGTGATCTGGCCCCCACTTTAAAAAGTTTGAGGACCCCTGACTAGGAGATTGGTTCAGTACAATATTTCAGATTATGGCTATCCATTGGATAGGGGAAATTTTAACCTTTGCTGAGTTGATTTTACGGTTTGGTTCTGATCACTCCAAGTGCCTGAATCCTAGTAGGGAGAGCTTTGCTGAATGACATTTTCTTTTTTAAAGAAATATATTTTATTGATTTTTTTTTTTTTTTTTTACAGAGAGGAGGGAAGAGGAATAGAGAGTTAGAAACATCCATGAGAGAGAAACATCAACCAGCTGCCTCCTGCATACCCGCTCCTGGGGATGTGCCCGCAACCAAGGTACATACCCTTGACTGGAATCGAACCTGGGACCTTTCAGTCCGAAGGCCGCCGCTCTATCCACTGAGCCAAACCAGTCAGTATTTAACATTTTCAGCTTAATATTGATGCTGAGCTTTCATAATGCTGCTGAGGTTTTGCTGCAGACATTAGGAGTTTTGGAGAAAAGGTCAATAATGAGCACAACATTTTATCTTTAAAAAAAAATCATCGCCTTGCATTTTTTATTATTTACTTTATAAAGTAAAGTTGTGCAACTTTTCCATCCGACTTATTTCACTTAGCATAGTACTCTCAAGATCCACTTACGGTGTTGCAAATGACAATATTTCATCTTTTGATGGCTGAGTAGCATTCCATTGTATTTATGTCCCACATCTTTATCTGCTTATCTGTCAGAGGACACTTAGGTTGCCTCCGTGTCTTGGCTGTGGTAAATAATGCTGCAGTGAATGCAGGGATGCACATGTCTCTATGAATAAGCGTTTTCAAATTATTGGGGTAGGTTCCCAGAAGAGGGATTGCTGAGTCATTGGTGACTCTGGTTTCGATTTTTTTGATGAACCTTCACACTGCCAGCAGTGTGGGAGGGCTGCCTTTCCCCACATCCTTTCCAAAGCTTCTGACTTCTTATCTTAGGGATAACAGCCTTTCTAACAGGTGTGAAGGGATATCTCATCTAAGTTTCGATTTCCATTTCCTTTATAGCGAGTGAAGTTGAGCATCTTTCATATCTCTTTTGCCATCTGTGGTGTTTTTTTTAAATTATCTCTTTAAGTCTTCAACCCAGGAGATTATATCTTATTAGTATTATATTTTTTTAAAATCCTCACTTGAGGACATGCTTATTGACTTTAGAGAGAGAGGGAAAAGGAGAGAGAGAGAGAGAGAGAGAGAGAGAGAGAGAGAGAGAGAGAGAGAGAGAGAGAGAGAGGAAAGAGAGAGAGAAAGAGAGGGAGAGAGAGAGAGAGAGGGAGAGAGAGAGACATTGGTGTAAGAGATAAACATGCATCGGTTGCCTTTCCGTATGCACCCCCAGTGGGGAACGAACCCGCAACCCAGGTATGTGCGCTGACCGGGAATTAAACCTGCAACATCTGGGTGTACAGGATGGTACTCCAATCAACTGAGCTACACCGGCTAGGATACGAGATTGAATCTTTTCTTTTTAAAAAATATATTTTATTGATTTTTTTTTTACAGAGAGGAAGAGAGAGGGATAGAGAGTTAGAAACATCAACGAGAGAGAATCATTGATCAGCTGTCTCTTGCACACCCCCTACTGGGGATGTGCTCGCAACCAAGGTACATGCCCTTGACCAGAATCGAACCTGGGACCTTTCAGTCCGCAGGCCGACGCTCTATCCACTGAGCCAAACCGGTTTTGGCCGAGATTGAATCTTAACTGTAAAAATATATTTATACTGTAAGAGTCAGTGACATCAACAGAAATTTTAACCCATAGAAACAAAAATGTCTTTATTTAACCACCTGTATTAGCAGTCCCGCAGTGGATCAGGCTACAAGTACTGCCCATAGGAAGATGAAGGGGTCTCTGTCCTAAGGGGTGCATAGGGCAGCAGAGGACAGACAGACAGTCCAGCAGGTAATCACAGTGGAAAGTGTCCCCAGAGAGGAACGGGTAGGGAGTGAGTAACTCTGGGACGGAAGTTGCCATTTTCTAAATAATCAACACTCATCGATTGTCTGCCTGTGTCTGCATTTGAGATCAACATCCCTTAGAAAGTACAAAAATCGGTGGTAAGAGAAATTGGTCTTGCAGCCAGTACACACCCCTCAGCATGCATAAAACTCACGGAAGCACGGATCCTCTGTATAAACACGAAACTGGGACAGGTTCAGTTCAGTTCAGTTCAGGTTCAGTTCAGACCACTCTGTGGTTAGGGAATTAACACCAAGCTCACTTCCTGGGTCATTATTGGCTCCTGCAGGCCCCAGGCCTAGGGGAAGGGCTAGCAACAGTGCTTCAGCTGCATTGCCTAGAGTTTCTTTGAAAAGCTTCCAAGAAAGTGACTTTAGATGGACTTTTTCTCTGAGTCCAGGGGGTGTATTGGTGGAGACATTGACGCTGACTCTATATTATTTATTAGTAAAAGCACGGAACGTTTTAGACTTGCTTATGGTTTTCTTTCCTAATGAAGAAATCAGCTGATAGGTTTTAGTAAGAGAACATATTTGCAAACTGGGTGAAACGAAATGATCTCAGGAGATGCAAACTGCACAAGATAAGAATCTAGTTTCTTTTTCTCATCCTGTGACTGAGAGTCAACACCCTTTTCATAATTCAGGAGATTATAAGAAAATGGACCGTCAGTGAACTGGGGTTCTTGTGACCCCATAAACCTTGTTCTCCTCGTTCTCATCGCACCAATACATTTCCCATTCATAGGCTCACCTTCCAAGCCCTTTTTGAACGCATTAGGGAAATCTTTGATGGACCTTATCTCTGGTATACGTCTTCCATGCCGGGATCATTTTCATTTATTATCGCATGGGGACTTCTTATCATCTCAACAAGGGAGAGCGATCCTGCCAGACTCTGTTTGGCTCTGCTTTGCAAATAAAATTCAGCAAGGCCCGGGTCGTAGGCTGGGATGAGAAATGGAAAACTGTGGTGAGAACATTGACACTTTATTTGCAGTTGGGCTGGAAAGCAAAGTTACTCAGAGGCCAGCATGGAGAGGCAATTTGTAAAGGAAACTCTATTTGAATTTCCAGGGAACAGTTTCAGTACATGGCTGTTTTGAGGCGTCCCTTTTGCTGCCCCTGACATGAGAGCATTCTGTGAAACCTTCGGTGCGTCGGAATAGCACAAGGCAAGGAAGCTTCTCAGGATACGTCTGTCTAGCTAACAGATGCACAAAACACATGAGAGAAAGCATCAATGTTCCAGGCAGTTCAGGACTGGATTCTGAGAGGCTGAGGGTAGCTCGCAGAGAAGGAGCTTGGCGGGCTGCATCAGAATAGCTCACCCACCGCAAAGAGATGCCAGACACTGTTTTCATTTTACTATTATTATTATTATTATTATTATTATTATTATTTTAAAATATATTTTTACTGCTTTCAGAGAGAGAAAGGGAGAGGGACAGAAAGAAACATCCTTGATGAGAGAGAATCATTGATTGGCTGCCTTCTGCACGCCCCACCCTGAGGAGTGAGCCCGCAACTTGGGCATGTGCCCTGACCGGGAATCCAGCCGTGACCTCTTGGTACGTACATAGGTTGACACTCAACCACTGAGCTACACTGGCCGGGCTGCTTTCCTTTATTTCCCCCTAAGAGCAAAAATCCTTTCCGTTAGAGAAAACGGATTCTAATGAAGGCCTTTCCTAAGCCAACTTGTGAGAAGCCGGACATACCTGGAGCACTAGTCCGGGGACTCGCTCACGGTTGTTTCCTTAGATACCAACGGGGTTAACAGCAGTGACTTCTTCGTTTTCTCCTGATCTGTGATTTTTTTTCCTAGGAAAATCCATCAGGGTTGCCTTGTTGTGTTTTTTTTTCCCCCCGAAACGACCCTGCTTGCTTCTCAGGATGACACTGACTGTCCTTCCGCCACGTCTCTTCCAATGCTGCGCTCTTCTCTTTGTTTACATGCTGGTATTTTCAATCACATGTCGGTGTCAGAGCGGATGGGCCTTTATTTCAGACTTTATTTCTGGGAAAACAGAAACCTCTTTAAAGCCTGGTGCTTGCACCATGGTTCACGCTATCCTTGTTCAATCCCGGATGTCCCACCCTTGTTACTTGTTAATAAAACAAATGCCTCGTAGACAGTGGCGTTTTAGAATCCATCCTTCGCATCTTTAAATAAACGCGTCGTCACTCCCCACGCACAGAGAATGGAAAGCTTCTGAGAAACATAAAAATGATCAAGTGCTGGAGGATTTTTCCCCCCTTGGTACAGAATTTCCCCTGCTGTGGGACAGTTTCAAAGACAGAGGAGTAATGTCAGGGAGAAGGTCACCATTCCACTTCCCCTTTTAAATGAGAAAAGTGGGATTTTTTTATTTTATTTTTTTTTTTACAGTATCGCACTTCAGAACTAACTATGGCTTGAAATGGGGAGGGGATTTTTTTGTTCTGTGTTGCTTTTTGTTTGTTTGTTTGTTTGTTTGTTTGAATGGCAGAAACCATACCCAACTAGCAAATCAAACATCAGTTACTCTGAAGGAGGATGGTCTGGGCAGCGGGAGATCTCTAAGAGCCAAGAGCTGTTGCCTGGCCAATGTGACTCAGTGGTTGAAAGTTGACCTATGAACCAGGAGGTCACAGTTCAAATCTGGACAGGGGACATCCCTGGGTTTCGGGGCCAGTTCCCAGTGGGGAGCAGGCAGGAGGCAGCCAACCGATGCTTCTATTTCTCTCTCCCCTCCCTTCCCCCCTCTCCTCTTTTTTCTACTCTCCTCTAACCTCACTGGCCTCTGAGTGTGCAGGTCAATGGGTCTTTGAAAGCGTAGGGTTTCTGGGACTCCATCTCTTGAGGGCCAACGGAATCTGTAGTTTTTCACTCATACTCTACAAGCAAAGCACATTTTGCTTAAACACGTTTTCCCGTGTGATTTTAAGAATGAGTCTGTTTTACTCAAGTATCCAGAACAAAGCCTGGCACATATGAGGCACTAAGAAAAGCAATCTTGTTGAACAAGGGGTCGAGGACTGAGGATCACACAATGTGTTCCATATATACATATATATGAGTATTATTCAGTCATAGAAAATGTGGTATATATGTATATATACACGTATATCTGAATGTTACTCAGCCATAGAAAATGTGTTTTTTATCTATCTATCCACACATACAGGTATATACACATATATCTGAATATTTCTCAGCCATAGGAAATGTGATCTATATGTGAATACCCTATATCAGGGGTCTTCAAACTACGGCCCGCGGGCCACATGCAGCCCGCAGAGGAGTCTGATCCTGCCCGCCAGGTTTTTTGGGCAGTGAGCGCAGCCGAGGTGTTACAGTAGGAATTAGTAGTTCATATAGTCCGGCCCTCCAGCTCTCTGAGGGACCGTGATCTGGCCCCCACTTTAAAAAGTTTGAAGACCCCTGCCCTATATACTAAAAGGCTAATATGCAAATTGACCGAATGGCAGAATGACAGGTTGCTATGATGTGCACTGACCACCAAGGGGCAGACACTCAATGCAGGAGCTGCCCCCTGGTGGTCGGTGCACTCCCTCAAAAGCCAGGTTTACAGCTGGCAAGTGAAGCAGCGGTGGTGGGACCCCCTCCTGCCTCTGAGGCAGTTGGACATCCCTCCAGGATACCTGGACTGGGAGAGGGTGCAGGCTGGGCTGAGGAACCCCCTCTCCTGAGTGCATGAATTTCATGCACCAGACCTCTAGTATATACATATACCGTATTTTCCGGTGTATAAGACGACCCCCCTAATTTTACAGTTAAAACATAGGTTTAGGCCTATATTCGCTGTATAAGACTACCCCCCACTTCAAAGAAAAGACTTACTTTGTCGTCAAGATCTGCAGGTAATTTTTGTGCAATTTTGGTCTTTTGCCCCCGATTTTCGGTTGACTTTTTTTTTTTGTTTCAAAAGTCGTCTTATACGCCGGAAAATACGGCATATGAACATAATTCAGCCAGAGAAAATGGGTTATATTACTCAGCCATAAGAAATGTGATATATATATATATATATATATATATATATATATATACACACACATACATCTGAATATTCTTCAGCGATAGGAAAGTAGGAAATGCTGCTGTTTGCAATAATGTGCATGCATCTTGACGGCTTTCGGCCCAGTGAATGAAGTCAGATAGGAAAAGACAAATGATGAATAACCTTACATGTAGAACCCAAAAAAACCGAACTCATAGATGCAGAGAACAGATTGGCGATTGCCAGGGGCGGAGGCATGGGGCGCGGGGGAACTGGGAGAAGGAGAGCAAAGGTATGCACTTCCAGTTATAAGATAAGCAAGCTCTGGGGATCTGATATACAGGAATGTAGTGAACAGTACCGTATTGTGTGTTTGAAATGTGCTCAGAGAGACCTTGAGGATTCTTATCACGAATGTGTAACCGTGATGACAAATGTGTAACCGTGATGACGAATGTTGACTAAGCTTATCGTGGTGATCATTCTGTAATATATACACATAACAAGTCACTATGTTTGCACACCTAAAATGAATACAACATCAAAGGTCAATTATAGCTCTTCATAAAACTTGGGGGAAAAGAATGAAACATTTAAGTAGTAAAACTTTCAAGAAGTGCTTGCAAAAAATGGTGTTGTTAGTAGTCTTTTAGTTTTTAATTTCCTCGTTGAATCAGAAGCACTGCCTATTCTATTCTACTCAGAAACTGTCTGAAGTCTCATAGGTTTAGAGGAATTGTGGCTGTGGACTGGGGTGTTAAGGAGAATTGACTTTTCTCTTGAATCTCAGAAGACTGATGTGCAGACATGGCTGTCTTGCAGTTTGATCGGCAATACTGCCTTCCTATACTCATGTTAGTTTCAAAGAATCACTTTCACTCCTAACATGCCACTTGCAGTGTCTTCAAAAATGCAAAAAAGTATACATTGTCAAGCTTACAGACAACAAATGTAAGAAAAAGAGAGTAAGCAAAGATTATAGAAGTCCACCTGAAAGTAGGAGACATCTGTAATACTATCAACAATAAAAAGCATGTATTTACAAGAGGCCCAGTGCATGAAATTTGTGCATGAAATTTGGTGCGGTCCCTAGGCCTGACCAATGATCCAAGCATGAGCGTCTGGCATGGAAGGGCAGGTGCCAGCTGACCTCTGGGCCCTGGGCAGCATCTGGGCCCCTGTGCACCCCCCTCTGCCTGAGTCACAGCATCTAAGTCCCCACGTGGAGATGCAGTGAGCGTGGCTGGACTCTGTGGGTTGGGGTGTAGCATGTGTCTCTGATCCACCCAGAGGCACTGCACAGAAGCCAGGCAGGTAGTGCACTCTCTCCCAGCTGTTCTTGCAGACCGGCTCCTGCACAAACCTATGGAGAGCCTAACCGGCCCCTGGGGTCCCAGCAGCTGTGGCCCAGCTCACCCAGAAGGCTCCTCATGGCAGGCTCCTCGTGGGCTCCTGGCCCCTGACCATGGAGGGAATGAGAGTGAGTGTGGTGGACAACTTGTATTCCCTCTGCACCTCCATCCCTGTCACTCCCCCCCCTCCCCCCCAGTAGCCAGCGAGAGGTTGCAGCTCCCCACCTGGGCACCACGGGCCCGGCCCCTGCTGGCTGCTGTTCCCTGTCTGCAGGTCAATCGGGCCCTTGTTTGCACCCACTTTGGCCTGGCTCCCCTGCTTACCTGCTCTACCATCCCACTGTTGTCCTGGTCTTGTTGAGGTCCATCTGGGCCAGCACTGCCTCCACTGCCACCTGTTGCCAGCACCAAGTTGTCCATGCCCACCATGTTCTTCACCTCCCCCTGGTGGTCAGTGCACATCATAGCAAGCGGTCAAACTCCTGGTCGAGGGGACAATTTGCATATTAGGCTTTTATTATAGAGGATTGCCAACCCAGTGTGGTTTAGTGGTTGAGCATTGACCTATGAACCAGGAGGTCAGTGTTCCATTCCCAGTCAGGGCACATGTCTGGGTTGCAGGCCTGATCCCTAGTAGGGGGCGTGCAGGAGGCAGACAATCAATGATTCTCTCTTATCATTGATTTTTCTATTTCCCTCTCCCTTTCTCTCTCTAAATATATATGTACACACACACACACACACACACACACACACATTTATAAAAACAACAACAACACCCCAATGAAATCCACTTGAGCATCCTACTGCGCTCACCATCCTTTCCTCATGCTGAGGACCAAGCCTCGTGTGTCTGGTTGCCACAACTCACCTTTCCCTGGGCACCTCTCCACCCCATCCCCAGACTTCAGATTGTGTTGAGCAGCCTGAATAGAAAAACTACATCATTTAATCTTTAAAGCAGTTCCCGAGGCGTCTATAATCACTGCTGTTTTAGATAAGGATGTGGAGGCTCCAGGGGGCTCAGGAACGAGTTCAGGGTCACACAGCTAAAACCTAGTTGTTGACAGAGAAGGACCGGGAGCCTTTGCTTGGTTTTGTCCTCTCAACCAAGGAATGGTTCACCCTTGAGAAGTGTCTTCCTTTGCTCTGTGGGTGGTCTGGTTGGTGGGTCATAGCTCTGCCTTCATCTGCCCAATGCATCCCTCCCCCAACCCCCAAAATCTCTGGAGGCCTGGCCCTGCTCTGCCTGCAGGATCCTCTGCAAAATCTGGAGTCCTTTCTCTGTGTTGCTTGTTCTTTTTTCTTTCTTTTTTTTCTATTTTCTTCCTGTGGACTATTTCCTCTGGTCTCTGAATTCCCAGCGTTAGCTCAGGGGAACTGTGGCCTCTGCCTCAGTTTCTCCACCCTCCACAGCAGCCTTGACATTGTCTCCAGGCCGTACGTCATCTCTTTCCATTTCTCAGGGAACTACTATTCTTTTTCTTGTAAAGTCTTCAGAGCCCAAGAATAGTTAAGTCTTTGAATAAAGACATCTCCATAAGTTCAGTGACCCTAGTCTTCGTGTCCTTCTTAGGTGGATGTCTTTATTTTCTAGTCCTAACTCCTCCTTGCTAGGATACTACGTGTTGACTGCAGCCCATTCATGTCAAACATTTAGTCTTTGTTCGATTACTGTTCTGACCTTCAGAGCATAATTATTTTTACCTTCTTGCATGCGTTGATGAATATGACGATTATGCTGATTATCAAATACCCCGGTCGTGTACAGCTCTCAAAGCGGAAGTATTATTAGACCTTGCCTCTGGAGAGATGGCATTTGAGGTCTGAAGGAGAAATAGAAATTAACAACTTGACTCAACGCCGGTTAAATGGCTGGTGTGAATGAAGCTGACCAATGCATGCGTCACCGACGGAGCCAGGGACAGCTCTTGGGAGTGTGACTTCCCACCACTCATCCTAACCTCCAGACCACACTTCCACCATTCAAACCCTGGCCGTAGCTAAGGAAGTGGTGCTTTCGTTAGAGTCCTCGGTCAGGTGATCACTGGCAAGTCTGGATGTGTCACAGGTAGAACTAGATATTCAGGCATCTGTTTCCCCCCCCCCCCCCTTTTTTTTTTTCAATCGTCACCCGATCATATTTTTCCATTGATTTTTAGGGAGCATGGAAGAGAGAGGAAAAGACAGAGAGAAATATCCAAGTGATAGAAACACGTTAATGGTTGCCTTCTGCGTGCACCCTGACCAGGTCCTGGGACTGGGAGGCGTCTGCAACCGAGGTCCATGCCCTTGACCGGGATCAGACCTGGGACCCTTTGGCCCGCAGGCCGATACTCTATCCACTGAGCCAAACCAGCCAGAGCTATAGCTTTTCTTTTTACTGGCACATGTGTCTTTCCCCAGTTGGAATCTGGACTTATCTCCCATGTGTGGGACCCATCACTCACAATCAACTTACCTCCCATTTGCTGAAAGTGTCCCCCACCCCAACCTCCTCCATCACCTTCATCAGTTGCTTTCTTTTCCTCACAGAAATGTTCATCCGTATGTGAAGTCATAGTGCATAAGACCTTTGCCTAATGTTCAAGTACGACTCAGAAAGCAGTCTTTTCACTTCAAAATTAGAAGGACAGAATGTCATCTTGCAAGGTGATTTAGGAACTGGCTTGTGAGTTGCATGGCTCATTGAACACGCTTGATAAAAAATCCCTCTCTGCTGGGGTTTCAGATCCACCTATTGCATAGCTACTTTGAGTGCCTTATATATACATTTTTGCATAAGAAGGGTTCTCTACAGAGCCCGCTGTTTTTTCAAAGTTTTTTTACATGCCGAAACCAGTGTGGCTCAGTGGATAGAGCGTCAGCCTGCGGACTGAAGGGTCCCGGATTTGATTCCGGTCAAGGGCATGTACCTTGGTTGCGGGCACATCCCTAGTAGGGGGTGTGCAGGTGGCAGCTGATAGATGATTCTCTTTCATGGATGTTTCTAACTCTCTATCCCTCTCTCTTCCTCTCTGTAAAAAAAAAATCAATAAAATATAAAAGAAAAAAAAAAGTTAACGTTTACAGAGAACTGGTAGGACCCTATTTTGTACCAAAATGAAAATGTGAAAAGACATTTGATGGCAATAAGCTAGGTGAGAAACCCGAGGCCGGCTCCAATAATACGATCCCAAAGCAGTTCACGTTAACCCTACAGACCATGGGGCTTTCCATTAGAAAAATACTAGACTTCGGTTCTGTGAAACGTAGGGGCTTTCTGATGTTTAGCTGTAACAGATCTGGACTGAGAAATTAAATCTCACTTCATAAGCATCCTGTTCAGTTTTTTTTTTTTTTTTTTTTTTTTTTTGCAGTGCAGGAAATAAGTCTAAAAACTAGATGAAAAAGATATAAAATAGCTTTGCAGGACGCCCTGTATACTGGTTCATATTAATGCGGCCATTTCCAGGAATCCGTGGCTGCTTATTTTTCATGTGATATACTGCATACGCCGCGGTGGGAGGATCCTTACGCTGAGTTAGAATCTCAGGCGTCTTTCCTGGTGCAATCACATGTCCTTCTATTTACCTTGAAGGTGCCAGGCAGACGGGTACCCCTGAATGTTACACAGGCTCTCTCATAGGTTTCTCCTTTGATAGACTGCTCAATAAGCATTTCAGGGGATAAGCCCCTTCACCTACATTTCAGCTCTGATAGACTTCTCCGAAAGAATCTCAAAAGATCTTTGCTAGAAGGGCACCCTGGTTTAAAATCGAAACAGTTGACTTACAGATCATTAGGGGTGTCGAACTCAATCAGAGAAGGGGCCAAAATCTAAAATCCAGCCTAAATCGCGGGCCGAATGGTTTACTGAACAGTCATAAACTGACAATGTCATAAACTGACAGCGGAGTGCAGTGATGACAGCGCGGTGAGGGCCACATTGCAAGGCCTGGCGGGCTGGATTTGGCCCGCGGGCCTTGTGTTTGACATATGTGTCTTAGAGCATAAACACTTCCTTTCTCTCCTCCCCCCCTCCCCCCCAACATATATAGGAGTTCATCTTTACTCCAGTACTATGAAATAGATATTATTATTCTTATATTTCACAGTGGAAAAATCTAGTCTCAGAGATTTTTTTTAAAAAAAGCGCTGAAGGCCACAATCTCATAAATACGTGTGTTGAGATGAGAACTGGCTATGTGCTATGCTTTGCGAGTCAGTTTTCACAGTGACCCCAGGGACAACCTGCTGTCCATTCGAGGAGGCAACTGTACTTGTGTGAGGTTTTCAGTGAGGAGTCTGAGCTTACACAGTTAACCCCCTTTTTTTTAGGCCTAAAATTCTTACTGGTGTCATACCCAAAGGCTGTCCATTTGACCACATTTTCCTTTTTTCTTTTAATAGTAATTTTTGTTGATTTTAGAGAGGGAGAGGGAGAGGAAGAGGGAGAGGGAAAAGGAGGGAGTGAAAGAAGTAGGGAGGGAAAGAGGGAGAGAGGGAAGAAGGGAGGGAGGGAGAGATAGAGACATTAGTGATAAGAGAGAATCATTGATTAGCTGTCCTCCTGCATGCCCCCCTATTGGGAATCAAGCCTGCAATCCAGGCATGTGCTCTGACTGGGAATCGAACTGTGACTTCCTGGTTCACAGGTCAATGCTCAACCACTGAGCCATGTCGGCTGGGCTTCCCTGTGCATTTTAATCACTAACTTTGATGATTAAAAGGGACATTCTCTAGGGCAGGGCCCTCAGTTTCGAGCTGTATCATCCCCAAATAAGGCCGGCTCCAGAACAGTTCCCAATTTCTGGACCCTCCAAGGTCATCTTAAAAGGGGACTTGGCTTGGCTAGTCATTATGAAAGTGAATTCCAATGGAGTGTTTGCTCCGTGGAGGCTAAACTGTCATGTGAATTAGGAGGACCCAGGAGAGACTGGCTGGAGGGCTGGCAGAGCCTGGGGGAAAGCCCTCTTGTGTGTGTGTGTGTGTGTGGGTGAACCTTGCGAGATCCAGGGCCCAGGTCCAGAGAAGAACTACAGCTTCCCCCACGCCCTCCCTGCCTCAAGCTGCTGTCAGCTGCCCCGAGGGAGCTCCCGGTTTCAGAGGAACCTTAAGTGGGGCAGCAACAGGAGTAGGAGAGAAGCTTCTTACTCATTTCACCTTTTTCTTTCTTTTTGGTGAGAATGCTTAGTTACGAGGAAGCGATTTGAAGGCTTCTGAGGAACATGGAGTGAGAAAGTCAACCTTTTATGGTAAAAGAAGAGTCAGTTGAGGGCTTGGGATGTTCCTGTCATCCTCTGTTCTATTTGAGATGCTCCATCAGTGGAATGCACACCCCGTTGAAAGGAAGGCTGAGGGGTTTTGGTTGCTTTTTTTTTTTTTTTAACCTAATAGGTTTCGTGCTACGTGGTCATTGTTGCTGTGAACCCAAAACTGGTCTAGAAATTAAAGTCTTATTCTGAAAAATAGGAAAACAGGTAAAATTGGAGCCCTCAAGAACCACTTTCACATCACTTCATTTGTGATTCATGCCAATATTCGTTCTCTGATACGTTTTTCCACATTCATTACTGGTTTACTTAAATCATTACTGATTTATGCTCCGTATATTCACTCAGCTCCATTCCTCCCTGCTGGGTTAGCATTTCCCCTTGATATTTCACTTTTTGATACACTATTCTCATTCTTTATTGCATTGAAGTAAAGTAAAGTGGATTTGGTGACCTTTCAGCTTAGGTCTCTGGCCTTGTTGGTTGATCTTGTCTAATGTAGGAGTTACATGACAACAGAGAGAGACGGTGCTTCGGCACACGGTTAAATCTGAAAAGCACTAGGTGATTATGCAGCTCTCCTTGCCCTGCCTCTTCCTAGAAGTCATGGGACACAGGCAGCAGTGGAGACAGCGGAATTCCCCTGGGTTTTCATGGCAACAGGAGAAGTGTTCGAAGCTCTGTGCCCACCTTTTGCAGCCACCAGCCGTGCATGCCCTTTCTGGCCTCTGTTGTGTCATGAGGGATAAAGAGCTACAAGAGCCGAAGCTGGTTTGGCTCAGTGGTAGAGCATCGGTCTGCGGACTGAAAGGTCCCAGGTTCGATTCCGGTCAAGGGCATGTACCTTGGTTGTGGGCACATCCCCGGTAGGGGGTGTGCAAGAGGCAGCTGGTCGATGTTTCTCTCTCATCGACGTTTCTAGCTCTCTGTCTCTCTCCCTTCCTCTCTGTAAAAAATCAGTAAAAAAAAAAAAAAAAAAAGAGCTACAAGAACTCACGTTGGAGGGGGTGAGGGGTCGTTGGGAAAGGAGGGGAATGAAGCCTGACCAGGAAATAGAAGCGGAAAAGTCCGGCCAGAGAACACATATAGACGGTCGTCCGAGTGCTTTTGCCAAGGTGCTTCCTTCATACTTTATACATCACACTGTGCAAGCATACAACCCTTCTTTTCCATTTCTGATTGTGCAACAAAACCCTTTCAGCAGCAATAGCTTGACAAAGCATGTGTGCACCCTAAACACGGGGGCGTTTCTGTTTCTCACGAAAGTTGATGATGATGAAGGCGCACTTGCACAAAACACCTGTCCACATGTCCCACTCCCGGAGGGAGCTGCAGTGCTGTCGCTGACCACGGAAACGGAAGACGCACAGGTACCCAAGAGGCCCCGGCCTCCTCTTCACAGATGAGTAGTTGCTCTGGGGAGACTGTGCACGGAGAGCGTGGGCATCATCAGCCTTTCAGACCCCAGGAACCTCTCTGGCATCTCAGAGAAGAGAAGCCTGGCAGCCCCCATCTGCTCCACCGCTCAGAGGCCACCCGGAGTCATTGAAACCATTTCACACGCTCACTACAGAGTGGCTTCAAGTCCCCTAATGTATTGGCTCAAGAACCCGGTAACTCTGAGCCCTTCATGCAACCCTTGCACTTAGGACCTTCCTGAGGCTGCCACTGGCCTCGGCCAGATCACACTTTGCCTTGGCTGCCATCTCATGATTGTGATGTCTTGGCTGCCATATCAGGTCATGATTGTGATGCGAACCCAAAATATGGTTTTCAAGCAGGAGTTGCATCCAGAAAATCACCAGCTTCAGCTCACCCTATTGTCTCCTCCCTCCTACTTTTGACTATTAGATCCTTTTTTTTTTTTTTGCCTGCCTATTATTTACAATTGCCATCAAACTAATTTATTTTAAAATATATTTTATTGATTTTTTTACAGAGAGGAAAAGAGAGGGATAGAGAGTTAGAAAATCTATGAGAGAGAAACATCAATCAGTTGCCTCCTGCAAAACCCCCTCTGGGGATGTGCCCGCAACTAATGTGCATGCCCTTGACCAGGATCAAACCTGGGACCTTTCAGTCCACAGACCGACGCTCTATCCACTGAGCTAAACCAGTTTCGGCAGCCATCAAACTAATTTAAAAGTTGCCATTTATAAAGAGATGAGAACTGAGTTAGTATTCATTAGAGTTTGTAGTCTCAGTGAAACAGTCTTTAAAAAGTAGGGACACTCCCATCAGCCCTTTCACGTACATTTCAAAGCACAGAAAATTTGTCCAGTAACGGAGACTCTAGTAACAAAGCTTCTTTGTTTGAGCAAATTTTGCTCAGGCCCCTGAGCCCCTTCTTACGCCCATCTGTGTACTCTCTGGAAAAATCCAGTTTTAACAAGACCCCTGCGAAGTCAGTTTAGCAAGAATTCCCCATCTTCCATATCTGATCACTCTCAGTGCCTGTTGGTTTTCTCATCTTCCACCATCTCCCATGTGATGTTGGATCACCCTGGCCTGTCTTCAGTAAGAATCTGTTAGGTCAATTTAGCCAGGAAATAGGCATACATGACCAGGAAGTCCCAAACAAGATGAACCCAAAGGCATAGGATGACTGAATGGATAAGAAAACAAGACCCTTACGTATGCTGCCTACAAGAGACCCACTTTACATTGAAAGGTATACACAGACTAAAAATAAAGGATGGAAAAGATATTTGATTATAATTAAAATGCTAAAGACAAAAAAAGGATCTTAAAGGTAGCAAGAGAAAAGCAGTTGGTTACCTACAAGGGAGTGCCCATAAGGATGCCAGCTGATTTGTCAATAGAAACATTGCAGGTCAGAAGGCATTGGCATGAGATATTGAAAGTGGTGAAGAACAAGGACCTCCAACCCACATTACTCTATCCAGCAGAGTCATCATTTAGAATCGAAAGAAAGGAAAAGAGCTTCTCTGATAAAGAAAAGCTGAAGGAGTTTCTCACCCCCAAATCAGTATGACAAGAAATGTTAAAGGGACTTCTAAAAAGAGAAGGAGAAGGAGAAGGAGAAAATAGAAATGAGTATGAATAATAAAATGGCAGTAACTTCATACCTATCAATAATTATTTTAAATGTAAATGTATTACATGCTTCAATCAAAAGACACAGGGTGGCTGAATGGATAAGAAAATGAAACCCTTCCATGTGCTGCCTAGAAGAGACCCACTTCAGATGGAAAGACACACACAGACTGAAAGTAAAGGGATAGAAAAATATATTTCATGCAAATGGAATTGAATAAGAAAAAGCTGAATTAGCATTACTTATACCAGACAGAATAGCCTTGAAAACAAAGGCTGTACAAGAGACAAAAAAAGGATATACATTCATACAATGGAATACTGTTTGGCCATAAAAAAAGAATGAAATCTTACCATTTACAACAACATGAATGGACCTGGAGGGTAATACACTAGGTGAAATAATCAGAGGAAGCCAAATACCACATGATTTCATATATATGGGATATAATAAACACAATAAATAAACAACCAAACCAGAAGCACACTCATAGATACAGAGAACAAACTGACTGTGCCATATGGGAGAGGGGTTGGAGGCTGAGTGGATAAGGGGAAAGGACTAAGGAGGACAAATTGGCAGTTACAGAATAGTCATGGGGCTATAAAGCACAATATAAGGAAGGCAGTCAATATTGTAATAACTATACATCATGTCAGGTGGGTATAAGACTTAAGACTTATGGGGGGGGGGTCATTTAGTAAGTTATATACTGTATAGTTACTATGCTGTACACCTGAAATAATATAGCATTGAATGCCAACTGCAATTGGAAAAGAAAAAAAAATATATATATATATATAAAACATGCCAAAACTCTCATCGATGTTTCTAGCTCTCTCTTCCTCTCTGTAAAAAAATCAATAAAGTATGTTTAAAAAGAGCCCAAACCGGTTTGGCTCAGTGGATAGAGCGTCGGCCTGCTGACTGGAAGGTCCCGGGTTCGATTCCGGTCAAGGGCAAGTACCTTGGTTGCGGGCACATCCCCAGTTGGGGGTGTGCAAGAGGCAGCTGATCGATGATTCTCTCACATCGATGTTTCTAACTCTCTATCCCTCTCTCTTCCTCTCTGTAAAAAATCAATAAAATATATTAAAAATATGTTTAAAAAGAAAAAAAGAAAAAAGAAATTGGGAAAGTTTTCTAGACTTTCCCAGGAGTTAAGGAGGTGGGATTCAGTGAGACCTGTGGATTCTCAGGCCATGGCTCATCAGTGGTTCACATTTTTCATGGCTTCCTCATTAGAAATGACGAGGGATAATGAGAGAAAAAAAATGATAATAAGGTTATTGCTCCTGGGAATTTTCCAGGGGTCCATGGAGATGCCTTTTTAAATTTTTTTTTTTTTTTAAGGAAAGAATATTCTATGAATCACAGTTCCTTGCATGAATGCCTTTAAAGGACATTAAAAAAGGTTCAAAGGGGATGTCCAGAGGGTAGCTCGGTGGGACTGCAGTGAACGGATTCTTAGTCAACAGGGGGATTTCCCGAACCCTCTCAAGGCCTCGCCAGATCCGCACCTGTCAGCAGAGCCTGGCTCAGGGCAGAGGCATCTCCAAGCACAGCCTCAGATGTGAAATGCTTACAGCACACTCACACCCTCTTCTCACCCCTCCAGTGAACGGAAGGAACCTAAATCATGGGTGTTTGCAATGTTTGACTAATTTACTCATTTCCTGCAAAAGCAAAACCCGACAGCTACACGAAAATAATTCCAGGGATCAGTAACCCGCTGTGCATTATAAACTTGTTTCACAGAACCCCGAGCTCCCCTGGCACAGTTCTGCTTAATCAAAGGCGAGGAAAGAGCGGGCCTCGCAGAGTCTGCCTCTCTCCTCCAAGAGATGTCCCCTTCCCACCCCCACGGGGAGAGTCCTGCTGCCACTGGTGTTCGTTCCGTTTGTGTTTTATGGCTCCGGCGCTCAGCCATTGCCATGCAGGTGGAATTGGAAGGGACCCTGTTCGTGAGGGTTTATCCCGAAACTATACATGGTGCAGAAATTGCTAACTTTGATGGGATCGGTTCGTAACATGGAGCGGTACCTGCCTTTTATTCTAGCTCTTCAGACTCGAGGTAAAAATCCCAGAAAAAAAATATTCTGGAGAAAAAACTCTTGAATTCATCTGGAATTCTGGAAAAGCGCCCCTCTCTTTAAAGATGATAAAGAAAATGGGCTTTCATAACCACCCCATAGCAAAGCTGTATGGCATTTCAGAATCTTTTTTTTTTTAATATATTTTATTGATTTTGTACAGAGAGGAAGGGAGAGAGATAGAGAGTTAGAAACATCGATGAGAGCGAGTCATTGATCAGCTGCCTCTTGCACACCCCCTACTGGGGATGTGCCCGCAACCAAGGTACATGCCCTTAACCGGAATCGAACCCTGGGACCCTTCAGTCCCCAAGCCGACGCTTTATCCATTGAGCCAAACCGGTCCCGGCCAGAATCTTTTCTTAAAATATAGTTTACTGATTTCAGAGAGGGAGATAGAAAGAGAGAGAGAGAGAGAGAGAGAAACATCCAATGATGAGAATCATTGATCGGCTGCTTCCTACATACCTCACCCTAGGAATGGAGCCCACAACCCAGGCATGTGCCCTGACTACTGGGATTTGAACCGTGACCTTCTGGTTCAACCACTGAGCCACACCGGCCAGGCCTCCCTTCACTTTCGAAATATATGAGTCCATACGTGTTCCCCGAGGGGGAGCTACACATTACTGGGATTTGAAAATCATCTGCGAAGTAGTCAGTCGACATGCTCTTAGGTCTTTCACAGTCTGGCAGGAAGGTAGACAAAGAGTCACTTGTCCAGCAGGTTAAATTCTGGGAAAGAATTGTGTGTGGCCAGGCCTTTGGTTACACCCGTGTCATTCCTCTCGATGGGACCAGAGAAGGCCCTAGTGCTGTCTGTGGAAAGATGACTGCAAGGTGACTGCTGGGGAGGAGGCGAGGGGCCGCTTAGAAAGAGCAGTCCATTGGACATGGTGGGGGGCAGGAGGTGTGGTGAGCTGACGGGGTAGCGACATGTTGGGCACAGTCCTGGGGTGAAGCCGTGGCTCTGCCTCTAGGAAATTAGAGACGAGACCTTATCTCCAAGGTGAGGCACCAGCTTCTGGAAGCAGAAGAAGATCTAAACGGAATGCCCCCAGGTCTTTCCCTGCTGGAGTCACTACAGGAGTCAGGCCCAAGCCGGTGACACCCAAGCCCTCCTCCCTCGGAGAACATTGATTCCTGTCAGCTCCCACCCCGGCATTCAGGGGAGTTGAGAAGAAACAGAATGCCTTCATTATCACGGGCCGTTCATTCCATTCTCAGGTTTGTTTAGCAAACACGAGGCGCCGATGTTGCCTGGCACCGCACTCAGGGTGAAGGAAAGCAGATGCGCGGGCCGGTGATGAGGGACGAGCAGTGAGCAAACAGGTGTGCAGACACGGGCTGAAGGATGCACGGAAAGTTCTGGAACCAGGGGAGGGCTCGCCGAGTCCCTAGGAGACACCAGCAGGGGCTCTGCAGGGAGGAAGTGTTAGAGGCGCCTCTCACCTGACACCAGAGCGGTGTTACTGGACAGGACAGCCCACCCCCCACACCCCCATGAGCCAGTGGGAGGGGCTGTCCCCCACCTCCATCTTATCTTCTCATGTAAATGAACTCATGTGACCTTGACTGCATTGTGAAAAGCCAGTTTCCTCACGCAGTTAAAGCTGCATCTTTAGTGGGGAAAAAAAAGCAAGAGCGAAGCAAGCAAAACTGTACATCTGCATTATGGGGTGGAGACAAATACAGTAGCCCCCTGCTAATCTGGAAAGAGCAGGTCGGGTGGGGGTCCGAGGCATGATGTAGGCTCCTGTCTGTGGGCTTCAAAACTCCTCTGCTGACTATTTTGGTGCAGGTTTATTCTCTCAAAATGTAATCCTTTTTTTTAGTATTGTAATATATTTTTTATTTTTATTTTTATTTTTTTCATTTATTATTTTTTTAATTAAATTATTATCTGTGTACATATTTTAACATCTCCCCCTCCCCTGTACATACCCTCCCTCCCCAGAGTTTTCTGTCCATTGGTTGTACTTATATGCATCTATACAAGTGCTTCGGTTGATCTCTTATCTCCCTCAGATCTCAAAATGTAATCCTGGGACATGTTTCGGCCCCAGGTTCCTGCAAGTCCTACCATAAAGGGAGCATCGCCGATGCCCTGCTCCGTGCTGTGATTCCTGGCTCCATACGATGTGTGGCCGGCGGAATGAGGCTGTGTTTTGTGTGTTGCCATGGAAGCGTGTAAATAATAGGAACAGAGCGGCGGTATATGACCCAGTGGTTGGTGCCCTGGAATTATGGCAGCGAGAAATCCCTTCCAGGTCTCCGAGATGTAAGCGTCTGGGGTGAAGAATGGCATGTGTGTCTTTAATAAACGAATTATCCTTTATTGCATTAAATTAGACGGACCTACAAAGACTTCAAAGCAGGCCTGGACCACAGAGAGCCCTGGAGACGGTCACTAGGGACTGCATCTGCAGACCAGGGGAGGCTGGAGAGAGAACGTGGGAGCCTCAGGCGTTCCAGTTATAACGCTGGTGTTAACACATAGACCCAGTTCAAGTCTCACCCCAGACGTGTGGCCGGAGGTAAACAAGATGGCTCAGGGAAGCCACCCGAAGCCAAGGCCCCTCTCCCGGTTTCCCTGTTTGGGGCGGTGAGACCCAGACCACCAGCTCCAGCTCCTCAGGTTGTGTGATGTTTGATTCGTCTTCAGATTCCAATAATTGTTATGAAGCTGCCTTCTCATTAAAAACCAGAAGCTACCCATCATAAAACAGCACCAGCTTTCCCCGCCCCTGTTCTAGGGAGGGGACGACCTTTCAGGTTCATTTAAATAAGAAATAAACACAGCTCTCTGTGCATCCCTGTGCATAACAGTTCTATGAATGCCCGTTTTCTTCTGCAAACCATGCTCAGGTTTCCTCTCTGAATGAACGTTTCTCATTCGTGAATTCAAAACACACCGAGCCCACGCCACAGCGGCACCACGTGACGGGAACTAAGAGCAGCTGGGCTCCAGGCCGCGTCTTGTTCTCTTTCCTTTTTCCTCCTCGTCTCCAGATGGTTGCTATTGAAAAGCTCTTTATTTCTTTTTTTATGAAGAGGGGAAGGAAATGGCTCTCACATGTCCTTTTGCCCGCACCACGAAATTCAAATGAAAAAGCTGAAAACTTTCAAAAGCGTCAAGTTTGACTTCACAGAATGCAGGGAAATCTCAACGGCTGGTCAAGTCTCACTAATAGTAGAAAGAATCACCTTCATGCGATTTTTTCCATCCACTCTATCTCTGAGGAGAGAACAAACATTTCCCCTCTTGTCTTTGTGGTTCTTCGTTAAAACAACAGAGAAAGAAATTAAAAATTTTTTTTCCTATTCACATCAGTGGTGGTGTTTTTTTTATTATTATTTTTATATGCTACTACCTGATATTCTTGTGTAAAATACTAAAAATGTACAGGAGGCCTAGAAAAATAAGGTATAATTTAAAAAAAAGTTTAAAAATATCTGTTGCATGAAAAACATTGTCTCAGAATTATTTCCAAACATCACACTGCCCAATTTTCCTTTCTTCCTTTCGAGGCCATTGATACTCAATGGAAGAAAGTCAGCAAAACAGGATCCAAGTTCAACTATAATCAAGAGTGAACATAAGGAGCCCTAGCCTGTTTGGCTCAATGGATAGAGTGTCGGCCTGAGGACTAAAGATCCTGGGTTTGATTACCGACAAGGGCACACACCTCAGTTGCAGGCTTGGTCCCTGGCCCTGGGTGGGATGTGTGAGGCAACCAATACATGCCTCTCTCCCATCAATGTTCCTCTCTCTGTCTCTCCCCCTCCCTTCCATCTTTCTCTCTCTCTCAAAAAAAAAAAAAAAATTTCATTGGAAAAATATCCTCAGTGAAGATGAATAACAACAACAACAAAAGGGTGACCATAAGGAATTTTAAGATCTAATCAGATTCTGTGGCTTTATTGGCATTATCTTGTAGCAGATCTTTGGAATACGTTCTTTCACTGGCTAATCTAATCTTGAACATAGACTTTGCTACAGCGATTCTCATTATATATTCCTCTCATTAAATGCTTTGTGTCCACAAAGGCTGAATAATGTTAGCTCTTTTTCAAGCACAGAACAAGAGATGGGAATGTAAGGGAAAAATATGAAAAAAAAACAAAAAACCAACAATACCACTTAGGATCCAGTCCTAAGTTATTAGTAACCATCTAAGCAATTAGCATAAAAGCTTTTTAAAACGTCTAGCATGAAAAGTGATTCTATTAAAAGATGTCGGGGGTACATTGTGCTCCGAGGGAAGCCATAATCAGTCAACAGGTTCAAAACCAGCAGGGCTCTTCAGACAGATTCTGTGTCTTCCTGTCCTGCGGTTGGCCCAGCGGAGCCAGACAGAGAGCCTCCCGAGTGGACAACATTGCCTCAGACTTGCTGTTGGCTGTTGACTTCCTGAAGAAGGAAGTGGATTAGCCAACTGTGTCATCTCAGAGCAGCAGGGCTGCTGCGACACAGAGATGATAGATACCGTGTGTGCTTCATCAAAGGCGTCGCTGAATGATCTGGGGAGGTGGGACGTTTTACGTTAGCCTTTCTGCAAAGCCTTCCCAAGGCCTTCCCTTGGTTGGTGACTTCAAAATGGTGGCTCAAAACAGAAGAAAAACTATATCATGAAAGTGAATTTAATTCTCTCTTGGAGTCTGTCAAAGAGTAGATTTTCAGCCGAAACTGGTTTGGCTCAGTGGATAGAGCGTCGGTCTGCGGACTGAAAGGTCCCAGGTTCGATTCCGGTCAAGGACATGTACATTGGTTGCATCCACATCCCTGGTGGGAGGTGTGCAGGAGGAAGCTGGTCGATGTTTCTCTCTCATCGATGTTTCTAGCTGTCTATTCCTCTCTTCCTTTCTGTGAAAAATCAAATATATATATATATATATATATATATATATATATATATATATATATATATATATTTTTTTTTTTTTTTTTAAAGAAAAGAATAGATTTTGAGCTGGTGGTTTTCAGCCAGGGGTGGTTGTGGCACCCTGGGATATTTAACAAGTTCAGGAGACAGAGGAGGTCTTGATTGTCATGACCCAGGAAGAGAAAGGGCTGAAGGCGTCGAGCAGTTAGAGACCAGTGGTGATGGTTAGCATACCGCAATGTCTGGGATGGCCTCCCACCAAGAAAACTTACCCAGCCCTAATCTCCCCAATGCCAAGGTCGACAAATCCTATTTCACATGATTTACCAGCATGAGTAATGCTGATAATTTGCAAAACTTAATTTTTCTCCTTATGTTTTAGGGTTTTGTTATCAAGAAAAATAGAACAGTTGGTCATGTTATTACCCAGTTTGAAAACCACAGGACACAGTGATCATTTTAAAGACACGAAAAGGAAACCTATTTCCTGTTCTGTTTGTGTGTTAGCACTGATTTACCTTTCCTCAGCCATTCGTAAATACCAAGTAGAGACCAAACCTGAGAAGTGTGTTGAATGCAAATTGCAGGGGGTTAGGGGAGTTCAGCTTCACATCAAAGTTACAAGCTCTGCAGGCATTACTGGTATCCCTGATACACTGAGTTATTAAATCGTGACACCTCCAGGTGGCCCTGTCTTGTTGAAGTCGGAAAGTAGAGTGAGTTCACACAGCATCATTGCATGTTGAGTACCACTGCAATACTAATCAAAACAAGCAATGGGCATCTTGAACTTTCTCTTTGTGCCCATCTCTCCCACTGTGACCGAGGGCAGGGGAGAGAAGTTCTAGCAGAACACTTAGAGGAGTGAAATGGTAGACCACACTGGAGGAAACCCAATCTCAAAATAAATAAATAAATAAATAAATAAATAAATAATTAAAAAAAAATCAGCTCATAAATACACCCTACCTTGGTCCATGATTGGAATTAGAAAATATATGGGCATGCATCCTGGACCAAGCTGGGGGTAAAATGGCATCACACGCCAATAAGCAGTGAGCTAAGTTACAGTGACCCTGACCCTCTCTCAGTGTAGTTCCTGAATGCTAGAGGCCCAGTGCATGGGATTCACGCACTTGTGGGGGGCATGGCCTTCGGGGATCAGCCCGCTGTGAGAGCGCCACTCATCTCAGTCAGCCTGAGCAGCACTCCCACTGTGGGAGTGCACTGACCACCAGGGGGAAGCTCCTGTGCTGAGTGTCTGCCCCCTGGTGGTCAGTGCACATCATAGCGACTGGTCTACTGGTTGGTCTGGTTTGCTGTTCGGTTGCTGGGCTTTTAGTATATAGACATTCTCTCCCCGATACACTGGTGGTATGGATTTGGTTCTGAAAAGACATAGGGAAAATGCCCTGCACTTCAATGCCTTATCTCCTTCTGGCACCCACGCCTCCACACACAGCACTGCTTGGATGCAGAGATTCATAATTAGTCTTTACTTCCATTCCATGTTCCCCATAAAGCAACTCTTAAAACGAACAGAGACACCAACTGTGTCACCAGGTACAAGCAAAAAAATCCAGAAACTATTCATTGCTAATCCTTTGCATCCTGGACACCGCTTTTTTCCCATCAGCACACACATGCAATACACAGGCTCTGCCCAACAGAGCAGGCAATGCTCCTAAACCAGAATACGTATTATCTGCATTTAGGTCACTGAGGGCACAAATATCTTCTTTACATTTTTATGATCAAAGGTCATTCTTGAGATTTAAGAAAAACAAATCATCTGTTCTAAAATCCTAAATAATAAAGAGGTGATATGCAAATTGACCCTCATGCCCTCACAAAGATGGCTGCCTAAGACCAGGCCAGCAGTGGGGTTAGTGAGGGACGTCCAAATGACTGAATAAGCAGGCTGCATGGGGCGACCAGGCTGGCAGCAAGGGGGAAGTTGGGGGCAACCGGGCCAGCAGGGGGGACACTTGAGGTGACCAGGCCAGCAGGGGGGGCCGGCATTTAGGGGTGATCAGGACAGTGGGGGTGGGGTGCAATTGGGGGTGACCAGGCCAGCAGGGAGGGCAGTTAGAGGTGATTCAGCTGGCAGAGGGGGGCAGATGGGGCAACCAGGCCAGCAGGAGGGCAGTTAGGAGCAAACAGGTTGGTAGGGAGTGGGCAGTTGGGGGTGACCTGGCCAGCAGCAGAGGGCAGTTAGGAGTGATCAGGCCAGCAGGGGGGGCAGTTAGGGGCAACCAGGCAGTCAAGCAGGTGAGCAATTATGAGCCAGTGGTCCTTGGGATCGAGCCTAAACCGGCAGTCGGACATCCCTCTAGGGGTCTTGGATTGGAGTGGGTGCAGGCTGGGCTGAGGGGACCCCCCCCTTCCCCATGTACAAATTTCATGCGCTGGGCCTCTAATCAAATATAAAAAAGTACGCTGCTGTTACAGAAGATTGATTGTGATATTTAGAAAGAGTTTCCCCAATGTCTTTTTGGTTGCACTTCAAACTCCTGGTATTCCATTCAAGCCAAGACATACTGTTAAATGAGAAAAGAAAACAAGGCTTTTTAATAAAGGAGAAATGGAGTAAAAAACAGGTATTGCAGTACAGTTATCATTAGCCAAGACTCATATGGCAACTGATCAAAGAAGAATCTCGATTCTTCTAGAACATTCCGAGAATCTGGATCTTTACTTTCAGTTGCACCAAAGAATTGAGACTTCTCTGATGACATTGGTTCCTCCAGCCAGGCCACTTTCTTAGATACCACTCTCACGCCTCCACCACCGAGTGCCTGAGAGCAATCTCAGCCTTCCGTGATGAGAACCGGACCCTCCATGGTCCCCTCCTCCACCCCCTGTCTGTCTCCCACGCTTCCTCGTCTCAGTTCATGGCAGCACCCGTGTTTCTGTTCCTCAGGCCCCAAACCTTGGAGTCCTTCTTCCTGCCTCTTGAAATTTCTCTTTCTCCCTCCATAAACCCATGACTAATCTGTAGGTTTCATCTTCAAGCTGAGTCTAGTCTAGAATATCTCTCTACCCCCATGCACACTATTTTTGGACCACGCCACCATCATTGCTCACCTGAATTATTGCAGTAGATTCTAGCTCTTCTCCTAGATTTTCCCACACAGATACTGCAAGATTTCCATGCAGATACTGCAAGATCGCTTAAAACCCTCCAATGCACCATCTCTCTCAGAGTAAAAATCAATGTTCTTTTTTTTTAAGCATAGATTCTTTTTTTTAAATTTATTTTTATTGATTTCAAAGAGGAAGGGAAGGGGAGAGATAGAAACATCGATGATGAGAGAGAATCATCAATCGGCTGCCTCCTGCATGCCTCACACTGGGGATCCAGCCTGCAACCCGGGCGTGTGCCCTGACAAGGAATTTTAGGTTGATGCTCAACCACCGAGCCATCCAGGCTAAAAGTCAACATTCTTATGAGGATCTAGAAGGCCCTTCAAAATATGTCCCCTTGCTCCCTTACCTGTGTGACCTGACTGTGTGTCGTGCCCCAAGCCAGCTTCATGAGTGTGTGCCATGTGCAGTCACACAGGGCCCTGGGCTCAGAAGGGCATGTGTTCAGCATGCAGCTATCTTTAAACTTCTTCATGATGTTGAAACAAGGAGTTCTATATTTTTCTATTGTACTGGGCCCCACCAGTGATGTAACTGGTCCAGTCTTCCACTGTTCTTCTCGTCACCCACAGCCCTCCAGCTGACCCCTCACACTGTGTACACACCCTGGGTACTCTCCCTGCTCTGAGCCTCTGTACTTGCTGTTCCCGCTGCCTGACTCTCTTCCCCAGAGAGTCCACGTGACTCACACCCTCATCTCCTTTGTGTTATCATTTCAGTGAGACATACGCTGACCGCACCATTCATCTTTTTTTTTTTTAATATATTTTATTGATTTTTCACAGAGAGGAAGAGAGAGGCATAGAGAGTTAGAAACATCGATGAGAGAGAATCATCGATCAACTGCCTCTTGCACACCCCCTACTGGGGATGTGCCCGCAACCAAGGTACATGCCTTTGCCCAAAATCGAACCTGGGACCTTTCAGTCCGCAAGCCGACGCTCTATCCACTGAGCCAAACCAGTCCCAGCCGCACCATTCATCTTACAGACTATTTCCCTGTGGACCTTCTCCAGCTGTATTTTTTCTCATTGTATTTATGACCTCCTTACGTAGTAACATTTTTCTTAGTTTTATGTTATTTGTCTATTATCAATATTTCTCCCTCTGGGATATCATAGGCTTCATGAAGGCAAGGATCTTTATCTGTTTTTTTCTTTTTTTCCACTGCTGTATCCTATGAGCCTGATGTATATAGCAGGTACTTGACTATTTGTTGGATGGATGAATAAGCACTGGAGGTTGATGCTAGCGGGGAAGATAGAACCTCTACAGTTAATGATATTGAATGTGGGATAATACACTACAGACAGTTTTCATTACAGAATGTGATTCACATCATTCATAACAACCCCTTCTGTTTTGTCCATATGCTACTTGCTTCACTCTAATTCAAAAAAGCAGCATGCCAGGATCCTCCAAGTTTTGCTACATTTTCAGAAAATTCCAGTTTACATAAAAACAAACAGTCATCGTTGGGCTAATTTTCAGATAAGAAATATTTTTTGTACAGAAGGCATTGATGACTTTGCAACAGAAATATAAAAACCTAGCCCGGCCTTTGTGGCTCAGTGGTTGAGCATCAACCGACCTATGAACCAGGCGGTCACGGTTCGATTCCCAGTCAGGGCACATGCCCAGGTTGTGGTCTTGGTCCCCAGTGTGGTGTGTGCAGGAGGCAGCCGATCCATGATTCTCTCTCATCACTGATGTTTCTATCTCTCTCTCCCTCTCCCTCCCTCTCTGAAATCAATACAGATACATTTTAAAAAGTTAATATAAAATTTTAGTCCATTGGGACTCCTCCTTAAAAACAGAATGCATACTCTTTCATTCCTAACCCTCTCCTCTCCCTCTCTCCCCCAATAACCACATTTAAGTGCACAAAGAACTTTCTGATTTGTAAAACTGAAACTGTCTGTGGTGATGGCCGAGTCTGGGCAGAACTGGAGGCAGAAGTGAGCCCCTAGCCCTGACTCAGCTTCTGGGAGTTTCATTTCCTCTCAGGAAAGCTCTCAGTCCCTGGCCCCTCCATCCCTCCACGGGCTGTGCTGCAGATGGCGACTTCCTGCCCATCGGCAGCCTTTTTTAAAATTTTTAAAATAAATATTTATTGTTCAGATTATAACAAATGTTCCTCTTCCCCATACCCACCCCCCCTTCCATTGCTCCCCTCCACCAGGTTCCCACCCCACCCTCTGCCCTTTCCCCATCGGCAGTCTTGTCCTGTCGGGAGCCCCTGTGTACACAAGTGTCTGTACAGAGATGGCCGGCTCCCAGCAGGACTCAGCCCTTACTCTCAGGACATCATTTTTGTTTTCCCTTTGAATTATGAGTTGTATCCTGCACTACCAGGTGATGACCTTGTTTTCCATTTTACTGAGAAAATAGGGGCAATTGGAGGCGAATTCCTGCAAATTCCCACTGTGGCATCTACCCAGTCCCTGGTCTCTGTGTCCACAGACTCTTTTCTCTCCTGTGTCCATGTTGGAATGGTCCATGTTGATGTCCTGAGCCAACTCCTCCCTGACCAGAAAGATAATTACTCGAACAATCTGCTCTTCAGATTTCCCCCCTGCCGGTATGATCTTTCTAATCTGCATGTAAATATGAATTGAGTCCTAAATTTTTTCCCCATTAAAAAAAATTAAATCATCTGGTGGGTTGGATTAGTGATGGAGTGTTGACCTATGAATCAGGAGGTCATGGTTTGGTTCCCAGGCAGGGCACATGCCCAGGTTGCAGGTTTGATCCCCAGTGTGGGGCATGCAGGAGGCAGCCAATCAATGACTCTCTCTCATCATTGTTCCTATCTCCCTCTCCCTCTCCCTTTCTCTCTGAAATCAATAAAAACATATTTAAAAAAATATCTTAATCATGTTAACCGCCCCCCGTCAACTGTACTGTCTCCGGTTTCTCTATTCCCATTTTATCCTGAGTTATGCTTTTGCTTTCGATATTTACAGAAACTGCCCTTCACTAAGCTCTTCACTCATAAGGACCAAGATCTCCTCTCATCCTCCTCTTACCTGAACTATGAGTAAAATCAGATGTCGTTGCTTTTTACTTCCTCCTTGAAATCTTTTTTCACTTGTCTTCCAGGACAAGTCTGGTTTTCCTGTGATGTCACTGGCTGTTGCTTTTCATCATTCTTTGCTGGTTCCTCTTCATCTCCTGACTTAATTCTAGAGTGGCCCAAAGCTCAGTTGTCAAATCTCTCTACTGTTCTTATTTAATTCCTGGGGGAATCTCATTCATTCTCATGGTTTTAATGCCACCCACAAGCTAAAATCATGCCTTCCTTTAATTTGAACATTTAATGGGTCTCTCAAAATTAGGATGTCCGTATTTCCTATCACTCTTTATTGCTTTTGCAAAAATGCTTTCTGATCAGCATAAGAACTCTGTTTTTCTAGATCCTCAGGCCATAATCTTTAGAGTCAATCTTGATGCCACTCACTTCCAGTCTGCAGTACATCCTGTTAGTTTTGTTTTTGAAAAGCTTTGTCGGAATCTGAGTTTTTCTTATCACGTCTACGCCTACCAATCTGATCCAAGGCATCCTTATTCTTTGATTGAATTATAGCAGTAGTAACCTCTTATCTAATTTTCCTTTATAACCCTCCATCTCATCACACGTCTTTAGTATATTCTTAAGATGCCAGCCACATTGATCTTTTTTTAAAAAATAGTAGCTTATACACTACTCTGCTGAAAATCTTCTGTTGGCTTGAACCTTCATTCAGAGCAAAGCCAAGACACAGTGTCCTTCCTATAAGGAGGCTGACCTGTAACCTCTAACTTTATCTGCTTGTGTGCTTGCCTCCACCCACAACTGTTCCCTGACCCTGCAGGCATGTTCCCTGTGCACACACTGTTCCCCCACTGAAAAGAGGACTTCTTGACTGTCTGGATGACTTGCTCCCTTATTTCTTCTAGATCTTTCTACGTCTCTGCTTCTCAATAAAGGCTTCCCTGATTGCCGTTGACATGGCAACCCTTCAAAACACTATCCCCCTTCCCTGCTTCTTCCCATACACAGCAATTACGGTCACCTAACTCTGTGTGTGTACTTGTTACTGTCTCTTCACACTAGGATATAAGTCCTACAGAAGCAGGTGCTTTTGTCTTTTGTAAAAAAAAATATATATATATATGTTTTTTATTGAGTTCTGAGAGGAAGGGAGAGGGAGAGATAGAAACATCAATGATGAGAGAGAATTATTGATCGGCTGTCTCCTGCATGCCCTGACTGGGTTTGGAGCCCGAAATCCAGGCATGTTCCCTGACTGGAAATGGAACCATGACCTCCTGGTTCATAGGTCATCACTTAACCACTGAACCACACTGGCTGGGCTATTTTTGTCTTTTCGTCCATGACACTTTCCCTGGTGCCTGGAACAGTGCTTACCACATAGTAGGTGCTCAAAATATATTTTGAATATATGTGTGTGTGTGTGTGTGTGTATATATATATATATATATATATATATATATATGTGTGTGTGTGTGTGTGTGTGTGTGTGTATTCAAAAAAATATATATATATATATATACATTCCCCAAATATATACACACTTTGAATAATTATAAAGGCACTGCTTATTAAAATACATTTCATTTTCAAAATTGAACTCATCAGCTGTAAAGATATATATATATATATATATATATATATATATATATATATATACACACACACACACACACACACACACACACATACATACATTTTTGGGGAGAACTCTGCATACTTACAGCCTTTGTTAAGTATAGGGAAAAGGATATAGCTTTTATTTGAGGCCACTGAAAGAAAGTGGCTTAGGACAGAGTGAGAGACAGGATTTTTAGGAGATTTTTTTTGTTTGTTTGTTTGTTTGTTTTTTTTTGTGTGTGTGTGTGTTTAATGAGAGGCTATTTTAAAATACAGGGGTGTGCAAAAGTAGGGTTACAGTTGCTTGTATGGAAAAAGACATGCAGGTTATGATTATGACAATAGCTCTATTAACTCAAAAGAATGTCACAGTGACACAGTACACTTTTGTCCCCCCCCCAATATCAGTCAACCACTTATTCAACCCTGCAGAGCACCTTTCTACTCCTCACCTGCTGAGCTTCATTTGTGTGTTGTCTTTGTTCCTCCATAGAAGAGTGCATGCATGATCCCTGAGTCTGTCATAATCTCCTTGGATGTATCTGAGTCAGCTACACACGTGTGTGTGTGTGTGTGTGTGTGTGTGTGTGTGTGTGTGTGTGTATCCCTGTGGATGTGCATAGATGTTAAATGCATTTCAAGAGAAGGAGAAATCCCCACTATCTTATCTTAGAAGCCCAGCACCCGGCTTCCCCAGTGACTCCCGGGATGCTTGGCCAGGAGCAGATGGCATAGAGCCTCGTGAAGGTGACTCATGGTGAGAGTCAGGTGCTTCCTGGAATCGGCAAGGAGACTGAGCTGGATGTTTATGGGTGACTTTGTTCAGGGCACCTGCACTCCATGGAGGTGTGGAGGGAAGCCCAGATTCATTATGTTGTCCTTCAGTGAGTCCCCCACGATGTTTCTTCTTGGACCTATTCACTGAAAGGGTCCGTGAGCAGACCTCATCCTACCTTCTGGAAACTCTAGAGCCGTGGTCAGCAAACTGTGGCTCAAGAGCCACATGCGGCTCTTTGGCCCCTTGAGTGTGGCCCTTCCACAAAATACCACGGCCTGGGCGAGTCTGTTTTGAAGAAGTGGTGTTAGAAGAAGTTTAAGTTTAAAAAAAAATGTGGCTCTCAAAAGAAATGTCAATCGTTGTACTGTTGACATCTGGCTCTGTTGACTCATGAGTTGGCCAACCACTGCTCTAGAGGAAAGACAGCAGGTGCTCCGGTAGGTTCTCTGTGTTCTGTGCACACTGTGTGGGTTGGTCATGTGGTGGTGAATCAAAAGGTTAGCCCTGATGTTTTCCTACCGTGGTTTTGTGATCACAGGCTCATTACAAATGTGCGGGTACTAATCGCCGGCTTTTTCTGCATGTGGTTGTTTTGAGATTGATTTGGGGTCTTGATCTCTTTGACTGAATGTGCTTTCGGATTGATTGATGCCTTTTTATTCATTTGCAGTTCAAAAGGAACTAGTTAGTGCCGAGCTACTATTGATGTAAGTTACACTTGCCTTTGGATGTAATGATGGGTTGTTCACACAAAGAGAAATGAACACCGGGCCCTTATCCATCATCATCATCAGCGGGTTCATAGGGATTTATCTGGGACTGTGTACCATCAAGAGAAGTTATTGAGATCCCTTGCAACCATTTTCTTTAATTATCTTTTTTAAAATATATTTTATTGATTTTTTACAGAGAGGAATGGAAAGGGATAGAAAGCTAGAAATATGGATGAGAGAGAAACATCTATCAGCTGCCTCTTGCACACCTCCTACTGGGGATTTGCCTGCAACCAAGGTATAAACCCTTGGCCAGAATTGAACCCGGGACCTTTCAGTCCGCAGGCTGACGCTCTATCCACTGAGCCAAACCAGTTTCGGCCCTTCTCTCTTTTCACCTGAGCTTCAACGATTAATTCTTTGTAAAAAGAATTTTTTCTTAAATAAATGTGAGGGCTTCTCCCTTTCATGTCATTGAGCAGAAGTCAAAGTTTAGACACTTTATCCCTGGTCACACTTTCAAATCTTTTTTTACGGCTCACCTTGTGGTCTACGTGTTAGGCATTGTGAGGTGACTTTTTAAAAAAATATATTTTTAATTGATTCTTTACAGAGAGGAAGGGAGAGAGATAAGAGAGCTAAAAACATCGACGAGAGAGAAACATTGACTGGCTGCCTCCCGCACACCCCCTACTGGGGATGTGCCTGCAACCAAGGTACATGCCCTTGACCGGAATCGAACCTGGGACCTTTCAGTCCGCAGGCCGATGCTCCATCCACTGAGTCAAACCGGTCTTGGCAGTGAGGTAATTTTGAAAACCAGGTCTAATGTTCCTTTCGGTGGCAATGACCTGAGACTATTCCATCTCACTTTCCTGTGATGACCACTGTCGGCATTGCTCCGGCTCCGTGCTCATCACGCGTGCTGTTAATGTGTCAGAAGTGCTCCTTTCTCAAGAAGGGATGGGTTCCTCTCTAAGCGAATGAATGAAAGTGTTCCAGGCAATTTAGTGATGCAAGTAATATGTCCTAGGGAGTTATCGGCCCTCCTTCTCTTTCCCAGAATTTCGGTGGGTAGCTCTTCTCCGCAGTCACGGGTCCTCAGTGGGAACAATGAGGTATCACCCTCTCCTGATGTTAAAGAGGAAAACACCTTCAGGAAGGTCAGAAGGTCAACACCGCCTTCAGGGCAGGGGAAACCACTGTTCTTACCGACACCTTCCTACCAGCTGCCTGGAAGGCAAAACCAAGGGGATATGCGAAAGTGCTGTGTTTTCCTCGGTAGCGGGTTGGATTTTGTGCATTTGGTGAGTTTATAGCTCATGTTACGTCTCTATCCGGGAACTTTCAGGCCACTGAAGGCAGAAGCAAGTGTTTCTTGGCGGGGAGTTTTTGGGAAATGAGAACTCTTTTTCAGTATATGGTTAAACAAACCAACAAACCAACCCGAAAGTCATTGCTGTGAGCACCCAGCTTGTTAAAAACACCAACGCCAGCACACTGGCCATTTGGATTCAATCAGTTCAGTTGACATTAAAAAACAAAATTAATTGATTTCAGAGGGGAAGGGAGAGGGAGAAGGAGAGAGAGAGAAACTTCAATGATGAGAATCATTCATCGGCTGCCTCCTGCATGCCCTCCCCGCTCCCCACTGGGAATCGAGCTCAAAACCCAGGCATGTGCCCTGTCCGGGAATTGAACCATGACCTCCTGGTTCATAGGTCCACGCTCAACCACAGAGCCACTTGGTTGGGCTGTACTTTTATTTTTAAACTGTTACCTCTGGGGATTATAGTTCTACTTTAAAAACACGAGAGTCAGAAGTAACAGTTCAGAAAACACCACTTATTGATTATTGGTGAATAAAACATTGAGTGATTATTGGTGCCTAGGGAATAAGTAGAGCAAAGAGCAAAGAAAATGAAGTGCGGCTTAATTTTGTTTTCTGTAATATCCGAGGGCCTTCTTGGTTGGCATGCTGTGGAACTCTGCGTCCTTAGTGGTCAGGTTCAAAATGTTCCTAATGCAAAGTCACCCATATGCAAAGTCACCCATTCATGCATTTTTCTCTTTTCTACCCCTCCCACCCACCTCCCCAGCTTGGCTCACTCTTTCCTGTCTTTCAGATGTTGGCTTACATCTCTTACATCTCACTTCCTCAGAAACCCGGCCTAACTTTTTCAGGCACTTCAAGTAGACCCCCCCTTCTCAGCCCAGTTCTGCTGTAGCACTAGTTTCAGACGAAATTCGTGTCAATACGCATGCACACAAAACACCTACCTATGTATAAGGAATTGTGGGTGAACATGTATATTCACTTAGTGTTTGTTTGACTTGGTCAACACACTTGCAGTGTCTCATAGCATTCCTAGTTTCTTCTAAGATTTGGCAACATTTAATAAATAAATGAGTGAAATGTCCACTTAGAGGTCTATATGTTCATGTGGATAGAAGTTGTTTTTTTTGTTTTGTTTTTTTTTTTGTGTTTGTTTTAAGACTGATTAAAAAAACACACAACCAAAGCTTTGAAAATGCATGCTGTTTTCTAGTTTATTTTGGTCTATGTTATTTAATCTGGTTTCTCTATTGGTGATACTGATATCACTACGCTTAATGTGCAGATGGACATACTGGGATGGAGAAGATGTCCTAGGTGGCAAGTGGTAGTGTCTGCATAGCTTCCCACCCCAACTCTAGCTTGTGTTTTTCTGTAGTAGAATATATATATACACACACACACACACACACACACACACACACACACACTAGTGGCCTGGTGCATGGATTCGTGCACATCGAAAGGGAATTAGAGGAAATAATTTAATACTGCTATTCACCCTTTCTCTATAATAGAAGTGTCAGAGATGAAAGAAAATTAGTAAAATGTATATGAAAATAAATTGATTAATAAATAAAAAAAAATCAATGTAACAACAAAGACATGACATAAAAACAACAAAGACATGATATAAAAACAACAAAAACATGATATAAAAGCATCCTTCTGTCTGTTGCTGACCCTGGTGGGGGTGGGGGTGTGTGGGTGTGTGGAAGGTTGGGAGAGCTGATTGGGCCTCGGCTGGTAGGGTCCCCGGTAGGGTCCCTAGGCCTGGTCGGTGATTAAGGCCTATTGCAGCTGGTTCCTCCCCCACCGCTGCCACTGTTTGCCAGCTGTGCAGAGCTGCCAATCCCCGCTCCTTCCCCTTCCCAGTTGCCTCCCTCTGCAGGCGACAGGAATGGGGTGTAAGGTGCTATCGCTTGACTGCCCTGGGCCTCCCTCTGCAGGGCGATCATGGGGCGCTGGTAGCCCCCCTCCCCCCACTACCAATTGCATCGCACCCGCCTTGGCTGGCCTGGAGCCCTTGCGTGTCATAGTGTGGTCATCCAGAGGGTTGTTCTGCTATTCAGCCATTCGGTCGGTTTGCATATTACATTTAAAAAAAAATACATCTTATTGAGTTTTCACAGAGAGGAAGGGAGAGAGATAGAGAGTTAGAAACATCAATGAGAGAGAAACATTGATCAGCTGCCTCCTGCACACCCCCTACCAGGGATGTGCCCGCAACCAACATACATGCCCTTGACCGGAATCGAACCTGGGACCTTCCAGGCCGCAGACCGACGCTCTATCCATTGAGCCAAACTGGTTTTGGCTGCACATTAGGTTTTTATTATTATAGACACACACACACACACACACACACACACACACACACACACACACACGTCAGCCCTGCTCCTGTAGGATTATCTGTGTGCCTTTATGTAATTTTTAAAAAATTGATTTTTGAGAGAGGAGGGAGAGGGAGGAACATTGATGTGAGAGCAAAACACCAATCAGCTGCCTCCTGCATGCTTCCTACTGGGGATTGAGCCCACATATTTGAGTCTAATATTGAGCCTATCTATTTAACGGGACTGGGGATTGAACCGTCAACCTTTTGGTACATGGGACAATGCCCAAACAATTGAGCCACACGAGCCAGGACTTAATTTTTTTTTAAATGGATTTTTAGAGAAAGGAAGGGAGAAGGAGAGAGAGAGAGTTTGTATGTCTTTAGGATTAAGGAAAGGATCTCATGACTACTAGGCCACAAGCTCCACATTTCTGAAACTGTGTCTTGGGAAAACCCATTAGGTATGTCTTCTTCTTGTTCATTGATGACTGCGTTTGGTGCTGCTGACTGTGGCCTTCGGTGTGGTGCTCCTGTTCACCTCAGAGAGCGGCCGTGGGAAAAAGCAAGCTCTTTGGGGGAGAAATGGCCCCCCTCCTTCTGTACACTCAGGCTGGTGTGGATGGCGTTCCCTCAGTGAGGCCATGGTCAGCGGGAACCAATGATTCGATCAGCCTGCGCCGGAAGGAGTCTTCCCATGGACTCTCAGCTCAGACTGCGGTGGGGCCGTGTGGGTTCCCACAGACACACCTTGGTCTTTACGTGAGCGAAGCCACTGACTCATTCCTCACAGCGGTACCCCACCAAGCAGACCGACCTCTCACGTCTGTCACCTGGTCTGTCGCCATATCCTCCGAATTCACTGTGACCTGTGTTGGAACTTAGAGTGAGTTCAGAGATCATTTACCAGGGTCTCCTAGAGCAGTGGTCACCAACCTTTTGGCGACCTCACGGACCACCAGTGGTCTGAGGATCACAGTTGGCCACCGCTGAGAACAAGCCTTTTATTTTTTTTAAATATATATATATATATATATATATATATTATTGATTTTTTTACAGAGAGGAAGAGAGAGGGATAGTTAGAAACATCGATGAGAGAGAATCATCCATCAGCTGCCTCTTGCACACCCCCCACCGGGGATGTGCCTGCAACCAAGGTACATGCCCTTGACCTGAATTGAACCTGGGATCTTTCAGTCCGCAGGCTGACGCTCTATCCACTGAGCCAAACCGGTTCCGGCACAAAAGTCTTTATCTCTATACTAGCATCTGTAACGATACAATGCAAATAGAGATTATGATGATAACTTCTTCACATCATTATGGCCTCAGATAAGAATTCCTGGTTAAAATATTTAATAGGACACAGTGTTAGCAAAGCCTGAATGGATCTTTCTTTGTGCTTAGAGTTTTCTCTTGTAAATTTTATTTGTTGTTTGTCGTGGGCAGGAGGGAGTGGGTATGGGGTTCTTCCAGGCTTTTTGAGCTCCTAAAGTAGTTTGTTTGTTTATTTATTTATTTATTTATTTATTTTATTTTTTAAAGATTGCAAGTCAGTGCTACAAATTATGGCGCCATATTACTTATGAATTTTATTTCTCTTCAGTTGGTTCAATGTGAAAAATAAATTTAGTCCAAAAGCTTATAGGACAAAGTCCTATGATTTCACATTGAATCCAAGAAAGACTCCCTACTTTTTTTTTTTTTTTTTTTTTAGCAGATAAAGAATCAGAGAGAGAACCCCAGAGCCAATGTTTTAGGTACAGGACCTGGCCAGAGAAGGTGACATACCCTGAAATGTAACCTTGCCCTTGGGGCACTTGGGGCCTGTGGTCATGCAAATCTGAACCCCAGTGCGTGGCCCCATCTGGCGTCTGAGCGGATGTGTGGCTGCCCTCCTGGAGCCAGGAAACGGACTCTTTACCCCGAAGAGTCGAGAGGGCACGCTTGGCTGGTCCTCAGCGTTTTCAGGTGCAGAGGAGCTAGACACTGAGCTCCCCGGGCTCCCTGACCACGTGATGCTGTGCCATCTCTGCAGTCCATCAAAGCCAGCTCCCCGGTCACATTCACTTCTCCCGTGATGCCTTTTTCCCGATGGGCAAGATCAATCATGGGCTTACTCCTGCCAAAGGAGGCGGTGCCCGAGAGCCAAACCCAGCTCATGCTCCCGACACTGACCCGGCCTGGTATAGGGTTTTTATGTCAGTGAAGATAATAAAAGTAGTATTATTATAAAGTGCCATATAAGCTACACTAGTAATTGCAAGTCTCTCCACACCTCCATACATAAAGATCGGCTCAGATACCACTTAAAAGAATAGATTTATTTGAAGAAATGGCAGAGTATTAGCCTACAGGGGGCGCTCTCATCTCTTCCCAACATCCCCAGCCCTAACTGACTTGGCTGGTTAGTCCAGTGCACATCTCCAGGTTGGTCACATCGCTCTGCTGATGAGAACTGCTCAGTGGCTCAGCATTGCCAGGGGAAGGAGGCCTGGACTCCGTGGCTTTGCTTTCGTGTTTTGTTTTTTTTTTTTTGCGAGTCTGATTTCAACCTGTGCTCTCCACAGCAGGCTACCCCTGCGCAGCCGCACACATCCAGTTCCTGCTTTCTCTGCGTGCCCAGCGCTTTCCACATCCTGTGCCGCCACCCCGGTCTCCTGCTCCCCTAACTCAGGCCTCCTCTTCTGTCTCAGCCAAGCGCTGCTCTTTTCTGAAGCTCACACCAAGTACAGTTTCTTCTGGATTGCTCCATCAGTGGTCGGCAAAATCATGAGTCCACAGAGCCAAATATCAACACTACAACAATTGACATTTCTCTGGAGAGCCACATTTTTTTTTAAACTGAAACTTCTTCTAACGCCACTTCTTCCACATAGACTCGCCCAGGCCGTGGTATTTTGTGGAAGGAAGAGCCACACCCAAGGGGCCAAAGAGTCTCACGTGGCTCACGAGCCTCACAGTTTGCCGACCCTGGCTCTAACTCATAGTTAATGTTACCCACCGGCGTGGGTATCTCTGATTATCAACACCAGACATCAAGCCTAAAGGTTCCTTCCCCAATTGGATTGCAAATTCATTAATTATAAGTGCATTTTTATCTACCTTTTTATCTCTATAGCATCTGTCACGATACTGAGCAAATAGTAGGTATTGAGAATACAATTTAATTCAGGATTGTTTGGGGGAGTTTAACTTAAATAAAAATTGGTGAGCCCTAGCCAGTATGGTTCAGTGGATAGAGCGTCGGCCTGCAGACTGAAAGGTCCCCAGTTTGATTCTGGTCAAGGGCACATGCCTGGGTTTTGGGCTCGATCCCCAGTGGAAGGACTCAATTCCCAGTCGGGGGAGAAGGGGGCGTGCAGGAGGCAGCTTATCAATGATTCTCATCATGATGCTTCTACCTCTCTCCTCTCCCTCTCCCTTCCTCTCTGAGATCAATCCAAATACATATTAAAAAAAAAAAAGTCAAAAATGTTAAAAAAAAAAATTTGATGAATCATTTCCCCTCAAAACTGATCTGAGGTTCTGAGAGAGTCTGTTTAAAACAAACCAGCATCTTTTGCCTTTGTGATGCATTTTTAACGCTAAAATCCCCCTCCGTAGTCGACAGAAACCTGTCCTACATGAATGTGGGTGACCCAGTCCTTAGGGTGTGTATCTTGTAGAAGTTTTATCTGCTGCCGCGAGAGGAGCCAAGTGGCCCCCTAAACATGAGTAATTCGGAGCTTCCCTGGTGAGTGGGATGCCCGCCTTCCGGAAGGGGAGACTTCCACCCCAGGCCCGTTGACACCCGCAGCCTGCAGCAGGAAGTGTCGGGCACCGCGGCGTCTGCAGTCCCGTTCAGCATGCGTGTCCCACACGACCGCACGCGCCCCATGAAACCACCTACATCCGTTCCCAGGCGCCCCGTCTCGCCCGCGCGTCAATCACTACTGACAGCTGCAGTTTCTCTTCTCAGCCTCTGCGCTCTTTGTGGCAACGTGAGATGTCCTGAGTGGGAAGCCCAGTGGGTGCCACTCTAACGGGAGGTACCCCCCCATAGAGCTGGGACATAGCACCCCAGGAGGGAGTGGGCTTCTCCCCAGGGCCTGCCTCGCACTTGGCACGCTTTGAAGGCAGGCACTGCCATCCATCGGTTTCTTCAGCACAGGGCCAGGAGGATTTTTTATTTAAAAAAATATATTTATTGATTTTTTACAGAGAGGAAGGGAGAGGGATAGAGAGTTAGAAACATCAATGAGAGAGAAACATCCATCAGCTGCCTCCTGCACACCCCCCATTGGGGATGTGCCCGCAACCAATGTACACGCCCTTGACCGGAATCGAACCTGGGACCTTTCAGTCCACAGGCTGACGCTCTATCCACTCTTGGCGGGCTGGGAGGGATGCAGGTGTTCAGTGGGTGCAGGTTGGGTGAATGAATGTTCGAAGGAAGAGTAGAGTGATCAAGGAAGTGAGTATGGGAAGTGGAGGGAACGAATTGTAGGCCAAGAAATCAACTGATAAACGTTTGCTGAGCTACCACCTGGGAGCCATGAAATTTAAAGGTTGCAAAAGGAAATAGGATAGAGCAGCCTCATTAAGGCCCACTTAAAAAAAACACAAAAAACTTTATTGTTGAAAGTATTACATATATCCCCCCCCGCCTTGACCTCTTCTAGCCTGCCCCACCCTTCACCCCAGGTCTTCACCACCCTATTGTCTATGTCCATGGGTTATGCCTATATGCATACAAGTTCATTAGTTGATCTCTTTCCATCCACCTAACCTCCCCTGCCTTCCATTCCAAGGTTCCACAGTCTGTTTGATGCTTAAGGCTCACTTTTGACATTTGAAATCAAAGCACTTAGAAAGCAGGAGGGAAAGAATGATCTGTCTCTCCCCCCCATCCCCGGCCCCCAATCCCTTTCCTGGGTGCAGACCTTGTATGGTTGTCCTTAGGCTGTTGAATGCTTATGTTCTCACTAGAACCATTACTATATTATAGAAGGCACACACTGATGGTTTGTTTGGGCCCCTTAATGTATAAAAAATAGGGAATATTCACATTAATATTCAGATGTGTGTCTGTTCCTGAAAATTACCTCAAAACAAAGGGCTGGTATTTATTCCCAGGCAGGCATTGTCTGAGGTTGAACAGCAGGCACATGGGTAATGTCTGCAGGCTGCTAGTATCTACCCAGCCATAGTTTGTATTACACATGGGTGTCTAAGAATTCTTTTTAAAAATGTTTTTATTGATTTTTAGCGAGAGAGGAAGGGAGAAGGATTGAAAGACAGAAACATCAATAGGCTGCCTCCTGCACACCTCCTACTGGGGATCAAACCAGCAACCCCAGGCTTGTGCCCTGACTGGGAATTGAACCAGGGACCTCTCTTGGTTCATGGGTCAATGCTCAACCGTTGAGCCATACTGGCTGGGCTAAGAATTCTTAATTAAACTTAGAATGAGAGGGGTTTTCAGAGGATGAGTAACAAGTTAATTTTTCATTAGCTATGTACCTTGGGTAGGTAGATAAAAAAAAGACACTGGACTTGGGATTTTTTTTTTTTTTTTTTAATACTAAAGTTGCTCAGCTTTGTTTCTCCTTTCAAACACTTTGGATCTTATTCTCTTACATGAGGCCGCTGAGGCTGCTCTCAGTTTTACCGTTTTCTGACTCTTTTAGTTAATTATCCAGCACAAGTAGAGACTAAGGGAAGGACCCGCAGGGAGAGAGGAAGGACGGGAAGATGTCCTAGCTATTCTGAGCTACTTATTTTGCACTGTCTCTTTAAATCTTCACTAAGACACCAAGAGGTAGTTTTACTATCCTCAGTTTATAAATGAAAAACGAGGACGTGTGGCCCAAGAACAAACATGTGGCAGCGGCGGAATGCTTCCTTGTGTCTTTGCTTTCAAACCTTGGGTGCTTCTGCTCTGCTCTGTTGATTTGGGGGCCTTTCCTCTCCCGTAGGAGAGAGGATTGGAGATACCACAGCTTTCCATCAACTCTGAACTCAAATAATAGAACCAATAATCAGCACCTAGCATGAAACCAAGTGCTTAACCGAAACAGTTTGGCTCAGTGAATAGAGCATCGGCCTGTGGACTGAAGGGTCCCAGGTTTGATTCCGGTCAAGAGCATGTACCTTAGTTGCGGGCACATCCCCTTTGGGGGGTGTGCAGGAGGCCACTGATCGATGTTTCTAACTCTCTATCTCTCTCCCTTCCTCTCTGTAAAAAATCAATAAAATATATATTAAAAAAAAAAAGAAAGAAAGAAACCAAGTGCTTAATTCCTTTCTGATCGCCTGAAAAATCATTGCCTTTGCATATTTGGGTGAATTCACCACTGTAGACATTTAATCATTAAAGGAATGAATAGCTATAGAATATGATTTATTCCTTCATGGAGGCAAATATCCATATGGAGGTATCTATAGGTATCTGTCTATGTGTCTATCTGTCTGTGGACGGATACGCCTTTGAGATTCAAAATCTGAGCTGGGAATATAGCTTGTTTCAGTCACACATTAGAATCAGTATTTCACAGGCTGACGGGAATCCACCCAGCTCTGAAGTGTATCAGCAGGAATCACCATAACAAAGAGAATCTAACGTAAATCTTTGCGCGGCTGTTACTCAATGTATTTATAAAGGGCGCCGCGACAAACCTCTGGTCTCCAAGGTGCTAACACAGACAGAAATAATAAACTCTTCATTCCTGGAAACCAGGGCATCTTCGGGAATCCTGGAGAAGGAAACACACACACACACACACACACACACACACACACACACACACATCTCTGTGACAGATCAAGCCCCAACTGTGTGTGTCTAAGCAGGATTAACTCAGATACTACTGGCTCTGACCCTGCCGTTTAGCCCATTTTTTGGTAAGCAGGTAACCAGAGTCAATTAATTCTTAGTGAATAAGAAAAATATTACGAACTAGACACTAGTGTTTGCTCTTTCATGATAATGAATGAACTGGAACAGATGGCAGGTGCTGGGATGAAATGAGAAGGAAAGGGCCAAGTAGGGAAGAAAATATATTTTTATTGGATTGAGGTTGAGGATGGTATCTTACTCCCTGTACTGAGAAGGGCCTGGACCAGCCAGGAGTCCAGCCACCTGCCTACCCGTGCATGTCAGGAAAACCCCTATCGTGCTTTGTGCTGGAATGCAAGGAGGAGTCTTAAGATGTAGAGGGATGCACATCAAGAGGATGGATTTTTTTCTATAACTTAAAATAATTTAAAATTAGATAGCATCAAATTCGATACTTTAACTGTCACCCTGTACATGAATGTCTAAGGAGAAATGCATATGGTTTTATTTTATTTAGCTGGACACTAAAATAAAGCTCACTATCCTGTTTTAAAAAAAAGTTTTAAAATTGATTTTTAGAGAGAAAGAGGAAGGTATGGAGAGGAAGGTAGAGGGAAGAGAGTGAAACATCTATAGACTGCCTTCTGAACACTCTTTACTGGGGATCCAGCCCACAACCTGGGCCTGTGCTATGACCACAATCAAACCAGCGACCTTCTGTGCATAGAATGATGCCCAACCAACTGAGCCACACCAGCCAGGGCAAGCAAGCTGTTCTTTTTAAGTGCACTGATGCCCACCGTCAGTACAAAACCACCGCCACCAACTTTCCACCCTGCTTTCCATCACCAACCCATACAACACACACACAGACACCAACCTCTTTTCCCCTTAGGAAAAATGGTGTGCTGCCTGAACTAAAGATATAAAGTACTTCCCTCTTCAAACTCTGGAGCATTTCCCACATGGCATGGTAGTCAAAAGGCTTTTGAACTAATGTATTTGCTCCTCTACTTTCCTATAACTCTCCTCTTTGTAAGCCCCATGTAGCCACGCCATGGAGAAGTTAGATGTTGACTGGGAACAGTGTGGAGGAGATAGAAAATAACAGAGTTTTGGCTGTTCATTCTTGGATTCCCCCTGGTCCTCAACACACACACACACACACACACACACACACACACACACACACACACGGTGCTGGGGCCATGCCCCCCGGTTGTCATCTCTACCATTCACATGGTTCTCACTGAGACGGAGAAGAGAGGAAAGGGCATATTTCTCAAGTTCAGTTAAGGAGGCGATCCTAATCAGATAGCTCCTTGGCGAATTCTGTTTAGAGCCGAACGATGTTCAAGTACAATAGCTTGTTGTTGACTAACCATGAAGAATTAGGTCGTTCCCTCCATCTCCTCCATTCTTATCATTCAAAGAAAAATTCCTCTATATTGAGAAAGTAGAAAGGTGGGATAGAGAGGACTCATGTCCTTTGCTTTGTAGAAGGTAAGACTTTAGTTAAAGGACAGATGGGTAGTGAGGAGTGCTGCCCAAGAGGTGCTGGAGTGGCCATTACTTGCTGTGTTGATATGCAAATTGACCATCACTCCAACACACGAGATGGCCACTCCCATGTGGTCAAACTGATATATCCAAGGCTGGCCAGTGCCTCAGCTGGGAACTGAGATCCTCCCGCTGTAGCTTCTGAAACGAGGAAACTCCCGCTGTGGGAAGTGGTTTCTCTTCCTTTTCCCTGTGGGTGGGTCTCGGGGAGGAGCCTCTGCAAACCAGCACCTGCGACCCTTGACCCGCACACTTCCCCAAATCCCTGTTGGGAGAGAGGTTGTTGTCTGTGTCAGCTCTGGGGCTCAAGGAAGGGGTGTGGAAACAAACGCTACTGACAAATTAGGGACAGAAGGAGGGGATGGAAACGCCTTGAGAATGACCTTTGTATCCAGAAGAATGACCTTTGTATTATAACGTTTTATTGTAACTTTCAGATGTGGTCTGAGACACAGAGAGATGAGGCAATATATCTGAGAGTTCCCAGCTAAAACAAGCGGAACCAGGTGAAAAAAAAAAAAAAAGTCCATACTCTCTTCTACTTCATTACTCTGAAAAGCAGGATGCAGAGAGAGCTGAGATGCAAAGCCATCATAACTCGCATTCTTTCCTCTGTAAAAGCCAGGCAAGCACACCAACCCATCTTGTCTGCGTTGCTTCTCTCTGTAGACAGAAGGTGAGGAGCAAACACTTTTCAATCAGGGAACTGCATTCATGAGCAAAACCAAAAACAAAACAGCTGATGAATCATCCCTCAAATTACCAAACCGATATATCCAGGCTGTCTAAAATCTTTTGGGAGACCCAGAAAACTCTTAAAACATGTTCTTAGCCTGTAACAAATTTATATTCCACCGGGGAGCTGGATGTGTAAGTGAACTAATGAGCAATACATCCTATATAAGAAAGAGGTGATATGCAAATTGACCATCACTCCAACACACAAGATGGCCACTCCCATGTGGTCAAAGATGCCCCCCCACTATGTGGACACAGGATGGCCAGCAGGGAAGGGCAGTTAGAAGAACCCAGTTTGCAAGGGCGGGCACTTGGGGGTGGCCAGGTTGGCAGGGTTAGGTTTAGGGTTAGGGTTAGGGCAACCAGGCTGGCAAGGGAGGGCAGTTAGGGGTAACTAGGCCAGCAGGGGAGGGCAGTTGTGGGTGACCAGGCTGGAATGGGAGGGCAGTTAGGGACAATTGGGCTGGCAGGGGAGCAGTTAGGTGTCAATCAGGCTAGCAAGGGAATGGTTAGGGGATGATCAGGCTGGCAGGCCAAAGTGGTTAGGGGCAATAAGGCAGGCAGGAGAGGGAGCAGTTGGGTATCAGCAGTCCTGGAGGGAGGTTCTACTGCCCATTTAGGCTTGATCCCACCAGGATTCCAGATTGGAGAGGGTACAGGCTGGGCTGAGGGACAACAAACCCCCCCTCCCTGCACAAATTTTGTGCACCAGGCCTCTAGTGATAGCATATGGACATAAGTAATATATTCCACTTTTACGGTAATTGATGTTAAAATAATGAGGAGATTAATGAAAACTTTTGCTAAGGTGAGAGTTCTCTGTTGGATCTCTGTATTGACTTCAATGAACCTGATCAGGCTGGGTTCATCACCACAGGGACGTTGGATGACAAAGAGAAGTGCCATTGTGCCTGTGTGACCTATTGGCTACAGAGAAGAAGGGACTCCTCTTGTACCGTGCCTGCTCTTCCCAGTCCCATTTCCTCTATAAACCCAGAACAATGGCCTTTTAAAGTTCCATCACTAGCAAATCCTGTATCCTTGATCCTTTTGGGGGGGCCTCTGTCTACAGGTACATTGAGTGTTGACTCAGGAACAGATAGGGGCAACCATTACTCTGAATCTATTAAGACCGTCACAAAATACTGCAAAGGAGTTAGGCCTCCTATTCACATGGGCAGACAGCTCTCAGTAGGTAATGTCTCTTTGATAGAGGTTTAGGGTTGCCAGGGAAAATCCACTGTCACCTGCCTCTGCTTCATTACTATTTAAGTTGCATTACCAAGGCCAGTTTCCTTGCCTAAGGCTTTGACTTGCAAACTTTTGATGGGAATCCTACCATCTTAAAGCTTACCCATCACATCAGAGAGCTTCTTCAGTTTAGCCTGTAGGATAAACTTTTCGTTTCTGATATTACATACTATTTATATAATTTTCTAGCATTCCCATTTGGTTGTTTTTTAAAATATATTTTGATTGATTTCAGAGAGGAAGGGAGAGGGAGAGAGAGAGATAGAAACATCAATGTGGGGGAGAATCATTGATAAGCTGCCTCCTGCACACCTTACCCTGGGGATTGAGTCTGAAATCTGAGCATGTGCCCTGACCAGGAATCAAACCATGACACACACACACACACACACACACACACACACACACACAAACACACACACATACCCGGTTCATGCATTGACGCTCAACCACTGAGCCATGCCTGCAGAGCCCATTTGGTTGTTTTTTTTAAAGTAGTTCCCATATTTTTTGCTGTAATTGATCTTTTTTCATATGTTAATTAGCATTTCCACTAGAGTCTTAATAATATTTATGGTAGTATTTTGAAATTCCTGTGAGAATTCCAACCGTTCCACCATCTGTGGGTTTGCTTCTGTTGACTAGTCTCTTAAACATAGGTTACCTATCTCTCACTTTGGCTGTTTCATAATTCTTGATTTGATAGCAGAGATTGTGAGCTAAAGAACAGAGGTATGGACAGAGGTAAATATCATTGCACCCCCTAAACAAAGCATGGTCTTGCATGGGCAGTTGACTTGGGCCAATCTGCGTGATTAGTTTCAGCTGTCTCGGCTTGGCTACGGAGTTAGTAAGCCTGAGATCACCACCTGGCTTCCATGCTTTGAAGGTAGGCGACGCCTGGGCACCAGAATGCTTTGCCCAGATCTTGCCAAGTTCACGTAGCTAGTCACTGACAGAAGTAAGACAAGTTCAGGTCCTTTGCCTCCAAGTGTGCATCAGTTTACTTGCAAATACAAATGGGACTTGGGTGTTTTAAGCCATGCCTTCCATTGTTGTCTTAAGTTACTCCACATATGCTTTGAAAGTAGGAAATTCTAGATGCCCTTTTTGAAGATGCTCAGTACAAAATACCATTCAGAGAAGTCTTAGAAAATACGTTTTTGAAATCTGTGTAATGTTATATTTCTTAAGATTTCGTAAGACCACATACACCCCACCCCAGCTAAGTCTGCAAACGTGTGAAAGCAGCAGTAGGCTTGTTCTTATTAAAAGTGTGATTAATTCACTTTGTGATGGTTTCCATCAGTAGGTGTCTTTCTGGCATAAACCATGCTGGGGAATTATGGTCCGTTTACATGGACATCTATGGCATGTCAGAAGCCAAATGTTGCAGCTCCTTTGTGCTATAAATCGATTGAGTCAGTCCCTTAGCCACTGAACATCAGGTTGCAGTTGGAAAAGATTTGTGGGTAATATTTTCCCAAAGAGAATCTCACCCATATTTAGTTAACAGGCGAACAGGAGAATGTGCAGCAGCCAGCGCGCTCCTGTGCTCCTAGCAACGGGCCACCACCACAGAGCGCGGCCAGGAACAGGAGCTTCTGCATCTTCTCAGCCGTGATGGGCGCGCGGATGACGAGATTTATGGGCTGAAGATGTAATGAGATGCTTACCGTTGGAAAATACACCTTCCTCTCAAACAGAAGTCAGTTCTAGTGCAAACGGTTTATGTAGAGCCACGTAGTTTTCTGGACGTTTATGCACGAAGTCATTAAAAGTGACTATCATTACCGGAGGTAACTGATGCAATTCTTTATTGTCTCGTTTTTTAAAAGTTTTTATTTATTTATTTATTATTTTTTTATTATTTTTTTTATTGATTTCAGAGACAGGAAGGGAGAGGGAGAGATAGAAACATCAATGATGAGAGAGAATCATGGATTGGTTCATGGGATGACATTCAACCACTGAGCTGCTCTGAGCAGGCTCATTTTTTTTTGGGGGGGGGGTGTTATTTTTATTATGATCATTTCAAGGCAACCGACCTACGATGGGTTTTTTTTTGTTTGTTTGTTTGTTTGTTTTAATAGGAAATACCTTTTGGAAGAAGAGATGTTTTTAAAATTGAATTTTTCTCCATTCTTAATTGCCAAAAATTTTCTTTGAGAATGTAAGCTTCCTAAAACTTCCAGTTGCATATAGAGGTAGAGAAAATCTCTAGGGATTTGCCTATACAGTCAGGGTTAAGTTGATAACACTTTCTTGGATGAATTCTTAAAAACAGTGAGGCAGTTGATTGCAGGATAGATCATTTCCTAAGGTAATTTTAATTCTCTTGCTCATCAAGGGCCACAGAATTACTGTTTAGGCGGTGCTCTGTGAGAAATGAAAGCTACATGAGGAGAAATCAAGGTCCATGGTTGTTGCTGTCCATGGAGTGGCAATTTAGTAGTATGATGGGTATATGCGTGGGCTAAGATTATTATGCATTTTAGGAATATGCTGGCCTTGCATATATATATATATACACACACACACACACACAGTGAGTGGCCAGATTACTATGCCTTCAGAGATCATAATAATCTGGCCACTCAGTCTGTGTGTGTGTGTGTGTGTGTGGCCTGAAGAAGTATAGTATAGAACATTTTTGTGGTAAGTGATGGTATTGAGTCCATAGTGAATAAATGGAAACTTTCGGTAGTTGGAGAAGAGCGAATACATTCCATAAAGGAAGGTGTAAGATAAGCATGTCAAACTCAAAGGCAAACACGGGCCAAATAAGGTTTAAGTTTCTGTGGGCCGCAAAAAAACAAAAGCTTCCATTTTCATAGAAACATAGGTTTATTTTGATAGACATGCTGGATACAGAGGGCTGAAATAAATGAGTAATCAACATAAAGTAACAGAACATTTTAATAAAAATTAATATTTTTTCTTGAACATTAACTTACCAGACACTGAATAACTGCACGAATTAAGCATAGCACAAATAAGTCTATTTTTCTTGTTCTCCAAAAGCGAAATATTTCCTGTTATGCACACCAAACAAGTCAGTACAAGACTAATGACGTGGCCATCGGCTGCTAAAATATTTGCTGCTGGTATTAGTGGAGAGAAATGGTGTGCCTGTGCTTAAGGCACATAAGGGAAATGAATGCAACATGATTATAGTGATCAGTCATTAGCGCATGTTGAAGTTCGTTAATAATAATTATAGATAACAAGATATTGTAAAAATTAAGTTAAAAATTTTTTACTACAACGTTTCGTACATACTGTTGTATTGGCTGGGCTGCAAAAATAGTGGTTGTATTCACCATGCATGCAGCCTTCATTGCCATAAGAGTAAGTACCTCCCCACACCCACCAGCATGGGTCAGAAGATGAACTTGACTGGGACACATGGAGGGACAGTATATGACGGGACAAACTGACATCGATTGTTGATGCACCGAGGACACAATTTCATCTGCATAGTGTTTGTGTTCAGGATGTTTCAATAGATTTAATCATCTGAAAAATCATCTGAAAAATTTGAGCAGATTTAATAATCTGAAAAATCATTTAAAAAAATGGTAAAACATTCTGGAAAACAAGTGGTCTGGTCTTTTAAACATGCCAATGTCTGAATAACCAGAAAGGCTGGGAAATTGTTTCAGATGAAAGGAAGCTAAAGAGGCATGACAGCTAACAGCAAGCAGTGTGTGATTCTGACTGTGACCTAGAGAGGGAAAATAAGTAACACGGGTATAATTGGGAAAATTGGGAAATGTACCGAATATTAGATAATGGCATTGGATTAGTGTCCAATTTCCCCTGACTGAGATAAGTGGGTGGCTATTTAGGACGATGTCTTAGTTTTAGGAGACACACACTGAAGTATTGAGGGATTAAGTATTATGATAGTGGCAGGTAATTCTCAAAGGTTCCAGCACACACATCACACATTACAAGACAAACAAGTCATAGTTAAAGGTTAACATTCAGGAATCCAACTTTTCTGTAGATTTCATTTGTCAAAATAAGGAAAAAAATTATATTTTTTTGTTAATAGTTAGATGTTTACAGTTCTTTTTACAACTACTTTTATTTACTGCTCATTAAACATCTGTTAGGAAGTAAATGACCTCATGGCTGTATTACTATGAGTTTGCAGTGATTACTTTTGTGGAATATTTGCTTAATGATGGTCATTGACAAATTTATGAGTGTAGCATGATTGCATAAATCCTGAAAATGGATGCTGTGATAACTATGGAAGATCTATCTATCTATCTATCTATCTATCTATCTAATAAAAAAGAGTAACACGCCAATTGTACCTTTGCGATACCCACCAGTCAATCAGGAGGGAGTATGCAAATTAACCCACCATCTTTGTTGGGTTAATTTGCATATGCAGGTGCCAAGCAGTTGGGGGAGGGGCAGGATGCAGGCTTTCCACACCAGAGTGAAGGCAGTGCAAGCAGCCAGGGGAAGGGAGGCCCATTCTTGCATGAATCTTTGTGCATTATATATATATATATATATATATATATATATATATATATATATATATATAATATCATATATCTATATTCATACATTTTTTTTGAGTGATAGCCTTGTGTAACACAGTAGTCTTCTAAAATGGTCTTAATCCTTTCCATCATTATAAAACATTTTCTTGTGAACACCTCCTTTTTATTTTTTAAGTGTTTATAAAACAGTTTAGATTAATTTGTCAGGAAGTAATTTAATATGTATGTATCACACCTGCATTCTATGCTGATCACTTGGCCAGGGGTGGCTTTGCCCGCAGGGAACTTACACGGTTACCAACACATGACTGACCAGTTTACTCCAGGAAACATCAGATCATAACGGGATGAGAATTTTTGTGTGTCTCAAGGATGATGGTTTAGAAGCTCCCCCAAATGGGTAATTCTCCTTATTTAGAGTCGAACTAAGAGCTTCCCCCCTTAGTCACTCTGTTAGGAGAGTTTGGGTCAGAGGAGTTCTTTGATGGCCTGCTTCCCGGGGGCATCTGGAAGGAGTCAGCCTTCTATCGTCTTTCCGTGCCCGGAGGTGACTAATACCAGCTCCGACAGCGAGTCAGTGCTTTTTCTAGCGGAGCTGGTGGGCACACACTGCTGACTCACTCACCCCTCACATCCTGTCCCCACTGGGGCTTGGACCTGCCATTGAGGAAGACTGGTCAGCTCAGTGCCAGCCTATAATCCTGAAACAAAGCCAACCACGTTAAACATTGCACAACCTCAAAACGTGGCTGTGAAAATGCCACCCTCCAAACTACCCCACCATTTTGTAGGAGGACCATCAGTTTAGTTCATCTGGTTTTGCCTTTTTTTTTGGATGGGAAGTCGGTATGAATAGAAAATTCATCTCCGCATTCAACAGAATCCCAATAATGCAGTCACAAAATGAAAGCAACATTGTCATTTAAAAAATATATATATTTTATTGATTTTTCACAGAGAGGAAGGGAGATGGATGGAGAGCTAGAAACATTGACGAGAGAGAATCATTGACCAGCTGCCTTCTGTACAACCCCTACCAGGGATGTGCCTGCAACCAATGTACATGCCCTTGACTGGAATCAAACCTGGGACCTTTCAGTCCGCAGACCAACCTTCTATCCACTGAGACTTACCGGTTTCAGCAACATTGTCATTTTTATTAACCAATATCATGGTTCAACTTACCATATAGACCTGATAACCAAAGAAGATTGCATCTTGATCTTCTCTAAAATAGAGCACAGAGAAATACACACCAAAATCCCCAAGACAGCAATTGGGAGGACTGCTTTCATAGACAGGATGGGATTTCAGAAGCTGACTAGTAAGTGGGTCATGTGTTTTGTTGACTGTGCAGTATGGGTCAGGGGTGGAATGGAGGGGGCAGACATGGCCATGCTATGGAGTGTCCCAACACTAGACTTATAGCAAATGCACCAATGTGTTTTGCGATGGAATATCAAATAGCATAAAAGAGAATAGAAATGGAAGATTAGGAGAAGCACAGTCAAAGGACTTAGAATGTTTTAATCTACCAATATTATTAAAAAAATCATTTGAGGCTTTATTCCAAGAATGACGATGCTGGAGACTTCAGGTTGAATAATTAAGATTGATTATTTCCAGTTCACTTTCTGTACTTAATGGAAAATGTATATTGAAAGTCCTGTATGCATATATTTAAAAAAAAAAAAAAAGCAAAGAAAGTCAACCAAGCCTCCCTTTCAATGCTAGACATTGGAAAACGAACAGCAAATTGAATCCAAAGAATATAAAAGAAATAAAGTATGATAGAAGAAAGAAAATTAATGAACTATAAGAAACACATAGCCCTAGCAGGTTTAGCTCAGTGGATAGAGCGTCGGCCTGCGGACTGAGCGGGTCCCAGGTTTGATTCCAGTCAGGGACACATGCCTGGATTGCAGGCTCAATCTCCAGTGAGGGGGCATGTAGGAGGCAGCCAATCAATGATTCTCTCTCATTTATTGATGTTTCTTATCTCTCTCCCTCTTCCTTTTTGAAATTAATAAAAAAATATTGAAAAAAGAAACATAATCAAAGGGATCAATAAAGTCAAAGTTGCTAAATTAAAAAAAAATGGCTAACCTCTTAGCAAATATGATATGTAATGCGGAGAAATAGAAAATGCCTCTATTCACATCAGGAACAAGGCTAGGGTGCTTCCATCACTACTTATGCCTTAGTGTGCTTAAGGCCTCAAGCAATAGAGCAAGAGCATATGTAATGTTAGCCACGTAGGAGATAAAATTGACATTATTTGCAGAAGATATACTCATATATATGGAAAAATCAAAGAGAGTTTACACACAATTAGTATTGATCCATAAGAGAATTTAGCACATTTGTTGATTATAGCCCGTGTACAAAAAAGTGGTTGCATTTATATGTACCAGCAACACTGTTAGAAATAAAAATTTAAGAATAAGTATTCCTTAAATTAAAGCATTATAAAAATATCCAAGTAAATCTATATGCAAGAACTCTGTGAAAAATGATAAAATATCATTTAGGGGAGTTAAATAAGAATTAGGTGATACCGAATTGGTGAATTGTACAATTCAGTTTAAAAATTGATTGATTTTTAATTGATTAATGTTTAATCAAAATCCCAGCTAAATTTTATTGTTTTGGGGGTTTGGTTTATTTATATTTCCTTTCCCCCCTTTTTATTTATTTATTTATTTACTTATTTATTTATTTATTTATTTATTTATTTTTAGGGGTGGGTAGGGTTGGTTTATTAACTGCTCCGTGTGTGTGTGTGTGTGTGTGTGTGTGTGTTTATTGAAAATCACTTTTCATTTCTTACAAATCTAATATATTGTTTTTAGTATCTTGAAAAATCCATAAAGCTAAGCACTGCTCTGCAGCACCAGTGGGGAAAATGCCCCTTCTGGGGGCTCCCAGGCCTCCACACTCCCAGGCTCATGGTGTTCTTACTGTGCAGTGTGGCTCTGGGCCTCTGTTATAAGAGAAAAGAACTGTTAATTCTCTTTTAGATTAAAAAAAATCCACACATGTGTGGTCCAGTGGGTTTGCTTGAAAGTCTATATGGGAATATGGAGGGAAAGTACTTATTCATTTTATGGAACCATAAAGTTAAATGCACATTTTAATGGAAATGTGTGTCCTTGGAGATGAAGCATCTTGATTCTATTCTCTTCCTTGGTTTCTGCAACAGGACAAACATTTTTGAAAAATATGGCTTCTACCCATATTCAAAAAGTGGACCAAGAATTTACTGCTTTTCCTGGTATATGTTTTTCTGCTGATCTTGTCTGCCCCCTACTGGTTGTAGAGCGAAGTTCAAAGAAATTCCACAGGTAAGACTTCGACTATTAATTGTTGAGTTAACTACTATTATTATTTTTAAGTTTAAGCTGACTCTCCGTGTAACATTACAAAATTTAGAAATATGCTTCATGTTAACAACATAGACATTGGCGTACACTGATACAAATACAAATAGTGTTGTAAGACGTGTGGATTTAATTAAAGGTCTCATATCAAAATAATTTATACATTGATGAAAATAATAAAACAGGGTAACAAATAAAAATAATATGGATAAATTTTATTGAGCACTTACTGTGCTAAGTACTCCACACATATTATCTCACTTTATATGCATGGCAAAACCATGTTACAGGCAAGAAAACCCAGGCTCAGAATGATCTAGCAACTTGAATTAAGATCAGATCAAAGTAACAATAGCTACCATTTTTGAAGCAATTTTTTATTTATTAAGATTTTTTTCGATTGCAGTTTACAGTCACTATCATTTTTTGTATTAATTTCAGGTTGTACAGCCTATTGGCTAGACAATCATTTACTTCATAAAGTGTGTCCCCTGATATTTCCAATACCCACCTGGCACCATGCAAAGTTATTACAATGTTATTGACTGTATTTCCTATGCTCTCCTTTACCTCCTTGTGAGCATGTTGTGACTAGGAATTTTTACTTAAACCATTCACCTTTTAAAAAAATATATATATTTTTGATTTTTTACAGAGAGGAAGAGAGAGGGATAGAGAGCTAGAAACATTGATGAGACAGAATCATCATCAGCTGCCTCGTGCACACCCCCTACTGGGGATGTGCCCGCAACCAAGGTACATGCCCTTGACTGGAATCGAACCTGGGCCAACGCTCTATCCAGTGAGCCAAACCAGTTTCGGCAACCCTTCACCTTTTTACCCAGTCTCCAACCCCCCTTCTCCTCTACCAGACACCAGTCTGTTCTCTGTATCTATGAGTCTGTTTCTATATTGTTCCTTTATATTATTCTTTAGATTCTGCATGTAAGTGAAATCATACAGTATTTTTCTTTCTCTGACTGACCTATTTTACTGAGTGTAATACTCATTAGGTCCCCCTGTGCTGTCACAAATGGTAAGATGTCATTCTTTTTTATGGCCGAGTAATACTCCATGGTGTAAATGGACCACAACTTTCCTATCCACTCGTCTACTGGGAGCCACTTGGGTTGCTTTTAAATCGTGGTTGTTGTAAATACCTCTCCAATGAGCATGGTGCATTATATTCCTTGGAATCAGCATTTTGGGCTTATCTGGGTATATTCCAGAGGCTGGAATTGCTCGGTCCTAAAGCCCTGAAGCAATTTGTAAATGCTAGGAACTCTGTGAGGCATGTGCGTGTCAGTCAAGGTTCAGAGCAGCAATCAGCAGCTGCTCTGGACTTGCAGTGAGGTGGCTAAGGTAGCAGCAGGGTCTCAGTGACCAGCGGTGTACTGAGGAGTATACCGCCCACTTGGAATAACATGATGGAGATTGCCCAGGGGACCCAGCCAATAATACTTCGCAGTGCTGCCCAGCTGCCTCAGGCAGCATTCGGGACCGTGTCCATCTCACTCCACCGCCGTGGAGTGCTTGCATCAACCTAGGAAGCAAGAGCAAGCAGAGCCGCTGATGGAAACGCGGAGGGGAAGTACAAAAAGAACAGTCTACTCACGTCCTTCACTCGGATTTGGAACAAAACATACGCAATGCAGAATCTATAAAGAACGAGAACCCGCAATGCCATGAACACTTTCCCACTCATTCCTAGGTCTTGTGGGTGCACTGAAGTAGTTCCATGGATTCAAATTTTTTGTTTTTGTTTTTTTGCAAGGCTGGTTGAACACATTGACCCTTGTCCTCATCCAAGAGTGTATCAGAAGCCCTGGGGGAGCTTTAAAAAACAAACAAACAAACAAACAAACAAACAAACAAATGAGTGGGTGGAGTGGGGCCCAGCAGTGCATGCCTCTCCTGTGCCCCCTGCTGGTGAACCACGGAACTACAACGGCTGTGGTGCTGTGATCTCTTAAGGAAGGTTTTGGAATGAGTCAGGTCTGTTTCCTGGATTAGAACGAGTCCAGGTGAATTTTAGGAGTGGGAGGTTTAAAAGTGTCAGAATCAAGGACGTCATAGTTTTAGGGTAATCCATTCTTATCTCTTTGAAAGGCACTTTAGCGTGTGTGTGTGTGTGTGTGTGTGTGTGTGTGTGTGTTTTAAGGAAATGTGTACAGAAGAGCAAAGGTGCCCTCAAGTGGCCAAGCTGTAAATTGCATTTTGGTGAAAAGAAGATTTATTTGAAAGATGAGAAGGAGGGAAAGAATGGTTAGGAGTCCAGGAGGTGAAATGAAATGAAAGAAAGCAGGAATTTTCTGTTGGGCTTGTTACTTTTGAGATGCACATGGTATAAACATGAAAGTGTCAGTGGCTGCCAATACGAGTTGAGAACCCAGGAGAGAATTCAGAACTGGGGCTGGGCATTTGGCAATCATAACCTAAGCCAATGATATTTCAAGCCATGGGAACGAATGAGATTATCCAGTAAGAAGATGGCGGAATGAAAGTAACCTGAATCGAATCTGGGGAATTCTAACTCTTTGAGGTCACGTGGGTGCAGAGACGTGAGATACAGGAGGGCATCATGTTGGGAAATTGAGGACAGAGTTTCAAGGAACGAGTGGCCAGTGATGTGGAAGGCTCTTGAGTGTCAAGTAAGATAAGAATTAAAGCCCTGACTGGTTTGGCTCAGTGGATAGAGCGTCGGCCTGCGGACTGAAAGGTCCCAGGTTTGATTCCGGTCAGGGCATGTACCTTGGTTGCGGGCACATCCCCAGTGGGTGCTGTGCAGAAGGCAGCTGACCAATGTTTCTCTCTCATCAATGTTTCTAATTCTCTATCCCTCTCCCTTCCTCTCTGTAAAAAATCAATAATATATATATATATATATATATATATATATATATATATATATATATAAAAGATAAGAATTGAAGTGTGTCTGCAGAATTTGGCAACGTGGAAGTTTTTGAGACTCCAACCAACGGAATTTCCATGGAGGAAAGCCAGCTGGGGTTGGCTGAAGAACTATGATGTAATATCATTAGGAAGATACATCAAGTAGGAACTCTCAAGGATTGTGCTGACCAGGGAATTGGTTGAATATCACCCATTTTCTGCTCATTCACTTCCTCGGGGAATATAATTCATGAGGCAGCAGACAGGAGGTGACACTGGCTTTGAGTTGCATTTGGGTGAAAGATGATGAGATTGGGGGGGAGCTGTTAATTTCCTAGGCTACTTGAAATTATAGCTCAATATCGACCACATTTTCTTCAATTATGTCTGACCTCGTATTCTTTGTAAAACTGTCTTTTAATTCGTCATTGGCATTGTGAAGCTTCATCATCCAGTTAGATGGATCAATTCCATGCAGTGAGTGTCTTATTTTACATTTGGTGGGGATTTTATTTATTTTTTCCCCTTCAAGAGCCACTTGCGTCTCTCTTTGACGAGGAGCAGGGCGCCATGCTCCTGGGGGTGTCCATGGGGGTCTCTCCCAGCTCCCTTGGTTCATCTTCCCTTCGCTCATGGACACATCACTTGCCCTTCATTCCTCTTCTTTCCATCCTGCTGTAGCTTTTGCTCCTCAGGCATGTTTGCAGAGCACACTCCAATCTCTTGTTCTCTCTGCCTGTGGAAAATAAGCATATGGAAATGTCCTTCGCTACCCTTATTTGATTTTAGATATTAACTGAAAGTCATCATAAGCACTATTAAAATTATAAAGTCCACCCCATAATCCCATGGTCCATTTCTCTTAATTGGGCTGAATTACTCCGATGACATATTCTATCATGTCACCAGGGCTCCAACCCTTTCTTACCATAAATCCAGCTGGGCTTCATTTCCTTTTCCATTTCTGGTATATTTTCATGGTCCAGATCTTGAACATTTTAAAGCATATATCTAATTATTTTCCTTTTTTTTTTTCCCCCATCTACTATGTACTCCTCCCTGTGTTTCATAGGTTGACACACTAACCCCCAATTGGATGGTATTGGGTGATGGGATCTTTGGGAGGTAATGAAGTTTAGATGAAGTCAAAGGATGGGGCCCCAAGGTGGGATTAGTGCCCTAAGGAGAGCTGGCTCTCGCTTGCTCTTAGCCCTGTGAGGGCACAGGGAGAGGGTGGCAGTCTGCAGCCCAGGAAGAGTCTCCTCCCTACTTCCAGCCTCCAGAACTGTGAGGAAATCAGTGTCGGTTGGGTAAACCACCCCGTTGTTGGCATTTTGTATGGCAGCCTAAGCGGACTCAGCCACTGTCTCTGGGAAAATGTCTGCCCTAGATCGATTCCATCGCCTGCTTTCCCCAGGCCCACACTTGATTGAACTGTTGAGCGAATCCTGGCATTTCCCGGTGACGGGGGACAGAATTTGTGTGTGCTCCTCTCAAGCACTCTCTGGCAGCACGGTTCTGTTCCCAGTTAACCCCCGATGCTCCTTAGCCCACCCGCGTGCAATTTCCAACGTAATGCAATTACCAACATGTGGATTTTAAAATAGAAAGCTTCCGAGAAACTTCTCTCTGGGGAGTGATTGGCATCAACCGAACGTAAAATACAGTTGGAGATTGCCATGGGACTTACTGTAAAAGAGCGTTGGTTCCTGGGCTATGAATCCTCTTGCTTATAAAAGCTGCCGAGCCCTGAGTGCACCCGGGAAGGGGAGAGAGGCAGGCTCCGTGGGGCCGGGTGGGGCCCAGAGCCACTGAGGACATCCCTGAGAGTCCTATTCACTAATATTGTTCACTATTCACTAATATTGTTTTATCCCTCTGTGAGGCCATGGCCACTCTATTCAATTTAAGGCAGGTAATGAACGTGAACTCTTTTGGGTAGCAAAGGACATTTCCTAATGAAGATGAGGACCTGGGAGAGGGGAATGACGGGAATGGATGCACCAGTATTCTGTGAGTCACCAGACCCAATAAACTGGACCTGAAGTAACAGATTCTGATGTGGCCGGAGACATGCGCTGGCTCCTTAGAGAGGAATTCAGTCATGTCTGTGCTGGCCAGCTCTTTACCGGCTGTTTGGATTTCTAAAAAAATATATATATTTTATTGATTTTTTACAGAGAGGAAGGGAGAGGGATAGAGAGCTAGAAACATCAATGAGAGAGAATCGTCCATCAGCTGCCTCTTGCACACCCCCTACTGGGGATGTGCCCACAACCAAGGTATATGCCCTTGACCGGAATCGAACCTGGGACCTTTCAGTCTGCAGGCCGACGCTCTATCCACTGAACCAAACCGGTTTAGGCCGCTGTTTGGATTTTTGCCTGAATAATTCAGTGAGTGTCCTGGGGCCTGGACTTCTCCTGACTCGCTTAGGGTGCTTGTGTAGGTAGTAGAATAATTTAGAATATTTTGGCTAAACATATTTTCCTTCCCAAAACATGTATTCTAAGTTAAGTGGAATGAGGGGATGGGATTAATTCGTATCTTTTGAGAGTTGCTTTCATTTTCACTTTTATATTCTAGTAGATTAATACCAATGGAACTACATTGAGGGTGAAGCATAATACCAGTTTCCGATAAGATCAATCAACCTTGTTCAGCTGGTGTGGCTCAGTGGTTGACCTATGCACCAGGAGGTCACCAGTTCAATTCCCGGTCAGGGCACATGCCCGGGTTGTAGGCTTGATCCCAGTTGGGGTTGGGTGTAGGTGGGGAGGCAGCCAATTGATGTTGATGTTCTTTCTCATTCATGTTTCTACATCTCCCTCCTCTCCTGTCTCTCTGAAATCAATAAAAAAACATAAAAAATATAAAACCCTTTAGTAAGTAGATAATGCTGTTTTAAAACGGAAGTGCAATCATCCACTGTTTAAATTATGCTCTCATTTAAACGATAATAGCAACGATAACCAGTTCTTACCCAGTGCTTATCATCAGCTGAACCACAAACTGCCTTCCATTTGATAATTCATTTAATTTTCACAAGAACTTCATGAGGCAGATACAATTAACATCTTTGTTTTAAAATATATATATTTTATTGATTTTTTTACAGAAAGGAAGAGAGAGGGATAGAGAGTTAGAAACATCGATGAGAGAGAATCATCGATCAGCTGCCTCTTGCATATCCCCTACTAGGGATGTGCCTGCAACCAAGGTACATGCCCTTGACCGGAATCGAACCCGGGACCCTTCAGTCCGCAGGCTAACGCTCTATCCACTGAGCCAAACTGATTTCGGCAACATCTCTGTTTCATAGAAGAAGAAACTGAGGTCCCAAGAATTTCAGACATACCTCCCCACAACCCCCAAAGATCCCAGAGCTATTCGGGGATAGAGCTGAGATGTGGGCCAGTGCCCTTGAGTCCATACTTTTCACCATCTTAAAAACATCTCTCAAAATGTATCAGACAAGCCAAAACCGGTTTGGCTCAGTGGATAGAGCATCGGTCTGCGGGCTGAAAGGTCCCAGGTTCGATTCCGGTCAGGGGCATGTAAATTGGTTGCGGGCACATCCCCAGTAGGGGATGTGCAAGAGGCAGCTGGTCGATGTTTCTCTCTCATCGACGTTTCTAGCTCTCTATCTCTCTCCCTTCATCTCTGTAAAAATCAATAAAATATATTTTTTAAAAAATGTATCAGACAAGCTAGGATGATTTGTGTTGCTGATCAGCTATGTGCTCATGTAGAGGGAAATCTGGAAAGATTCATGTCCTTTCTGAACAGAGCTATTAGCACTGCAATCCAGTGAGATTGAACCTTTCAATGCTCAATGAAAGGTGCCGATGGCCGTGTGGTTTTTGAGGCTGCAAAGCACACAGATGCCTTAGGTCAGTGGTCTGTAAACTGCGGCTCACATGCCACATGCAGCTCTTTGGCCCCTTGAGTGTGGCTCTTCCACAAAATACCACGTTTGCGAGTGCACATAGAGTGCGACTGAAATTTCATGGCCATGCGAAGAAGTTGGTTTTTGGCTCTCAAAAGAAATTTCTATCGTTGTACTGTTGATATTTGGCTCTGTTGACTAATGAGTGTGCCGACCACTGCCTTAGGTTATGGTAGGCAATCAAGTTTCTTGATTAAGGAATAGGAACTCGCCTGAAAAGCTACATTTTCAGGCCGACATTCAGAATAAAACTGTACTTCCGTCCTCATGAGCCCGGGGGACGTGGGGCTCTGCTCAGCATTCAGCGTTGCTCTGGCGGGAACCAGGCCCTCTTGCGTGGCCTCCAGAAAGACGACCTCATCCTCTCCCCGTACCGAGCATTGCTGGTTTATGTCCCCGTCCATCTCGGTTTCAGCTGCTTTTATTTCTGCAGCTGTGGACGGACCCGTCTTTGCAGGTTTCACATTCAGCCTCCCCAAGAGGGAGTATCTGTTTTGGTTGAATTGTCACCGTCCAGCGTCAGGGCATTTCTTACGGACAGAATAGTGTGAGGGTCACCTCTGGGTGGCTGCCTTAGGGTACAGCATCCACCCCTGCTCCAAACAGCCAGGCCGGAGATTGACAACTGATGCCTATGGAATGCCTAGGTTGGCTCCTTCAGACGGGAACTAAAGACAGTTAGTCAATACGTTATGTCCAAATCATACCTCCATATTCCCCCTCCCCCCCAAATCATGTAAACACCAGCCAGCCTAAAACTCCTAATTAAGCTTGAGCCCATAAACTTTTTTATAAAATATATTTTATTGATTTCTTACAGAGAGGAAGGGAGAGGGATAGAGAGTTAGAAACATCGGTAAAAGAGAAACCTCGATCATCTGCCTCCTGCCCACCCCCCACTGGGGATGTGCTGGCAACCAAGGTACATGCCCTTGATGGGAATTGAACCTGGGACCTTTCAATCTATCCACTGAGCCAAACCAGTTTTGGCAAGGCCGGGTCCATAAACTTTTCATTTGAAAGAAATGAAAGTAGCATTTCCAACACAATTAAGGCCAATGTAATAGCTAAGTATTAGATCTGAAGCCATAGGCTACCATTTGTATACATTGAAATATGCACGGCCCACTTCCTAATCCTTACACTTCTTTTCATACAGAAGCTTAAGAGTGGACCACAGATCAAGAACTAGAGTTTTAATTTGGAAGTGGATGCTTTCAGACAAGCCTGCAGTTATTCGGTTCCATTGCTATTGGTTTCTCTTTATTTGCTTTCTAATATAAAAAAGCAATTACTCTGTGATTTCTAGGATATAATGTGCCGTTCACACTTTAAACATTATCGGTGCAAGTGATAAGATAATAAACATAAAGGATTGGGTTGCTTTGGGTGACTGTGTGTCCTCCTGTGCATGCTCTTACTGTGGCTGAGAGATGGCATGGCCATGATGGATTATTCTTGTACGCTTTCCTCACTATTGGATTGTTGTTGTTGTTGTTGTTAACCCTCGCCTGAGGATATTTTCCACTGATTCTTAGAGAGAGTGGAAACGAGGAGCAGAGACAGAGAGAAACATCCACGTAAGAGAGACACATTGATTAGTTCCCTCTTGTATTTGCCCCCAAGGCTGGGGATCAAGCCTGCAAGCATGCTCTTGACCAGAGTCAAACCCAGGATCCTTTAGTCCAAGGGCTGACGCTCTATCCACTGAGCCATATCTGTTAGGGCTGTTTGTCCCTCCCTCCCCTCCCTCCCTCCCTTTCCTCCCTTCTTCTCCTTCCTCCCTCTCTCCCTCCCTCCCTCTCTCCTTCTTTCCTCTCCCCCTCTCCTCCCTCCCCCCTCCCTCCCTCCTTCCCTCCCTCTTTTCCTCCCTTCCTCCCTCCCTTCCTTCCTTCCTCCCTTCCTTCCTTCCTTCCTTCCTTCCTTCCTTCCTTCCTTCCTTCCTTCCTTCCTTCCTTTTTAGAAAGGAAAGAAGAAGAAGAGAGAGAAACATTGATTGGCTGCCCCCTGCATGCCTCCTACTGAGCCCACAATTCGGGCATGTGCCCTGACTGGATAATCGAACTCTGACCCCGTGGTTCATAGGTTGACGCTCAACCATTGAGCTACACCGGCCAGGCCTATTGGGGCTTTTTTTTTTTTAAATCTCCTGTATCCTCAAGACGATTGAACATGGCAGACCTCTATAAGGATCCGCATCTAGTAAGGGAAATGATCTTCAGGGGAAAGAGAGAAAACTAAAATGAGAATAAAAATGAACTGTGCTGAGCTGAGCTTTCTCAGAAAACGAAGACATCCATGTCAGACAATTTTCTTTCTTTCGTTACACTTTGATCTGTTGGCGAGATGACGGGTTTTCCTTATGGATTTACTTCTTTAATCTTTACTTGAGAGTTAAAATTCAAGCTCAGTAGGTTAGTTTTTTTTTGGTTTTTTTTTTGGATGTTGTTTCAAAGAATTTTATTTTATATTTGTCATTTAAAGCATGTCTCCAGCACAAGGTACCTTATGTGAATGAAAACTTCAGTGTGTGGTGTCCCCTTCCCCCCCCCCCCCCATATCTGGAAACGTGTTGTGAATTGTCTGTTACACTAAATTCCGGCTGAACTCTGGTTCCACGTCGCTTAGAGACAGCTCCGTGCTACTCATTTGTGAGAATGTTTCCAAGCCCAATGGTGACAGGTAACGGGAAAGCTCATACAATATTTATGAAAAATATTACAAACTGGCCGGGACTGGTTTGGCTCAATGGATAGAGCGTTGGCTTGGGGACCAAAGGGCCCCAGGTTCGATTCCGGTCAAGGGCATGTACCTTGGTTGCGGGCATATCCCCAGTAGGGGGTGTGCAAGAGGCAGCTGATTGATGACTCTCTCTCATTGATGTTTCGAACTCTCTATCTCTCTCCCTTCCACTCTGTACAAAAATCAATATTAAAAAAAAAGAAAAATATTACAAACTGGACAAGGCCAGGGGAGAGTGTCACTAAACTGTACCACAACCCGAGGCAAGTCACTTCACCCCTGAACCCTCAGTGTCTTCACCAGCGAAGGTTATCCTGGAATTTGTCCGCCAAACTGGTTATGCTTGAAATCGTTTTTTTATTTTTATTTTTTAATATATTTTAATGATGTTTTACAGAGAGCGAGGGAGAGGGATAGAGAGTTAGAAACATCCATGAGAGACAGACATCGATCCGCCGCCTCCTGCACACCTGGGGATGTGCTCCCAATCAAGGTACATGCCCTTGACCGGAATCGAACCCGGGACCCTTGAGTCCGCAAGCCGACGCTCTATCCACTGAGCCAAACAAGTTTCGGCTATGCTTGAAATCTTAATACCAGCTGCTTGATAACACGGTGCCACTGGAAAAAAGTAAAAAATATATTCAGATAAAAAAGAATCAACAGTAACTTCATATGTCAAATTATAGTAAACTCTACTTTTTTCCTATATGTGACAATGTGGACAAGATACTTAATCTCTAAATGTCCTGTTTCTTTTTCCTTTCTTTTTAAAAAAAATATCTTAGTGATTTTTTACAGAGAGGAAGAGAGAGGGATAGAGAGTTAGAAACGTCAATGAGAGAGAAACATCTATCAGCTGCCTCCTGCACACCTATTGGGGATGTGCCAGCCACCAAGGTACATGCCCTTGGCCGGAATTGAACCTGGGACCTTTCAGTCCGCAGGCCGACACTCTATCCACTGAGCCAAACTGATTAGGGCTAAATGTCTGTTTCTTTGTCTGCAAAATGAAAAAAAAAAAGGGGGGGGGGCGCCAATGAGGTTTAGTAAAGGCTAAATGAGATTCATGTGAAACATTTCTGTCAATGCCACGTGGTAGAAAGCACGCAATGCTTGATGACTGAGACCAGGGGATGTTACTGAAAGTCAAGAACTGTTCCTGGGTGGCATGAAGGAGTGAGTTAGGTTGGGCCCAGGCGGCAGGAGGTCTCCAATGCCAGGATAAGCAGACCTTTCTCTCTTTCCGAATTTCCACGTGTGTGATGACAAGGCACAGGTCTGATGGGCGTGAGTGGGACCAGTGTGGAGCGATGAGCAGGAGCCCAAGAATAAGGTTCCTGAACGGTAGCAGGGAGTTATGGGAACGTTTTGTTAAAGGGGCATTGTTCAGGAACATTAGAGTAGAGGACAGAAACGGGTTTGATACCTGTGGCCGCGGGGGACTCTGAAAGGAAGGAAAAAGGGGAAGTGACTTTGAGAGGAGAATAGAGACAGAGGAGGCAATACCTACCTTGGAAGAACAGACGTGTTTATTACAGACCTTTTAAGTCTCAGGATAGGGCAGCACGGCAAAAACGAGGAGGGGAATGTGACAGGATGTCAGGAGAGGGCTCGGGAGCGATGACAGAATGTGAGAGTGGCTCGCGTAGAAGGCCCGGTCAATGGTGTGAGTGACCGCGCTTCCCAGAGGAGGGGTGTGAAGTCAGAGGGGCAGAAAACCGTCCAGATTCACAGGTGACTCAAAATCTGCCTTTGCAACCCCGTCCTTCTCTCCCTGCCCTTTCTTGCGACATATTCTCCTGTCTCCAGCCTTCCTTTCTCACAGATCCGTTGTGTCAGGCACTGGGACCTTAGGACTAACAGTATTTCTGAGCCCAACATAATACATAACACATTATGGGCAGATCACGAGCATTCTCATGTATTCATACCACACAGAGTTTTACATAAATATTGAAGGCACGCCTTAAAATTAAATACCCGTTGCATTTTGAAGTTATTTATTACACGTTCATACAAGCTAATATCTTTTAAAGTATGATACTTCGTAAAACGTTTTTTGTACTCATTCAATAGACACTTATCTGGCCACTGGGTAAAGCTAGCCATAAAACTACTGGTGTGCAATTTAATAAATAGTTTGGGTTTTGTTTTTTTTTTTTAGATGTTCCTGTCTTTTAAAAATATATTGTTAATTGATTTCAGAGAGGAAGGGAGAGGGAGAGAGAGAAAGATCAATGATGGGGAGAGAATCATGGATCAGCTGTCTCCTGCCTGCCCCCTACTGGGCATCCAGTCCAAAACCCTGGCATGTGCCCCAACTAGGGATCCAACAGTGACCTCCTGTTTCAAGGGTCGACACTCAACCACTGAACCACATGAGCTGGGCTTAATAGTTTTGAACACATGGGCGAGTATAGTATTTTTAACATTTTCTGCAACAAAATAAATGACTAGTTTGCCAGTAGGCTGTCCTATGGAAATAAGCCACAAGGTGGTACTAGAGTACTTAAAGTAACTGCATGTTGCTCTACCTATGACAAAACAATGGTGAGCTAATGTTCTTTTTAAAAATATGTTTAGATTTTTTACACAAGTGACAATAAAGACATGGCACAATGTTAAATTTGAAATGCTTTCTGGGTACTATTTGTGCTCAAAAGTGAGAGTAGACTGAGTACACATTTTAAAAAACGAAACTAGCAGAAATGAAGGGTCAGAGAAGCGACGGGTATTAGAATGTTCCATAGGGTGGTAAAAATGGCTACCTCTCTTTAAAGCATGTAAAATACGTACCTGTATCTCTCTCTATATATATGTGCATGCATACTGACTACATATATTTATGTATTACATATAAATATCTATTTTACATATTATTATGTAATGTCTATATCTATTTTATCCCATCCATCCATCCATCCATCCATCCATCCATCCATCCTCTGTCCATCATCCATCCATCCATTCATCTATCCATCATCCATCCATCCATTCATCTATCCATCCATCCATCTGTCCATCATCCATCTGCCCATCCATCCATCTGTCCATCATTCATCCATCCATCCTTCCGTCCATCATCCATCTGCCCATCCATCCATCCTCTGTCTATCATCCATCCATCTGTCCATCATCCATCTGCCCATCCATCCATCTGTCCATCATTCATCCATCCATCCTTCCGTCCATCATCCATCTGCCCATCCATCATCTGTCTATCCATCTGTCCATCCATCATCCATCCATCCATCCATTCATCCATCCATCCAGCAGAACATTTTCTCCCGGGAAGCAGGCTGAGCCGTGCTGTCCTCCACGCTCTTCCTGGACTGCTCCCTGTCTCTCCTCTTTCCCAGACACCACTCAGAAACCTCTTTCTTGGCGAAGCCCCTCCTGATACCTCTCCTGGGGAAGACCTGTCACTCCTCCAGTGCTTTGACCCTGACCCGTTGAGTCCACACACAGGTGTGCTCTATGCTTTGTTTCACTGTACTCCCCGGGCTTTGGCATTTTTTACCACCCGCCACCAGCAAAGAGACGAAGACCCGCTCTGACACACCCGCTCTATCCCTGTGGTCTGGAATAGAACCCGCCATGCCTCTGAGGTATGCCAGACCATTTCCCATCAGTGTCTGTGGCTTTAAAGCTCACTGATTTGCTTTCCTACAAGCCAGGCACATCGGATGTCCCTGTGAGTGTTGGGTCCCCCAAGGAGGAACGCACAGGCCGGAGTGGTGAGGGATTACGGATTTATTCGGTCATCCACATGCCAGATGGCTGATCCTGGATGGATCCAGAGTCAGCGGCTTTTAAAGGACCTTTGGCGGGCTTTTTTTTTTTTTTTTTTTTTTTCTTTTTTTTTTTTTTCTGGGCAGAGACTTCTTTATGCAGACCCGGAAGGGAGCTAATGGAAAATGGTCACCGCAAGTGAAATGTGGTTTTCACAAAGGGAATGTGCATAGTGAAATGACATGAACAGCCAGTGCCCTGGGGAGGGGTGTCCATTCCAATTGCTCCATCATACATGACAGTGAGCCCCTTGAGATGGGAACTGGATCTGATTTGGTCTGGATTCCTAGGGCCGGGCACTTAACACAGACCTAAGCAACACGAAGGGAACAGAGGCAAGGCGTTCCATGCGAAGAACTGTCCTAAAAAAAAACCAAAACCCACGCACAGAACAGACAAGATCCTTTGAATTGTGGTCCAACATGTCAACATGTTCTGGCTAACATTGCTGTCAATCACACTTAACCAGCAACAGGGGTCAGATGAATGCATGCATAGCCTCTTAATAGTGTTATTCCTGAGGAAAGCATCAGGGACCAGTCTTTCTATTTCTTGGGGTGTGGGCTGGAAGAAATGAATCTTACCGTAGTAGATATGAAGATTGGGGAGGGAACTATTAGCGTAGCCACTGTGCACATTAATTTGTGCTGTAAATCTCCCCTCCCCCCTTCTCGGCAGCTGTAAACCAGACCAATTAAAACTGGCCTCGGTGCCGATCCCCCCCATATGCTGGTTGGCACTCTCTTCAGCGAGGAGTTGAGAGTCTAATTATTTTTAAGCCCCCTGTTTACAGACCTTCTGCTTCCTTTCAAATCATGCAGCCGAACCCAAATCCCGAGCCAGTAAGAAGCAGAAGCTCAAGCTAAATAAAGATACAGTGTCCGGGAGGTGCATGGAGGAATGGGTACTAACCTCTGGGAGTAAGGGAGTTCTCTGGAGAAAAGTGTTTAGAGCGGTTAGGTTTGCATCTCAGAAAGTCGGAACGCTACCATTCAGTGGTAATAGCATAATCAAATGTTGTAGTTTCCATGGTAAAGGTGTCAAAGGGGGTTGACCAGATCTCTCATGTCTGCTGCTAACTACCCTGACCACACACAGACACACAGACACACACACACACACACACACACACACACACACCCTCTTCTCTATCTCTACTACTTAGATCTTCAGTGACTTGGATTAATGATGAGATTAAAGATAGGCAACGATAATGTTTTCTGAGCCGACATAAAAGTAGCCCCTGATTTTTTAAAAAAATATATTTTATTGATTTCTTACAGAGAGGAAGGAAGAGAGATAAGAAAGAAACATCCATGAGAGAGAAACATCGACCAGCTGTCTCCTGCACACCTCCCACCGGAGATGTTCTTGCAACCAAGGCACATGCCCTTGACCGGAATCGAACCTGGGACCTTTTAGTCCACAGGCCTACGCTCTGTCAGCTGAGCCAAACCGGTTCCAGCTAGCCCCTGATCTTTACGAGGGAAGCTGAGAGGCAGCATGGAATCCGAGTTCTAGGGCTCTAACCCTGTTTCTTAAAAAATATTTTTTTCTCACCTTTTCTCAGATTTTCAAAAAGTCAACAACAAAGTCAGACCATCTGTACGTGCAGTTAATTCATCCTATCAAAACACCAAAGCAGGTCGATGAATAAATAAGGGGAAGTATTTCTCAGTCGTGTCTTTTTTTTATAGATTCTGTGGTTCATTAGGTACATGGGTTGAACATAATTAGTCTCCATTTGAATTACATTTTTTTTTCTTTGCATCACTTGGATGCCTGGAATTTTAATATCAGTCGTGCATGTAGAGACTTTATTAAAATTTTAATATAATTCTATCTCGAAGTTCCCAGGAACCTGATGTTTGACTCTTCCTGATGAAATTTGCCGAGAGCTTCCATCTTTCTCCACTTGAGAAATAACGGAAAGTTGCTGGTGGCGCCCGGCAGGAAGGCTCTCACACAATGACAATGTGTCCACTCTTTGTGAAGGTTAAAAGCCCAGTCCTCTCTCATGCGGTAGAAGCAAGCTACTGGAATTGTCTTTAAGTGGAAAGAAATAGAAAAGGGAATTTATGAAAGTCTCCAAATCCCACTTCTCACACATATTCTCGGTCAGATTCTTCTGCTTCTGAATCCTCCTCCCCACCGCCTTCTTCGTCTTGTGCACGGTGAGAAGAGACATATTCTTTGCAGGCATGCATGGCACAGCTTGAGAGAATTGAATGTTATCGATTTAAGTTCTGTGTAAGCGTTACTTCTTATTGGCGTGCCATGTTGGTGGACTGATGGTCTTGGCGCTGCTTTCAAAGGATATGCCCATCCGAAAGAGCTAACTTTGAGAGGATGTGCGGGCGTCCGGGTGAATTTTTTTGAGGTCAGGTTTATCACAATCGTTGCCTCAGTCATACTAGCATTAGGACTCAATCAGAGAGGATAATTGGTAATGCGTGACTGGACCCATCCTCTTAATTGTCCATTGCTTTGGTAAGGACAACGTCCATATTGTCCCTCTGCACAGTGTCTTACTGTGTAATGGGGAAGGAACTTACTTGCACTTCTATTTCCATCCATAGTGACTGTTAACATTCTGGTTTATATCTCTCCAGATGTGAGAGTGTGCGCAAGGTGTGCTCGCCCTATTCCACTGTTCTGTCACTTATTATAGCTTTCCTCATGGAGATCGCATACATGTTTTGTTTGATTGGTATGTAAGTATTTAAGCATTTTCGATGCTAATGTGTATTATATTGTTTTGATTTTTCAAATTCGACTTTTTCATTGCTGTTATACTATAGGAAAGCAATTGAACTTTGGTATATTAACCTTGCATCCTACAACTTGGTATAATTGTTTCAGCATACATATTTTAAGTCTCTCTCTCTCTCTCTCTCTCTCTCTCTCTCTCTCTCTCTCTCTCTGTCACACACACACACACACACACACACACATATATAATTATTGATATTGTTGAAACAGTTAGTAGATCTTATATATAAATTGGTGTTTATTTAACATCTTTAACTATTTTGCATGTGTTAAATCATACCAAATTTGATTTCATTTATCTTGACTAATCAAGATTTGAAGGTTTTTTCCTTTTCCCCCCTATCTTCCTACATATATATCCACACACACCTATATTTATGTACATAAATAATTACTTCTTCAAATTAAAAAATTTTTTTTTTGCATTGACTTCTCTCATGAAATCTTCCCCTTTTGGGTAAAGACTAGAGAGAAAGAACCACATGTTCTGCTATGCCTTAAGAGAAGTAAAGATGCCTCATAACTTAAGTAAACATTTCAAATTAATGGAGAAGAGTGTTTTTAGTTTGTTCACTTCATTTATGTCTTTGTAAATTTGCCTTTTCTCCAATATAGTTTTGTATGTCTAAGGCTTAATTTGAAGAAAAAAAAAAGAAAAAAAAAGAGGTCCTTAAACTTTGTGTTGAAAGATGTCCTGCTTTTTTCAAAGAGGAGCAAAGTGATCTTCCAAGTGCAGAACTCAAGCTCCTCTCAGAGGAGGGAATAGGGTTCTCCACTGAGGGCAGTATTGCAAATGGACTCCTGCCTGGTTAAAGCCTAAATGATCATCCTGATTTTCCTGGGAGCATTAATTACTCTTGCTGCTCACGTCAGACAGTCCACTTAGAATGTCCATTCTTCTCCAACTGTAACTTGGCTTGCATTGTTGGGATTAACGACAATACACCAGCCATCCTATGTGCCTCAGCATGCATATTCAGGGACAGTTTGTGATTCATGTCCGTGTGTGTGTGTGTGTGTGTGTGTGTGTGTGTGTGTATGTGTGTGTATTTATTTTTTATAGAGAGGAAGGGAGATAGAGAGCAAGAAACATCGATCAGCTGCCTCCTGTCCACCCCCCCACTGGGGATGTGCCCGCAACCAAGGTACATGCCCTTGACTGGAATCGAGCCAGGGACCCTTCAGTCCGCAGGCCGATGCTCTATCCACTGAGCCAAACCGGTTTCAGCTCATGTCCCTGTTTTAGTTTTGGTTTTGATTTTCAACTTCCCTTTTCCAAAGCATCCAGCTTGGTACCCTACATAATAAAGATGTAATATGCAAACGGTCATTACGCCGTGAAGTTCATGACTGACTGACCATAGGAAAAACCAGATCACAGATCTGCAGGAGGGTGGGGCAGTGAGCTGCAAGCGGGTGGTGGAGAGCTACAGGAGGGGGCAGGGCAGCTGGCATAGAGCTACTAGAGGGTGGCAGCCAGCTACTGGCGAGCTACTGGTGCATAGATTCTATCTATCATCTATCTATCTATCTATCTATCTATCTATCTATCTATCATTTATCTATCTACCTATCTATCATCTATCTATCTTTCTATCATCTATCTATCATCTATCTATCTATCTATCTATCTATCTATCTATCTATCTATCATCTATCTATCATCTATCATCTATCTATCTATCTATCTATCTATCATCTATCTATCTATCTACCTATCATCTATCTACCTATCAATCTATCATCTATCTACCTATCTATCTATCTATCTATCATCTATCTATCTGCATATATATATATATATATATATATATATATATATATTTCTTAATTTCAGAGATTGGAAGGGAGATAGAAACATCAATGATGAGAGAGAACCATTGATCGGCTGCTGGATTCCAAATGCGTAGGCTCTCTTTGAAGTGTCACAGGGCACCTTTCCTGTCTTCCTCACATCCTTCGGGACAGGCTACAAGTCTTGGCTTCCTGTGGGTTTTGGAGGTGTGAGAGGCAGCACCTCAAAAGACAAAGTGAGGATTGGCAGAGCCGAAACTTCCTTCCTCTCTCCACTGCCCCTCTATTGGCCTATTTAAAAAAATATATATATTTTATTGATTTTTTACAGAGAGGAAGGGAGAGAGATAGAGAGCTAGAAACATCGATGAGAGAGAAATATCGACCAGCTGCCTCTTGCACACCCCCTACCGGGGATGTGCTAGCAACCAAGGTACATGCCCTTGACCGGAATTGAACCCGGGACCTTTCAGTCCTCAAGCCTACACTCTATCCACTGAGCCAAACTGGTTTCGGCAGCCAAACCGGTTTCGGCTATTGGCCTATTATTCAGTGCTCAGAACGTCTGTGTTAAAGCTGACAATTTGGTTGGATGGGACTTCATAAATGTGCTTTATAATTTAGATTTAGGTCTTCACTGCTTTTATCGATTTAGTCACATAGGAGCCGGGCTATTTGATCATGTTCTGTCTCCTGGCTCCCACGATTCAGGCCTCTCCGGGGGCAGAAATGAAAGATCATGCGTGCACCCCTTTTCTGCAGCTCTTTCATTTATACCCCAACCCTGGCCTGCTTTCATGTCTGCCATAAAAATCTCCATCCGGTTTTGCTTTATGTGCAGCCTCATTCTTTTTTTTTTCCAGCTTGACCTACCGGGGGACTGGATTTTTGTAATGAAACCTTAGCAGGTTTTTATTCAACGGGGCACTTTCCTACGAGGAGGAAGAGACAGAATACGTTACCAGAGGTTGTGCAGATGGGATAAAAAGTAGGTTTTTAACTTGCTTCATACGTTTTGATCATAGGAGCCGCATTAAAACTTTGCGAGTCTTGAAAGCGTCAGCTGCCGGTATTTTAAATGTGCCGAGGTCAGGAAGTGCGGAGAGAAATGGAAAGCATCTCACGAAGGGAATTCTGAGATCCTGTAATCCCGGGGAAAGCAGGGGGAAGGTCAGGGGCATCTGGGGAAGAAACCAGGGAAATGAGGTGGTCAAGTTTTCACGTTCCCACCGACCGGCTGTGAGACACAATGAATGAGCCATGCCTTCCCTGTGTCCCAAGATGCCCACAGATGCCTGATCACAATGTATGTAGTCAGTGTGACCACCTGGATGTCACACAATTTGGACCCAAGTCAAAAGGACAGTGTTTTATTGAGTTCATCCAAAATACATAAGTGTGCGGTGTCTCTAAGACTGTGACTACCTACTCTATTGCTGTTGTTGATAATCCTTACCCCAGGATATATATATATATTTTTGCATTGACTTTTAGAGAAAGTGGAAGGGAGGGGGAGAGACAGAGAGAGAGAGAAACATCGATGTGAGAGAGACACATCAATTGGTTGCCTCCCACATGTGCTGTGACCAGGGCCGTGCACTGGGCTGCCACCAACGGATGTACCCTTGGCCAGAATCCAACCTGGGCTGACCCTCTATCCACTGAGCCAAAAACCAGCTAGAGCCCCGTGACTAACTTAGTTTTTGGAACAATGTCACATGGAGCACAATCTACCATTCCAAATGACTTTAGTGTATTATTATCCATCATAATATGGTATTTATAAAACTGCGGCTTATTTATTTACTTACTTACTTACTTTTGACTGTGGCTCTTTTGTATATCATCTTATTTACCCAGAGTTTTTATATTCTATGCATGACTATAACTCAGGAAAATTTTTACCCACCAACACACTTGGGTACATAGTACAAATGTAGCACCCTTAAGATGCAGCCCAGAAAACATACTTTATAGCTACTGACAAAAAAACAAAAAAACAAAATCAAAAAACACTGTTGAAAATTAAAAATAAAAGTGATTCCTGGATCAAATTCACATGAGTCCCAAAAGAACACAGTTTCAGTCTATAAATACCTTTGGGTGGCAGAGTTTTCCATGTGTAAGGTTTATACCCTGACTAATTAAAAAAAATATTTTATTGATTTTTTACAGAGAGGAAGAGAGAGGGATAGAGAGTTAGAAACATCGATGAGAGAGAATCATCCATCAGCTGCCTCTTGCACACCCCCTACTGGGGATGTTCCCGCAACCAAGGTATATGCCCTTGACCGGAATCGAACCTGGGACCTTTCAGTCTGCAGGCCGACGCTCTGTCCACTGAGCCAAACTGGTTTCGGCCAGGTAAATATTGAAAAGTTTGGGCAGAACAGCAAATTTTGATGACACAAAGATGCTAGAATTTAAAACAGTTTAGAGCTTAGGTAGGCACAGCTACTGTTTTGCTCACGGAAAGCACCAAGAAATGTCTTAATTCTTGAAAACCGAAGTGAATTTGTAATATAAAATCAATTATATAAACGACAGGGCAGCACAATTGGGGCCAGGGAAATCTAATGAATAACCTTCCGCTGATATTTGCTGTGTGTGTTTATTAACAAACCAAATACCGCCCCCCCCCCAGTGTAAGTGAACAAATATATAGACAAACAGACACTCAGATTGACACGTAAGTAAATACATGAAATGCATGAATGAGATGTTGCTGTGCTTCCCAGTCTACCCCCACACGTGAACACAACAGCGATAGTCCTGGAATGAAACCGAACTCTTTTTGATTGATTAAATGTTCTGAGGCTAGGCTGGCTACCTTTAGTTCTCCGTAAGCATTCCGTTCACTCAGATTTAGTAACAGTTATTCCAAAGGCATTTAATTCTCTGCAGCTGAGCAAGAGAGGGCTGCAAACCCCATGACCGATCACCTAGCGTGACAGCCCGGGAGGGAGGTGGCCAGGCCGGAGCCCCTGGCTGCTGCCCATGCCTCAGTTGTGCTGGCTCTGTGCTGCCCGCCCTTAGCTAAGGGAGCTGGAGGGCCCCAAGCTCTCCCGAGGAGCCTGTTGCTCAGCAACCAGGCCTTCCCTCTTAGGAAATAGGTCAGGAAAGAAGAAGAGAGATGCGGGAGCGATCAAATGTTTGCCTGCCAGCTCTGATAAAGCAGGAATCCCGGGAAGATAAATAGTTCTGGATAGGTATCTTCCACCCACAGGGAAGTGAATGAATCTCATTAGGTTAGCGGCTGTTACCTAGAAATTCTCTTTCCCCCTTCCCCTGGGGGAAGAGCATTCGTGGCTTTATTTCATTTTATGTTTTTATTGATATTAGAGAGAGAGGAAGAGAGAGGGTGAGAGAGAGAGAACCATCAATGAGAGAGAAACATCATTGATTGGCTGTCTCCTGCACGCCCCCTACTGGGGATGGAGCCTGGGACCAGGGCATGCGCCCTGACAGGGAATTGAACCTGTGACCTCTTGGTTCCTGGGTTTATGTCGAACCACTGAGCCACACCTGCCAGGTGAGGTTCCTGGTGTTCAATAACATCGAAGGCCAATCGATTTGCTTCTGATAAAGTTAGACATTTTGGTGTGCTGTGGGCATTCTCTCAAGGTCAAAAAAGAACATTCCTCTGGATTTTATTTTATGTAGCTGACTTACTACTTAGTTATTCACAGACACTTACGTGTCATAATAAATGTTAGCTTTTTTTTTTTTTTAATGACACGAATTCATTGAATTGTCTTTCTTCTCCTGTGACTTAGGAATACTGATTGATAGTGTTTGTCAGGAAAAAAAAATCCCCAATGAAAAACGGCACTGCAGAATCTTGAATAGCTGTAATTGAAAAATTGGAAACAGAAGATGTTCTTAAAAAATTTTTTTTTGTGTGTGTATTAAATGATGTGAACTGGTGATAACTATATGCCATCTGGCGCATCTGCAATCGAAAAGAATGGGAAATTAGATCTGTAAACATATGGTAAACACAGACGTTTTGGTTGGGAATAGTAAGTGGAAAAGGAGTCCATCTTTAAAAGTCCACACTGACCACTTCTCTTAAATCAAGTTCCCATTTTTTAAAAAAAAATAAGATCTTATCTCAGCTGGCATCCACACTAAACTCTATCACCCATTTGCTTCCTCTATTGTGTGACTGGTATGCCATTTAAAGGGACAGTAGGCCACTTCAGTTACTGTTCAGGGAATACCTTTTCGGTGCTGTCAGAAGAAGAGCTGCTCAGTTTTAAAGTGCGGGTCAGTTAAGAGAAGGCAGCGGACTGGGCCAGTGTGGCTCAGTGGTTGAGCATTGGCCTATGAATCTCCTGGGTCAAATAGGCCATATTTTATGGGGCACACAGCATGCCTCAAAACTCACAACATGTAAGAATACCTTCCCATAGGGCATTGCTATTTTAGCGTGGCCTTGTTGGGTTTAGCTGGGACAAATGTGGCTAATCTATGCTTACTAGTATATTACTTAGGCACATTGTGCTTTTAAAGATAACAACACAGGTCCACATAAGCTGGGCAGCTGTCCCAAACTTCGGAATCCCTTGCTGCAGGAGGTCTCCTCCCAGCTGTCAGAGCCTAGCCGTGTATTGAACAAATACTTACACTCTTCCTATCCCAATTCATAAACATTTTTTCCTTGAAAGATGGTAACTATTGACTTATGCGTTAGCAAATTTTGTGCCTGTTCTTGATCTTTGTAGAGTGAAAGAAAAATGGAAGGAAGTAAAAGAAAAAAGAAAAATCAGTAACACTACCGGAGGGAGAAAATTTAGCCTCCAGCTCCAGCCATTCCCTGTACATGGTCTCTGCTTGTTTTGATGACAAATGAAAGGAGTATGAAAATTACTCACAGTCCGGCAGCAACCTGGATGCAAACCCAGGTGCAGAAGGCCTGGAATAGAATCTAACTCCGCATCCGTTCATTTTAAATGCAAATTGTGGAATCTGAGTAGGACCAGCATGTCAGCATGGAAGGGTATGTTCAGGGCATTGAAGAAGCAGCAGCGCTGGCTGGGAGGCTCAGTCACTTATTTTAGAAACAAGTCTGAGAAGGGAAGGACCCAGGCTCAGTCACCGTTAGATGGATGGAGACTGTATCCTGAGAAATCTCAGGTATCAGGGTTCTGACCAAAAGCACTTGAGAAAGAGTAACAACAGGAAACACACCTTTACGAAGGGGAAGCTATACATTACATCCCTCTTCAGGTTATTGGAGGTGCCTGTAGCTTAGGGATTGGGGGATATTTTCTAAATTAGAGGCTCGGAGTCATTTTCTGGTGTGTGAAATTAAACGTATATAAATATATGTATTCTGATTTTTACTAAATTGCGCCTTGAGTTTCCTAAGGATAATTTGGTACTCAGTCTTCCTCACAGGTGTGTTTCCCTCAAGGATATCTTTTGATTATCAGAAACTAAATACCTAACAGAGACTAGGGAAGGTGATGATATTCAGAGAAAAATATGAATGAGCAATCAACCCTAACTAATATGGCAACACATTCAAGGTCTACATGCCCCTTCTCTGGGCATGGACGTGTTAGGGTCAGGTGTCACTGAGATGAGTTTGAGAAGGTGTGTGTGTGTGTGTGTGTGTGTGTGTGTGTGTGTGGTGTGTGTATGTGGTGGTGTGTGTGGTGGGGTGTGTGTGTGTGGAGGTGTTTGTGGTGTGTGTGGAGGTGTGTGTGTGTGATGGTGGTGGTGTGTGTGTATATGTGATGTGTGTATGTAGTAGTGTGTGTGGTGGTGTGTGTGGTGTGTGTGTGTGGTGTGTATGTGTGGTGGTGGTGATGGTGGAGGTGTGTGGTGTGTGGTGTGTGTGTGTGTGTAGTGTGTGTGTGTGTGGAGGTGTGGTGTGTGTGGATGTGCGTGGTGGGTGTGTGTGTGGTGTGTGTATGTGGTGGTGTGTCTATATGTGTATGGTGGTGAGTATGTGTAGATGTGTGTGTGTGTGTGTGTGTGTGTGTGTAGATGTGTGTGTATGTGGGATGTGTGTAGTGGTGATGTGTCTATGTGGTGATGTGTGTGTAGGTGTGTGTGTATATGTGGTATGTTTGGTGTGTGTATGTGGTGTGTGTGAAGGTATGTGGTGTGTATTTGGTGTGTGTGAAGGTATGTGGTGTGTGTGTGGTGGTGGTGTGTGTATGTGGTGGTGTGTCTATATCTCATGTGTATGGTGGTGAGTGTGTGTAGATGTGTGTGTGTGTAGATGTGTGTGTATGTGGGATGTGTGTAGTGGTGATGTGTCTACGTGGTGATGTGTGTGTAGGTGTGTGTGTGTATGTGGTGATGTGTGTGTAGGTGTGTGTGTGTATGTGTGGTGTGTGTGGTGGTGGTGGTGATGTGTGTGTGTGTGTGTGTGTGTGTGTGTGTGTGAGTGTGTGAGAACCCTGTGCTGGGTAGAGAGAAGTCCCTGCCGCTGCAGCTGTGAGTTCCGTCGGGGCCAGACCCCCGGGCCCGGGCGCTCAGCAATTAGGATTAATTGGCAGCCCCCCTTCCGTGGGGACTGCGGGAGAGCCAATTAGCAGGAGCCCGAGTGTTCCACCGGGGCTCCCTCTCCCTCTCCTCTCTGGTCAGGCTTTGAACTGGATGAGAGTGGAGAGAACTTTTCCTCTTTAATGGTGTGAGTTCCGATGCTAATGGCCAGGCGGAGAGCGCTCTCATTCTGGAACACACGTGTCTGCTCTCCCGTTAGCTTTGCAGACCGCCGTCTGGAATCCGGCATTACTTCAGGCCCAGTCCCGAGGCCATGCTGCCTTTTCCAAAGGTTTGGGGCGCAGGACGAGCAGAGCAGCGCCTCTGGGATGGCAGCGCCGGGCTCCGTTTTGAAGTGACAATCTTTGCTTTTTCACGGCGTGCAGTAAATGCCTCTCCCGGGGGCCACCGACACAGGACACCGGCCTTCCTGGCTTTTTGGGTGCTGGCTGGAAGAGGACTTACAGAATTCCCTAGGAATTCTGGGAGGTCACTCACACACACATCACCACCACCATCACACATACACACACACCACACACCTCCACACAGAAACCAGGAGACCAGTGAACACCACCAGAGACAGGACTGGGACCAGACTGGAAGCATCCACTCCCCACGGAGGTGGAGGGACCTGGGCTTTCCTGAGCTCACGCAACTCTCAGTTCCCAGTGACTTCCATATCCTTCACCTCGTGGGGGAGGGTTTGAGGATTGGTGTAAGCCTCACTTATTCTTCCGATTTCCTTTGAGGCCCTGTCTGTTCCAAACAGACAGACAGACACACCCTCACACACATCTCCTCTTTCTCTCTTCAACTCTCTGCTCCATCTCATCTGATTCCCATACAGGGCCTTCTATCATTGCCTCCTTGTGATAATTCCCGCCTAGTGGGATCAGAGACAGTAACACACAGATGAACCCATGGAGGGAAGTCCCTACGGATTCACTTTTCTGTCAACCCCAGTTATGAAGCAGTTCAACAGCTAATTACTTGCTGGAGTCATTGATGGTTGAAAGGATTGCATTGATGACGAGATCCATAAATGAATGGATGGATAGATGGATATGTTAGAGCAATAACTGCTTTTTTCATTATATAGTCAACTTGGATTATTCTTATGTTCCAACTATAGATTGTACGATTCAGACTAAAAATTCTGCAGAAAGGAATTAATAACAAAATAATAGGAAAAATAAAGTGCATCCAGTCATTACTTGTTGCAAGCAGTCTGGTGCGCTGCCTTAGACATTTATAACACACAATAAGTCAAGTTACTTAAGACATTTCCCTGCTTGGTGGAGATTTCTGTTAGGGTTGGAGTACAGATAGTGTAAATTTTAAAAATGAGACAAGAAAACACAAAACACAGTGATTGTTAGCCCATTTTTTTGGTAATGGTTTTCCTCAGAACTTCATCCCATAGTTTATTGAGGGCGTTATAAATTGTGTCTGTGCAGCTGATGAATTAATGAATTGATAAAGAGCTGTCCTGTGCCACTCAGAGAACGTGTTTAATTTTTTTTTAAAAATGTGTATAACCTCAGAATTTAGTGTTCCGGTCAATAGTCACAAGTGGATTTAAATAGAAATGGAGTGAATGCTTTGATGTCTCCTGCATAAAACTTTCAGGACGGAACACGAAGCTGACTTTCTTCTTTTTTTCTTGTAAAATATGTTTTTTATTGATTTCAGAGAGGAAGGGAAAGAGAGAGATAGAAACATCAATGATAAGAGAGAATCACTGACCGGCTGCCTCCTGCCCACCCCACACTGGGGACCTAGCCCTGCAACTCGGCATGCATCCTGACCAGGAATCCGACCATGACCTCCTGGCTCATAGGCTGACCCTCAACCACTGAGCCACACCGGCTGGGCTGAAGCTCACTTTCAAGTGGGCAACATTGTTTGGCTGCCATATTGTGTAACTCCAAGGCTTGGCCACAAGCCGTGTACACAGCCAAAGCTGTCTCTGGTACATGCGGGATTTGAAATGATGGCTCCTTTTCCGGACATAGCCAACAGCAGATCTGAGAGCAGCGAGGTTTCCGTTGAGTTACCTCATTCCTAACACTTCTTTTAAATGCCATCTGTTTAACTCCCAAGTATTGCCATCTTTAGAAAAATATAGGGCATGTCTCTCCCTACCCCCAATATGTTTTTATTGATTTCAGAGAGAGGAAGGGAGAGGGAGAGAGAGACAGAAACTTCAGTGGTGAGAGAGAATCATTGATCGGCCGCCTCCTGCACACCCCCTACTGGGGATGGAGCCTGCAACCCAGGCACGTGCCCTGACCAGGAATCAAACCATGACCTCCTGGTTCATAGGTTGATGCTCAACCACTGTGCACACCAGCCAGACTAGGGCATTTCTCTTATCCAGTCATAGGTGGCTTGTTGAAGAGCTTCCAGAGACAAAAAATCCCATCTCAGATAAAGTAATGCACGTTGACGTATTTCAATGGGGAGAATCTTTTCTGAGAAAAAGTGACTGTTGCCTTTCCCTGTTGAGGCTGTCCAGTCTCCGGGAATGGCTTCCCTCGGATTCAAGTGCAGCTCTGTATTCACAGCTCACGGAGCAAGATGGCCCAGCATCTCCGTGGAATGAGACCAGCTATTTTCTAGGCCTTGGGTGGCTGTGGGGAGATAGTTCTCCATGGGCTTCTTGCATTTCTGCCCATTTTGCAAATACTAAGAGATACTGAGACCTTGGTTCTGTCCTAATTTTTCAAGATTGTTTGCAGAGCAAACAGCCTTGGAAAGTAGAAGCAAGGATAGGCGTGTTGACTGCCCATGATCAGATAGTTAGCTTTCCTAAGTGCAGGAGTTCTGTTCTCTCTGGTAACACAGACCAATGAGTATTTGGGAGGCACTTGGGCCTTTTGTATGTTACTCTTTGGGAGGCAGGACTCAGGATTCTGCTCCTCTGGCTACTCCTGTTGCCATGAGTAATGACATCTTTTGTTTCAGATACAGAATCTATGGATTACAGCCAACCTGTTCACTTCAAAATAGGATACCATCTCATGTCATCCCCACTGTGTGAGCATAGTGAGGTAAGATGCATTATTTCAAGCATTGTGATGATTAGAATCAGCCCAGCCAGCATGGCTCAGTGGTTGAGTGTTGACCTATGAACCAGGAGGTCACGGTTCAGTATCTGGTCAGGGCACATGCCTGAGTTGTTTGTATGTGTGTGTGTGTGTGTTGGGGGGATGTGGAGGAGGCAGCCAATCAATTATTTTCTCTCATCATTGATGGCTCTATTTCTCCTTCTCCCTTCTGCTCGAAATAAATAAAAAATTAAAAAAAGAATTAACTAGAGCATTGGTTTTAACAAATACTTGTAACATATATTAACTAACCCTTTCCTTGTGGCTCAGTCAGGTAAGTTTAGAATAGTACTAAGGAGAAATATTTCATTAGAATATAGCATGCACATTTATTCAGCATTAATGGCAAGGATAAAATTACATTTGCATAATGTATTGCATGCTCTTGACAGCCAGTGCACTCTATACTTTGTCCAAAAGTTGCCATTTTTCTAAGCCTACCATTTTAATCTTGAGAGAAAAGTAATTTTAAGTTAAAAGAATTGTATCGTTAATATTTTTAAGGTATTTTCTACCATAAAGATCCTCAATTATTTTCTCATATTTCATCTCCCCAAATATTTTCCCCCCCAAGGCATGTTTCTGAAATACTCATACTTAGCAAAAATATATGTTTGTTCACATTCAAATACGATTATAGTTTAAAAAAAACCTGGTATGGCTTAATTACTATATTTTAAATTCACGGAACATCATAATTGTTAATACGTTTGGTAAGATTCTCTTAAAATCTTTATGAAGCCTAATTTAAAAAACAATTTTAATGAACTATAATGCAGTTTCATAATTTAGGCATTTCATAAAATAAGCATTTTCATTAAGTACTCACACAGGGATTTAAATACCTTTTAATTTCCTACTGTAGATTTAATACAAGTAATCCACATAACAGTGTTCTTATTGTATTTAGGTTTTAGAATTACGTGAAAAGTGAAAATTCTGTGGCATAATAGTGTTCTGTTTCATTACACAAATTTAGTAGATTTTAAAAATAGTGCCTGATAATTATAATGTTAATAGTGATAATAAATATGTTACAAATTAGGGACATGCATATTTTATAGTGTGTTTATTTTTAACACAATCTTTCTTGGATTAGTAAGTTGGGTGGCTTGTTAGGGACTAGCAATATCCATGCAGAAATAAACGCTTACTTTCAAGAACTAACATGCTTGCCTGGCCGGTGTGGCTCAGTGGGTTGGGTGTTATCCCATGGACCAAGAGGTTTGGGTTCAATTCCAAGTCAGGGTACATGCCTAGGTTGTGGGCTTGATCCCCAGTGTGGGGTGTGCAGGAGGCAGCTGATCAGTGATTCTCTCTCATATTGATGTTTCTATCTCTCTTCCTTTCTATTTAAAAAATCAATAAAAACATAAAAAAAAAAGAATTAGCACACTTCATTGTATACACTTCTCTTAATTCCTCTTTGGTTTCTGTGTTTTCCCTACTTCTATTTCTGTAGTTATCTTATTTTCTCCTCCTCCTCTCCCCCCTCTACCTCCCCCTCCATTTTCCTCTTCTTTCATCCCCTTCTCCTTCTCATCCCCCCTCCTCTTCCCCCTCCTATTATCACTCTCCTCTCCCCTTCCCTTCCCCTTCCCCCTCTTCTCCCTCCCATTTCCCTCCCCTCCCCCTTCCCTTTCCCATTTGTTCGTTCTCCCTTCCCCTTCTCATCCCCCTTCCCCTTCCCCCTCCCATTATCCCTCTCTTTTCCTCTCCTCTTGCCCTTCCCCTCCTCCTCCTCCTCCTCCTTCTCCTTCTCCTCCTTCTCCTCCTCCTCCTCCTCCTCCTCCTCCTCCTCCTCCTCCTCCTCCTCCTCCTCCTTCTCCTTCTTCTCCTTTTCATGCTTAGAGGGCTGGGCTATGGGAGTATTCAACAGGGTTGGCAGGTGGAGGGGGAGCAGGGAGAATCCGGAGTGTTTCCCCCTCTCTCTGTCTTGGGTGATGCCTCTAACAGGGACTGCCTTCTCCATGCCCTCAAATACAGCCCTCCTGGGGGTTCCAGCTTCAGCGGGTCAGCCTTCATCATGGCGCTCGGGTCCCACCAAATACTTGGGGCTTTTGATGTGGTTAACACGCCCTCCACGAAGTGTGCCTCTCGCCCTAAAAGCAACAGCGGCTTCCTGCTGATGTTCATGTGTTTCATCTCCATTCTTTGCTTTGCTTTTCCGCTCACCCATCACTTTTATAACATGCCTGCCATTCGTGCAAGGGGCTTGGCCTTCACAGATGTGGCAGCTTGCCTCGGCCCTCGCAGCCCTGGCTTTGTCCAGAAGGTTGTCTGGAAGGAAGTCAGTCCTAATGAGCATATTATGCTTTTATTATTATATTGTAGATTCTCTGTGCTGAATTTTCTCTTTTTGACATACCCAGATGGTTTTTCTTTTCCCTGTTGGACCCTAACACGTCTCATGAAGTGATAATATTTTTTTCCTTGTGCACACTAGTCAGACTTTCTTCATTTTCTTTTGCTTCTTTCTTCTAGGTTTTTCTCTCTTCTCTTTTATTTGCTCTGTAACTGGCATTGACTTTTCACAGATAGAACAGACTATAACCCCATCCACCCAACATAGCAATATGTAAAACACAGTCAACTGCATTTCTTATTAAGCATCTTGTGTATCTCAGTATAAAAGAAAGAAGTGAGAAATGTCTTTTAAAAAAGAGTTCATCAAAGCTGTAACTGTGTACATATGTGTTTTTATACTTACTATCTGGCTATCTGTCTAGTCCCCTTATTAATAATTTTGGCAATAAGTATTTTATATTTGTATTTGAATCATATTTTTAACTTTTAAAACTTGAAGCTTGGATGGTAAGTTGATGCCTCTCTTTTTTCTTATCTGATCATCTGCTCTTTAATGATTTCTATACAACATGGTGTTGGATAATTAAGAGTGGATTTTCCTCTGTTGCTAATCTTAAACGTCAGTCTAGACATTCTCCTAACAGAACTCCACTTAAAGGCTGCTTTGAGTTATTATACTTCATCTTTTAAAAAATATATTTTTATTGATTTCAGAGAGGAAGAGAGAGGGGGAGAGAGATAGAAACATCAATGATGAGAGAGTATCATTGATAAGCTGCCTACTACATGCCCCTCCTACATGGAGATTGAGGCCACAATCCAGGCATGTGCCCTCGACCAGGAATCCAACCACGATCTCCTGGTTCATAGGTCAATGCTCAACCACTGAGTCACACCGGCTGGGCCAAAGTCTTTTTCATATCTTGAAATAATTTTTAAATTTCCTAATTAAGTAGAGACTAAATTAAGGTTAGAACCTTCAGAATAAATGTTGTAAAGTATATAGTGCTTCCCAATGAGTTTTTTTTTTTTCCTTTAAAAAAATTTGCAAGTGTACAGGGAATATCCCATTTGCATGTATTTAAATGTTTATTTTTGATGACGAAGGGGAGACAAAATTTTGTCTGTCAAATGAATTGCTGTGGAAACATAAAAATGTCATGTTGTTTTTTCCTTCATTTTTTAATGTTCAAATAATCTGCAAAATAGAGACATCAACAAAGATAAATAAATCTGTGCAAAAAACATGAAAAGACAGAAGATCTGTTGAATCCCTATAGCTTCTCATATTGACAGGAAATCAGTCACACTTATCATAGGACATTTATATACAGAAAGAAACCATTTGGGAACTTCTCCAAGTAAATGCAATTTATGATTTCTTTGATTTTATCAACAAGTTCCAGCACTGAATGAGTGAATGGACACTTAACTCCATACTTACTTAAGTGCGCAATGTTGTAATAACTTGTGTTTTATGGAATAATCGTTGCTATGCAGTCCATCATGTAAAGACTTATCCATGCTTCTTATTTCTTCTCTTTTCCTTATATTCTTACTAATCTAAGAAAATCAATCTTCCCCACCCTCAAGGCCTTTCCGTACATGCCTATGTGATTCCATTGAATTAAACCAAATGGTATATTTTGACAAAGTTTGATCAGTGGTATTGTTGGTGGTAGAGATATAAAACGCTCTTAAACCATGAGTGGATAGTCTTACAGCATTATAAATATAAATGGTGTGTGTGTTGTGTGTGTGTATATGTGTGTGTGTTGTGTGTGTGTATGTGTGTTACTGAATTTTTAAAAAATTGCTCTGGGGGTCATAGCAGTTTAGGTAACCACCACATTATTATTTAGCAGATCCTGATAAAAAAGAAATAGTTGAATACACTCAAGGTGTTTGGTTCAGATTTGTGTTTTATAGACGTGAGCTTTTTTTTTTTTTTTAAATAATGCAAAGAGTATTTTAAATCATATTTATGATGCTAAACAGCCTCCCACTCAGCAACATGAAGATATATAGTGTCTTGAATTTATAATGCTGTAAGACTATCCACTCATGGTTTAAGAGCGTTTTATATCTCTACAAACTCCCTTTGAACTCTCCCAGTAGAAAAATTTTAAGTATCCGATAAGAGGAATAAATTCTAAACAAATGACTGAGAATTTCAGGCTTCATCATTAAAGCGTTATTTTTTCCATCGGAATAAAACATATTTCCTAAACCCTAAAAAACTTACATGGTGCTTGTACCCGGAAACCATTTTTGCCTTGAAGTTGTAGTGATTGCGTTGATCTGGTCAATCAGTTGTTTCCCTCCCCCAATTATAACCTGCTCATTCGTGTGTCCTTCACCTTCCCTACAAGAAAGGGAGCCATTTTTTATTGTTTCCAACCTGGTTGCTATCAACCAGTTTCTTGTAAATCTCCGACTTTAGAAACCGCGGGAACGAATCCTTGGCCATGAGGCTATAGATTAGCTTCTGAGCCTCATCAAAACACTTGACAGTGGGCTCTGCAATGTTCTTAGTGATGAGGTCCCTGGTACTGAAGTCGATGTTAATCTGGGGAAATAAGGTTGCGCATCATGAGATTAGCTTAATCAAAGAACACACCGTTTAGACAGATGGCAGACACACGTGCTATTTGAGTTTGTGTTTTCTTTTCCTAAACACAAAGAGAACCTGATGCAAACCGGCAGAAAGGTCATGAGCTCATTTTCAGATGCAAACACACGCTGGGTGCATTGTTTCTGGGTTGGGAGGCTTGGCGTTGACAGAGAGCACAGCTGAAGCCTTACTTTGAGATTATAATTAAAAAAAATGGCAAAGCGAAAAGGCAACCAAAATATTTTATGATTTTTAATTGCTTTTCCCCACCCATCTTTTATTCTCTCCCCACTGTCCCCCCTCCCCCCGCCCAATGTTTTGATCTTAATACCTAAAATGTACCTTCCAGAGGTGGACAAAAACTAGGATTTACTAGGATGGCTTCCACTAACTCATTCCTATTACTTTTCATTCTATATTCCACCCCTCCCCAATGAACCAAATCATACACCCCTTCTACACCAACCCCATGCCATCCAAAGGTTCCCCCTCCCCTTTTATGGCCTCTTCAAGGACTTTGTGTTACTTAGAGGATATTTGCCTTTTCTGCAGCATCTCTCGCAATGCCTTGCACAGGGTAAGGACTCGATAAATATATGTTGCATAAATAAAGTGGGGAAATGTTTCTACGTTTGCTCAAAATCATGTTTACATTTTGAAGAGGACCAGTTCATTTTAGTGTAGTACTGATCATAAATATTATATACGGAGATAATTAATCTTGCACTTCTGGCTTATCCATTTCATTCTCTGACCCGCTTGCTTTTCAACCAAGGACCTGCCCACATCAGCTGTGGAGAACTGAGAGATGCTTAGAGATGCTCCTCCCAGGAGACTATCACTGGTCTTAGGAAGATGGGTCTTAGCAGCTCAGCTTAGTGTCAGGGGCAAAACATCACACCCACATGTTGGTTTAAATGTCATTATTTTTCTACAATTGTTCAAGCTTGAAATGTGGGAATTATATTTTTGACACCTCTTTTATTTCTCTTCCGTCCTATCATATAAATATACAACATTTATACAATACATGTATATGCAGGGTGTCCCCCAAAACATGTATACACACTTTTAACAGCTGATAGCACGATAGATGTTTCTTTCTTTTCAAATATAATCCATTGGGATTAATAATGTCAGCCAGTAGGTATACATTTTTTCGGGGACACCCTGTATATTTTTCCTCATTCATCTTTCACTTTGTCATTTCCCAATGCTCATTTTTTCATCCTCACTCCTATCTGTCTAGCTTCGTTGTTGTTTTAAAAATCCTGAATCTATTCCCAAACCAAGGAATTTGCCTCTTACTTGGTACTTCTTCTCATAATGTCTTTCCCTTCTGAATACTCTGAGATAGCATTACTACATCACTTTCACCAGAATGTCATTTCCATAGGATAAGTATTCAGCTGAAAACCTATTTTTTTATGACATAAAATTTAAACTTCGTACTCTGGCTCTTGGGTTTCCTCACACCTGAATTCCAGTGTGCCATCCCCGAATGGTCTACTTTTCCTGGTGGGAGCTCTGAAGCTGGTCTAATTTCCCAGAGCAAATCTGACACCTAAAGCTCTCATTTACGCTGTTTCATCATCTTGCTTAAACAGATTTGAGTACAAAGGCATTTGTGAATGTTAAGTATTCAATCCGATTATCAGAGGAAAAGTATTTGTTAATTCTCTGCCTTCTCCAAGTTCTGCTCCAAGTCCTTCTGGAGTTTTTTTTTTGTTGTTGTTGTTGTTGTTGTTTGTTTTTTGTTTTTTGTTTTTTTTTTTCCTGGTGGCTCTGTCTTCTCCTATGGCTTCCCTGTGGTATAATAGCTTGGTGTGGATAAAAGGAAGAAAAATTAGGAGATCATGCCAGAAGTTCATGTGGGCAGTGATGGTGATCTAGGCTGAGCAATGTCACAAGAAATGAAGGGAAACACATAGATTTCAAAGGGATCTAAAAAGTAAATGGATGGAACTTGCGATTACATAGTTATGATCTGGGACAAGGAACACAAATCTTTAAGAGTGACCCGCTTTTAGAAAGATTCTGAATAATGAGATGACAGAAGTTCTGATGGGTTGGATATGGGGTATGAACAGAAGAGAAGAATCGGGGATGACTACCAGGTATTTTGCTAGAGTAATGAGAAAAATGCTGTTGCCTCTTACTGACATGGAGAGACTCAGGTGGAAGAAAGTTTGAGTAGGAAACCAGGACTCAGATGTGAATGTGTTAACGCTGAGATGCCCCTGACAGCTATGGCCTGGGAGAGATCCCGAGAGAGCCACTGCCAGCAGAGAATGAATGAGGAACACCTCCCTCATCATACTGGGTGTTGGTTAGGAGTAGAAACGGCATAAGGAATCGTTAAACAGCTTAGGGCAGGGAGGAGGAAATGAAATGCCAGAAGCCAGTTGGAGACAGTAATCAACTACAAGAGGGATCCATTTTGCAAAATGCTCTGGAGAAGTCCATTTAAGTGAAATTCGAGGATAGGCTACCAAAAGCGCTCTATTTTCCTTCACTTCTCTGAAATCTCAGTATCAGGAAAAAAAGTGAAAACATTAGTCCTAATATGTACATTTTCACTCAGAAATTCCTTCAATAGAATCACTCCTGGAAAGCATATCTGTGGACTTCACCCCTAACTTTTCACTCATCTCAAATATGGTTTTTGATTGGATTCTACCAGGAGATACATTTCTATCTCAGACAGTCAGACACCGGTGGTGCTGAGCTTGGAATAAAGCAACAATGGGGCGACTTACCCAGGGGTGACCTTCAGAGAGGAATACTTTGCACCTGTACCATCTTGAGGAACTTCTGAGTCATCGAAAGTTACCTAGAAGCTTAGATTCTGCCAAGCATCTCAAACTAGTAGGTTTGGACCTTTTATCAATTGATGAAATTAACAGTTCCTTTAACATTATGTATTGATACAAGTAAGTCGCTTGCATTTTGTTTGCATGGGTACTCTTCAGTTTCAAGGACTCTGAGGGGTATGTTATTTTAATTCCTTACTTTTTAAAAGGTCACAGATTATCTTAGAAATCTGAAACCACTTCACTGCCAACCTCAGAAAACCAGACGAGGGGTTGTGATTCTTACCGGATGGCAGCCTCAATGTCATCACAACCATTTAGAGGCTTCTAAATCCTGTCTGTTTTGAAAAGGCCGCAATACAGCTGACATCAGAATGCTGTCCCTGGTGGCTGTTGAAAAACTATAATAATCCTATCTAATAAAGGGGGAATATGCTAATTGACTGCTCTGCCTTCAAAGATGGAGGCATTCACAGCCAATAAGGAGGGAATATGCTAATTGACCCCCATACCCTTAAAGATGGTGGCGCCCACAGCCACAAGATGGCAGCACCCAGTACCCTCAGTCCTGTGGCAGCAGCAGAGGTGTGATGGGGTGTCACCTTCCCTTGATCGCTGGGTCACCTCACACCACTGAGGGTTCTGGGACTGTGAGAGAGGGCAGGCCAGGCTGAGGAACCCCCCTCCAGTGCATGAATTTTCATGCAGCAGGCCTCTAGGAAAGGTATAATATACCTATTAGATGGGGTAGCCAAACGACTTTCCAGGTGACCCTCCAGATGAAGCTGGGGCCACGCCCCTTGGATGAATTTCATGCACCAGGCCTCTAGTTTTATTATAAAGATCCAGGATATTTTCAGTGCTCGTGTGATCCATGCCCAAGTCCCCTTTTCTACGCCAGCAGTTTTAAACTCTCTGGGCTGTCAGCACATTATTTTTTGCAGGAAGAGTACATTTCACAGAGTCCCCTTTTGGCTTTCCTCTGACCCTGAACTGAGCTTGATATATTTTCACGTGATTTGAATAAAAGGTTGTCAGTGGTGCCCTCACATTCAAATGAGGTAGCCTTCCTCATTCAGGCTGTACGTGTATCAGGAGATTCGTTATGCAAAGGTGTGTGCCTGTGTATGTAAAAGGCCCCCCTAACATGGGGCAGGCAGCCTGTTAGGGAGCCCTTCCTCACAGCAGCGCTTAAAAAATCCCTCTTCAAATCAAAGCCGCCCATAATCTTGCTTTGGGTGACATCATTCTATGTAATCGCGACTCACTGCTCTAGTCTTCCTTCATTTTGGCATCATTAAAGGCGAACACACTTCCTGAGTGATAATCTCAAGGGTGGCGGTTAAGGTTGAGAGTGGAAGGCTTTCTAACATCTGGAAGAGTTCCATCCACGCACAGGACCGCATTCCTCTCTCGTGATTGGCTTTAGAGACAGAAATAAATGATGCACAGCACTAACACCTTCACTCGGGCAAGAGACACAAAAGAAACCATCATATATCCAATCATAACGGAGAACACCACAATGTATATGGACAGCTAAAAATCCTAACACAATCACTGTCAGCTAGATAGAACCATAAAGAAGAAGAAAAAAAAATCTGGCTTTCGCCGGGACCGGTTTGGCTCAGTGGATAGAGCGTCGGCCTGCGGACTGAAAGGTCCCGGGTTCGATTCCGGTCAAGGGCATGTGCCTTGGTTGCAGGCACATCCCCAGTAGGGGGCGTGCAAGAGGCAACTGATCGATGATTCTCTCTCATCGATGTTTCTAACTCTCTATCCCTCTTTCTTCCTCTCTGTGAAAAATCAATAAAATATATTTAAAAAAAAAATCTGGCTTTCAACCCAATATCACTATAAATAGGATATCTTTAGAGTTGATTTCAAAGTCTTTTAGGGGATGATGCATTAATCAACGTGATGAATCTTATATATTTTACATTTTTTTTAGAATTGTTTATTGAATCTTTACATGGTGACTGGAAAATGAATGTTGAAATAGATTCACAAGAGGTGAATTTCTTCCTACAAATTCACCTCTTTTTCCTCCTATAAATTCTTTTTTTGTCTTCCTACAAATTCTTTTTCTTTTTCTCCTGCTTCAGTGGTTCATATTTCTGGAACGTCCTACTGGGCCAATATGTGCTGTTGTAATTAAGTTCCATGTAAAACTTGAACTACGGCAAGTTTATGCCCTAGATTTTGTGAAAGTGTTTGCGTTTCATCTATTGTGTCTTTTGTCCCCATAAGTAAACAATCCCTTTTAATCCACGAGTCCCAATTTTAGATCAGAACATATGGTAACTGTCGCTTAGAAGGATGTGGGTATTGCCCCTCTGGGAAGATGACTTGGACTAGGTAGTTAAGGTAACTTCCTGTTTGCTACGTAGCCATCAAAATATATTCAGTGAGGAATCAAAGCAGTTTTAAAATAGAAGTTGCTTAAATTTGGAAGTTAAACTCTAGAGGGGTATGTGGAGATGATCATGGTTTTAGTGCTAGAAATTAAATCAAATAAAAATGGGATGTTAGCATACAACACTTTGGGGGGCTATTATCAAAGTCATTCCAGATTTCTCTCTAAGGCCCTCCCCTATTTTTCGGACCTTAAAGTGGTACAGGTGGGTCCTGATCACTTGAGACAGTGCCTCCCACCTTTGGCTCATTTTCCCCGTCAAAGAAATACAGATCAGCAAACCCTTCTTTTTCGGAAAGGAAGACATGTTTATCTGCCATAGTTGGGACCTCCAAAACATGAGGCAGAAAGAACTTATACTGTAGGTCAGGAGTTGTTTCTTATCCTACACATTTTTTTCCTTTTTTAAAAAAAAAACAAACATATTTTTATTGATTTCAGAGAGGAAGGGAGAGAGAGATAGAAACATCAATGATGAGAAAGAATCATTGATTGGCTGCCTCCTGCATCCCCCTGTGGGGATCGATCCTGCAACCTGGGCATGGGCCCTGACTGGGAATTGAACCCGTGATCTCCTGATTCAACAATGGAGCCACACCGGCCAGGCCCATATGCTATTTTTAATTAAAAAAAAAATCCCCCCCCCAAAAAAAAATTCTATTCCACATTGACTTCCCTGATTTTGAAAAGGAAAGACAAGGCGAACTCGAAATCCAAGAGGGATTTCTGTAGAGTTACTCCAGAGCTGTTTAATCTGAGAGAGCAGGTACTATTTCCCCAGGGCCCCAGTGCTGTGCTAAGGAGACAGACACGGGGCTGAAAAATACTTGTCTCGTCAGTGACGGAGGGAGGGTCATATCTACCAGAGTTTACGGACACTTTCTATTTGGATAACTTAGTGGCAATTTGATTTCCCGTTAGCTGGCGTCAGTGCCTTTTAGTTGCAAGCAGATTTGCTGGGAGATGCATACTCATGAAGCTGGGATCTCTCACTCACCTCTTTGGGGGCATCAGCCTCAATGAATTCAGAATAAATCATCTTGGCCTTGGAAGCAATTTTTTCAGCACTTTCCGTTTTCTTGAAGTCTTCACAGGCAAGCCAGAACTCAACGTTTTCTTCACTAAATTCTGATTTGAGAAATGTCCGAAAAGCCTCTAGACCAGCTATAAGATACGTAAGAAAAATTTTGGATGCCATATAAGTCAGTAACATGCCCCAAATAAGTATATGATACAGGGTGAGCATTCATGGAGTCTTCAGCGGCAAACATTTATCATTCTTCTAAATATGGCAGTTATATGTTTGAGCTTTTCACTTAAAAAACCTTACTTGGATCAGTCATCATAAATATAAAATATTGTATCTGTAGTTCTACAATTAGCTCCATTAACCAAGAAAACCTGTACTTTTTCTCTCTAGATCCGAGGAGTCCTGGAATTATATTTAGGCGGAAGTCTTAAAGCCAGTTACTTCATAGAAAAACCCAAGAACTGTGCTTTTTAGACCCATTGCACTGAGCTCAGACCAAGTTAATGATGTTTCTAATTTAAAGCCAGAATTTATTAAAAAAAAATTATCTTCATTTATTTCAGAGAGGAAGGGAGAGGAAGAAAGAGAAGTCGATGATGGGAAAGAATCATTGATCAGCTGCCTCTTGCACACCCTCGAATGGGGATGTGCCTGCAACCTGGGCATGTGCCCTCACTGGAAATCAAACCGTGAGCTCCTGGCACATCAGTCCATGCTCAACCACTGAGCCACACCGGCCAGGCACAGAGTAAGAATTTCTTGGCTGTTCTGAGTTATTGGAAAAATACAGTTTGATGCTGGGAGATTACATCATGCTAGTTTGGATTATTGTAGTGAAGGAGAAGGAGCTGGCATTTATTAGTTTGGGGTGAATATATTAGTCAACTCTAATCCCTAACCAAAAAGGTAACTGGAAGGATATTTGATGTGAATGCATCTCCCTTTAATTGGTGAGTAAAATAGACTTAACAATGTTTTTTTTTTTTTTAATTTAAATTTTTGCAATAAAGTTGAAATAAAAAGTCACTGCAAAAGGTTATTGGGTGCCGATTAAAATTCTCCGTAGAAATATTGGAGACTATGGATGTCGTTAATATGTGAGCACTATAAAAAGTTCAGTGACCTGCGTGCTTCCTGAATTTAAAAACACACCCAAGAAGCTCTGAGCACACAAATTCAGGTTCTAAAAATCCTCTTAGTAGCCCTTAGAGAACATTTACTAGGAGTTTGGTCCAAACAATGTGGATTTGAGGGTTCTACACAGAATTTATGACAAAATGTATTATATATTGAGGATAAAATATGCTGTTAAGAATACTGAAAGAGTAGTGTAGGTTCATGAAGGCACATAAATATTTCTCCCAATGAAGATGAAGATGATCTAAATACAACCTAGAGAGACAGATGGTTAGAGATCAATAAGCAATCCTTGTGTTCTCCCCATGTTGTCATTCAGGGATACAACGGAACAAGATACACAACCCAAAACAAAGCTAGTGATCGCTGTCATGGACACACTATTTATTGAACTATTTTTTTCCTGTTCTATTCTATACATACAATTTCGATGTTCAAAAGATGTCAAATGAATTTGGAATAATATGCTGCATACAATTAAAATCCAATTATCTGAGGGCACTCTGTGAAGGGTGGAATGGCTGTTGGTTAGATCCAGCTGGGGCTGGTGAAAGAAAGAATTCAGTCATCCTTGGAGAAACCTATCTAACGCCTATGCCCAGTGCAGGGGAGGCATCTCCTCAGGTCAACAAAACAGTTAGGTAATCTGGTGAGCCCTCTTATTGCTGAGAGCATTGAAGGCATGCGAGCTCTTTCTCTGGGGGTATAAAATACAAGAACCAAACAGCTGTTCGGATGAATCTGTGGGCATGAATTATACACCCCAGGAGATGTGCCTACTCCAGCATCTGCTCTGGTCTCAGAGGCTCACGGCTGTGTTCTGTGGGACAGCCCCCCGCTCCCAGCTGCAAAGTCACCTCAGGCTGAGAAACTTCCTGCTCTGAGCTAATCCAACCTGTCCCATTGGGTATCCGTTTAAGGAAAAGGGAAAACAAACAGTGCCATTCAAAATTTACAGAAATGCAATTCTGTGTTCTTGAGGTGTTCCCTCTCTGGCCTTAGCTGGATTATAGGATGAAGGTGAGTTATTTTATGTCTGTGCTTTAGGAATGAGTTATTTGAGAGTGATAACATCAGAAGGCAGTTTCATCTAGTCCAGTATAACTGTATATGTGAATGAACAGCAATGGAGAATTTGTTCAGCTTCATCATGTGTTAGACTTTTCTAATATTCTGATACTTGATGGTTTTAAAATGGGAATGCGTTTGATTAGTTCAAACAATACAATATTTTAAGATTTCTCCATATATGTCTCTGTAGTGTCATTTCCCCCTCATTTGAGATAGAATTGCTACAAAACAGAATGATTTATCACAGAAGCTCCAGCAACTTTCATCAGTGACTATATTGTGCCATCTGGGATATTTTATTTATAATTGGCCAAGATTACCTTATTGAGCCATCCTATCTAATATAAATACACATTAACACATGTACATTAGTATACACACACGCATTTAAATATGGTTTTGTATTTCCTAAAAACAAGAGAAGCTCAGTTGAAATAAATACTTTGTAAACTTTGTGTTGGCCTACAGGACATGAAAAACAAGCGATTTACCTAAGTTCACAATTTTTCAATAGTTTGTGTTTCTTTCAACTTGTAAGAAAAATAGTCATTCTACACATCACATGATAATGAGTCTAAGGACATGACAAGGTTCCTCACTTGCTTTCTGATTTAGTGTTTGGAGTTTCTGTAACGGTGTTTTACTTCTGGCCCAACCCAATTCCACTTTGACTCTGGACCTGTATAATTCATGTGACTTTGGGGAATCTTATACTTTGAATATAGATCAAAGTCACACTAATATGTCTACCGCTTTCAGGATTTTACAGTTTACTTTTACGTGTTTGTATGTTCAGACCTAGTCTGAGTTGGTTCTCACCTTGGTTGGTTAAAAGAGTGTCCATGTTTTCACACCACGCCACTGCCTCCGTCGTTGGTGACCTGTGGAAACAACATCTACCCTTGACAATAGCATTGTGATCTTTTTCTTCTGCAACCTATGGTCATATCTGAGTTACGAGTGTTTGTTGAATCACATCACTTAAAGGAATACTGCGCCATGGGTCCGACTGCAAAAGATCAACCAGAATTACCCAAGGTGGGGCAAGCGTAGGTTTGCATTTATGAGTGCACAGAGCAGAGTTTATTCTTGTATAATTGCAATGCATAATCGGAATAACTGTGTATTGGTGTGTGTGTATGTGTGAGATTTGCCGTGAACATCCCCCTTGGGGCTGGAGCCATAATCACACTCAGTGTTTCATGGGGTTTTGGCTGATTTCCTTTCTGCTTCCTTCATTAAGCGAGCACCATCAAAGGCCAGCAGTCCCCACATTCTGTGTCCAGAGAAGAGCCAGGCCAGATGGGAACTGCGTGAGAGCTACCAGTTCCTCCGCTAATCGCGCCAGCCAGAACCAGTTGTATTGCATTAAAAACCGTGGCATCCAACGACTTAGCTGTTCACAGTCAATTAGCGGTGCGCTGGAGGACGGGAAATTCAAGCCAGGAGCCCGTGTGCTCGGGGAAGTGACAGCTGCCTCCTTAGCCAGCATTTCAGAGCCATCTTCAAATTAGTAAGTAAATGTTGCGACAATGAATAACCTACGCAAGGATCATATATATATTGTCTCTAACTCATTTAATTCGTTTGCAAAGCTTCACCTACAGGAAGCTTAGTGGTTTCTCTCCCTTCTATAACCTTTCTTTTATATCTGAGCAAGGATAAGAATGAACCTGAGTTGAGTTGTTGACATGTCTTAGGAATGGGCAAGAAATCAGTAGAGAAAGGAGAGAAAAAATAAATCAGAAAGAAAGGCAACAATTAGCATATTTGTCATCAACGAAGGGAACAAGACACGACTCAAGTGTTTCATCTGCACATCTCCGGAGACAGAAATAGCTTTAAAGGGCAACTCACTTCATGGGCATCTTCCTTCGCTCTGTCCCACTGTCACGCGTGATGCCACGTTTCGCTTCCTGATGGATCTGGAGGCTGAAGGCGGTAGGACAGCGGGGACATCACCGTTACTATGCAGATATGTGTCCCCTGGCCACCATTAGCATTCTTTAAATCACACTAGCCTCGGGGTTTTCATTTAGTTGTTAACTTTCCTCTGGCCAAAACACTTAAACTCCTAAGTAACAAATGACTCCCTGAATCAAGGCGACATCGCTTCCAGTCTGTGGCTTCGCTGAAATAAATTCCATGTGAGAGTTTGGTTCCTAATGCTCATGGACATCCATTTGCAAGACAACTGTTGTTCGCGTGAGGTTAATTCAACTCAGAAAAGAAAAGGATAAAGCTTAATATTTACCCCCAGGTCACTCAGCTGTCAAAAGATTATTTTGTTTTTTTCTTGGTTCTTTGATTTTCAAAAATCGGAGGAAGCCTCTCCTTTTAATAGTTATCTTACACAACTATATATGTCTATTTTTACAATTTTATTCATGGACTAAAATGTTACAGCATAAGGCAGTATGCTTTTTTTTTTTTTTTTTTTTTTTTTGAAATGTGTGTGCTTTTCACAGCTTAATCATGTATATGTTTCTATTTTTTTTTTTAAACCACGAATCTCATGGCATTTTATGCCAATATTTCTTTAGGAAATGCTCATGTTTAAGGTTCAATTGCTCGAGTATATTTATCGACACCAAGGCCACGTATTGCCATTTTTATTCGTGCTCAAAGTTGTTGTACGTATAACCCCATGCTGCATCAAGCTTTTGTCCCAGTTTAGCAGAGTTCTTTTGGAGTAAAATTCTACTGGTGTATATTGATGACCCTCCGTGTAATCAAACACCCCTGGGAGACTGATGGACTTCAGGGCGGAAGGAAAAAAGGAGCCAGGAAACAGCAGAAAGCTGTGTGGCCCCTTACTGAGTGTGGACGCTTCCCCATTTGGTGGATGGGTAGGAATGCCACGGGCGCCTGGGCCACAAGGGCCCTGGGCTAAGGAGGCTGATGGGAGGAGAAGGGATGACCCAAAAAGCCAGCGTCTCATTAAGAAAGGATCTCATCAATTAGCTCAGCCCATTTTGTTCATTCAAGCCCCATTAAGTCCTGTTCTTATGATATGCAAGAGCCGATTCATTAAGTAGATGTAGATTTTGTTTTGCTGAGGGGGGATGATGAAGTACTAACTTGACAACATATGCATGAACGTTGAGGGAAAAATAAACTGTTCAAATGTAAAGCTTTCTCCCCCTTCCCCCCCATTAAAAATAGGCTAAGTCTGTAAGAAAGAGGAGCCAGAGTAGGATTATTTTACATACACGCTTTAAACTAAAAAACGAAATTTCTGTTTTGCATTCAGAGCAGGATTCTGCATCACCTTTGACTGTTCACTTACTGGGCCCATCCCGTTCCTTACATGCTTTTGATTTTTCAGGGAAAGCTAAGAAGTGGACCCAATGAATGAAAACAAAGGCTCCTGATGCATGAGCGGTGAGTAAATATCCTGTCTCCTGAGGTTAAACAACTCTTTGTTGTGTCCAGTCATCTTGGCCAAACAGGGCCATACGTAAGTATTACTGAGACATCTAGATATCACCAACGTTTAGTCCCAGGGACTGCAATACCATTGGAACACAGCTCCTGCTGGTGTGATGGGCTGAGTCATGTTCAGAGAGCATCCTACGCAGTGCTATTTACTTATGTTTCCTTTATTCCTCTTCTCCTTGCTTGACACTCACAGAACCATAGTTAAGATGGAGCGTGGGATGCTATGGGCCATACTGCTAGCATCATGCAACCCACAGGGGTTTCTCTGTAAGGATATGAGATTTATTCTACAATGTTTTGAGTGTTTGCATTATGTAAGAAATTGCTACAGGTGGTATAGAAATACAAAAATTCAATCAGGTAGCATGAAATTGGCCATTTTGGAATATTAACCTGCAAGGGTGTGTGTAGAATGAATTGGAAGAGTGTGAGGATAAAGACAGGGGTGGGGAGAGGTAGAAGTACAGGTGGTAGTTGGAACAGGAGATGGTGAGTTCGAACAAGGGCCATGGCAGGGCATGCAGAATGGCATGTCAGTCATGGGGTGCCGGTGTAGAAGGGACAAGACAGAGTGAGTCACAGAGAGCTCAAACCTGGAAACCTGCAGATAGTCTTCCTACCAGCATATCTTCCTCACAATGATAACAAAAGAAGGGCTGGTTTGGAGAAGTGAGCAGGAAAAAAATCAAGTTCAGAGATTCAGAAAGATGTTTACAGAGTGTGATCAACTTCCTGTCACATGCGGGTGACAGCACCTCACCGCTCAAGGTAGGAGAAGAATAATTCTGTAAGCATCGCATCTGGAGAGTAAGTATTATGCTGAGGGAAATATGCCAGTTAGAGAATGACAAATGCCATATGATTTCACTTATAGGTGGAATTTAATGAGCAAAATAATTTAACAAAGTAGAAACAGACTCATAGATACAGAGAACAGACTGACAGCTGTCAGAGGGGAGAAGGTGGGGGGCTGGGTGAAAAAGGTAAAGGGATTCAGCAAAAACAACAACAACAACAACAACAAGAAACACAGCCAACCAACCAAACAACAAAAAACAAATACAAAATATGGTGATTACCAGAGGGAAATGGGGTGAGGAGGTGGAAGACGGTAAAGGGAGAGACACATGGTGATGGAGACATGACTTGGGATGGTGAAGGCACAATACAATTCGCAGATGATGTATTATAGAATTGTACCCCTGAAACCTAAATAATTTATTTTTTTATTTTTTTTTAAATATATTTTATTGATTTTTTTACAGAGAGGAGGAGAGAGGGATAGAGAACTAGAAACATCAATGAGAGAGAAACATCGGCAAGCTGCCTCTTGCACACCCCCTACCCGGGATGTGCCCGCAACCAATATACATGCCCTTGACCGGAATCGAACCTGGGACCTTTCAGTCCGCAGACTGATGCTCTACCACTGAGCCAAACCGGTTTCGGCTGAAACCTAAATAATCTAAATAACCAGCATCACCCCAATAGATTCAATTAAAAAAAAAAAAGAGTTTAATTCTCGTGCTTGCCTAATTTTATCTAAGTGAGAGTATAACACTTGGTGCCAGTGTTAGACAATGTTTGTATTTTTGAAAGCATGGTGAATTGATTGCATGACACCCGGGTGAAAATGTCATGAAGAATTTTTTGGGGAAAGAAGAATAATAGTTAAAATAATTGGACACTTAAAATGTGTCAGAAACTTCCTCCATATTGTCTCCTTGGTCATGATTCTAGGAGAGAGACACTATTTTTATTCCCATTTAATGTACTAGAAAACTAAGACTCAGAGAAGTTAAATGACTTGCTTAATGCTGTGTTTCTTGAAGCGGGTAGAGATGGAGTAAGGTTGAAAAACAGGACTTGGTATTTGAATAGTTCAACCTGTGAGATTTAATTTCACCAAGGACATAGCGCAGAAAAAAAAATGGCACAGAGAGCGGAGGGCATAACTACTTACTCAAGAAATATTTAAATACTTGGAGCATTATGCTAAGTGAAATAAACCAGTCAGAAAAAGATAAATACCACACGATCTCACTCATTTGTGGGATATAATGAACAACATTAACTGATGAACAAAAACAGTTCCAGAGACAGAGAAACATCGATCAGACCATCAATCTCAGAGGGAAGGTAAGGGAGGGTGAGGGGTAAGGGGGAGAGATCAACCAAAGGACTTGTGTGCATGCATATGGGCCTAACCAATGGACACAAACAACGGGGGGGGGGGTGAGGGCATGAGTGGGGGTAGGGCGGTAATGGGGGAATAAGACACATATCCAGCACCTTAATCAATAAATTTATTTAAAAAATAAAAATAAATTGCACCCCATGCTCTGCAATAAATAAATAAATAAATAAATAAATAAATAAATAAATAAATACTTTAGGAGCTTTGATAGATCGAGCAACACTTCACAATGAACTGGAGAAGAAGACAGCACATAGGTCAGAGGCAGACTAAGAGAGTGTTGTGGCTCTCCTTTAGAAGCGATGTTCATGGTATTTTGGCAAATAGAAAAGATAATCAGGAGTGTCACGTGACTAAGAGAGGCTCAAGAGAAGGAGGAGAGGTCAGATATTGTGTGACTGCCAACGTGGTCACTGAGAGAACGCACAGGACCAGCAGGAACGAGCTTGGATGAGAGGGACAGCCCACAACCACGTTGCAGGAGTATTCGCCCATACTATGTCCTTATTCAAATGAAAAGAAAAAGGGAGGATACTAATTATTATTGCTATCATTATTAGTTTTACAATTGTCTTTCTGGATTTATATCATAGGCTTATCAAAGCCATTATGTGGGGGCTGAATCATTAAAAAATTTGTCTCTTTTTATAAACAGAAGGGAAGAGAAAATAATATTTTCCAATTCTGCGTTGCCTCCAGTTATGAGATGTGATTTACAAAGCAGCGAGGCTGCGTGTTGTATGGCGTGTAAATTATTTCCGAGAGCACTCTGAGAAAGAAGTTTGAAACGTTCTGAGCAGCGGCAACGCCACTGAAATGTGCCTAATCTCCCAAAGTGGCTGCTTAGAAAGAGAATGCTCGTTTCGCTGCTTAGATCTCAGAATGCTTGTTGACAAATCCATCACATTGCTTGCTAGTCACATCTCAGGATTGTGTGTCCTAAGTGCTCTCTCTTTGTGTTATGTTAGAATCCCAAGTCACTAATAGTCAAAGAAACATCTGCCTCAGAAATACTGAGTGAAATACTGAGAAATTACCAAGACTTCTAATGCAGGCAAAATGCATTTTCTTATGCTTTAAAAGTTAAATATTGTTTTGCATATCAATGTGTTCATATACCTAAATTAATTAGAATTAATTTTGAATAGTGTGATAGAAATGAGTAAAGCTAAACGTATTATCCAGATTAAACCATCAGCTTCTTCATCGCCTTCTTCTTCTTCTTCTTCTTCTTCTTCTTCTTCTTCTTCTTCTTCTTCTTCTTCTTCTTCTTCTTCGTCGCCTTCTTCTTCTTCTTCTTCTTCTTCTTCTTCTTCTTCTTCTTCTTCTTCTTCTTCTTCAAAGAATTTTTAAGTTCATGCTGCGATCTCATAGTCTTCATAGGTATTAATAGCCTTCTCATAGTCTTTCCTTACTGTAACTGAGTAGCTTAACAACATAGAGACCAATAACCATTTCCTTGACTTTTCTCCCCCATGTTTCAGATTTCTGTGTTGGCATCTGTACACCCAGCCTTTATTTGATTTTTCTCCGAAGCTAACCTTCCCTTTCTCTTTAGTAGGTGATAAAGAGTCCAGTAGTCCATGCAAAATACATGGAAGGTAGGATAGCAGTCATGGAGATAGTGATAAATAAATTGGGTCTGATTGCAATAGCAGAATTGCCAAGTAAAGTAATTTATAAAGGAATATTTCAATTGGAAAGTAGGCCATCTTTGGCTAAAACATTTTGTTCACTTTTTGTGGCCCAACAGAATATTCAAGACATTTTATTTTGGGAATAAATATTACTCTCTGGGTAGTAAAATTTGGCATATTAAAAAATGACTCTGAACATTGTAACTTTTAACATATGCGCTAGAGAGAAGATGTTAAAATCCTGGTGTTTGAGAGCACTATATGTGTGTGTGTGTGTATGTGTATGTGTGTGTGTGTGTGTGTGTGTGTGTGTGTGTATATATATGTGTGTGTGTGTGTGTGTGTGTGTATATATATATATATATATATATATATATATATATATATATATATAAAAGCCTAAGTGACCAAATAACTAAATGACCAGTTGACCAGTTGCTATGACGTGCACTACCACTAGGGACAGATGCTTAATGCACAAGATCAGGCTCCCTTCTTTCTGGATTGGACCTGGGGGGATTGGGCTGAAATTGGCTACTCAACAACCCCCAAGGGGCCCCAGATTGTGAGAGGGTGCAGGCCAGGCTGAGGGACCCCACCAGTGCACAAATCAATGAACCAGGCCTCTAGTCCCTAATAAGAAGGGAAAAAAAAACACAAATTCTGGATATATATCTCTAAATGGAATTTCTCTGTTATATGCAAATACACTTCAAGCATAGCCTACAATATTCTTTACTATTGAATAAGGCAGAGCTTTCCTTTATATATTGTCATCACTAGAATCAGTTATCTAAGTCATGATGTAAATTCAAGTGTATTTAATTCTGCTATTGCAATCAGACCCAAATTTCAACTTGGGATAACTTGTCCCTCCTTACTTATTGGTTATCCAGAATGGAAAAGGAATAGAGAAAATTCTCACCAATCCAGCACCTTTCTTTCCTCAAAACACAAGATAAGATTATTTTTTTCTTCATAGTAAGATATTTTCTCTTGCATATAATTTTGGTTTCATATAGACTGTATATGAATATATATATATATATATATATATATATATGTACTAAATTAGTATATATTTAACTTTTAATCTTGGGAAATTTATTTTTACAGAATGGAGAAAGAAAAAAGGCAGTGGGATCCTAGTCATTCTTTTTAGCAAGTATTAGTACCATATCTGGCTAGATACTTAGGGGTATTCAATCATCTAATATTTTGACAGGCTGAATGAGCTCCTGTTAATTTGTGGATTATTGCTGGAAGAAGTCTCTTTGCAACCTTATAAAGAAGTCAGGAAGTCATCAAATTTGTGTGCTGCTGGGAATCAGACTGTAGCAGAATCAGTCTCTTCCACTGAATGTGTCATTACTTTGACTATTTGAACCTTTTAATCATCTGACCAGGGTGCTTCAGCGTGATGTGTAGACTGGCTGCAGGAGGCTCAGGAATGACCTACATATATTAATTTTCAATCAATCAATTTTCTGACAGTGTGTTTTACAGAGAGGACATGATACCAAGTTGTTAACTTAGGTACGAGTACAATGAGAACACTTTTCTTAGCAACAAGAAAAATCTTTGGTTTCCCATTGTTGATCTAGAGCAGTGGTTGGCAAACCATGGCTCGCGAGCCACATGCGGCTCTTTGGCCCCTTGAGTGTGGCTCTTCCACAAAAAAAAAACATAGCCTGGGCGGTCTACTTTGAAGAAGTGACGTTAGAAGAAGTTTAAGTTTAAAAAATTTGGCTCTCAAAGAAATTTCAATCGTTGTACTGTTGATATTTGGCTCTGTTGACTAATGAGTTTGCCGACCACTGACTAGAGCATCTGGAACCCTTAGCATGATAGTATGTAAAGGCCTTCTATAAAATACAGATGTTGTTTTTTTCTCTCAGATAAACTGCCTCTCTTCTCTAACCATTCTAATGCATGGGATGTTCACTTGGAATTTTCTACTTATTTTTGTCTTCTAAATTCCTACGAAGTGTAGCTTTATAGTCACTTCTTCTTAGAAGCCTTTGGAGTTGTTCAAGGATCCTTCTTATCCATAACCAGCTGGTAGGATGGCAGGATTACTCATCACCCTTTCCAACTGCAACCCTGTGCCCGGTCTTACTTCCTTTTTTTTTTTTTTAAATATATTTTTTATTGATTTCAGAGAGGAAGATAGAGAGAGAGCTGGAATCATCAATGATGAGAGAAAATCATTGATCCCTTGCCTCCTGCATGGCCACTACTGGTTATTGAGCCCACAACCCGAGAATTGAATTGTGACCTCCTGGTTCCTAGGTTGATGCTCAACCACTGAGCCACATGGGCCGGGCCAGTCTCCCTTCCTCTCTGTAAAAAATCAATAAAATATATTTTTTTAAAAAAAGGTAAAATGAGATGGAAATGGTCAGAAGTCAATATGTAAAAACAAGAGAATGCTGGAGGTGTTAAAAATTAACAACAGATAACAATGAGAAGGAAGTTAATAAATAGAATATCCAATGATAGTGATTGTCATTAATAAGCCTCTATTGCATGCCAGGCACCATACATAGGTTTACATAGGAAGTTTGATTGCATTCTTGGGGAGATACTGAGATTCTCATTATGTACGCGAGGAAACAAGCTGAACATGTCGATTCTGTCTGCCCCAGAGCCGCACTGTGTAAGTGAGGAAGCAAAGCTTCAAACATGCCCTTAACTGATTCCAAATCTCCTCTTTCCTTGCATCGAATTTCAAATTTCAAATTATGTGCATCCTTTATGGGAAGGTGTGTGCCAGCCATTTGAAAGCACAAAAATAGTAAGCATTATCTATTTTTTTTTGAAATAGAAATCGAATGTGGATGAGAGTCATATAACGAATCTCAATACTGCTATTTGTAGGCTTAGACATGGCACTCTGTATTTAATAGGAAGAGTTCATGAAGTACAACTTAAAAATAGGAGTTGTGCAAACTCATTAAGCAGGATTTCAAGCTTCATAAGGACATAAATGGAATATGGATTAGGATTTATTTTAAGAGAAGTGCCCCCTCGTCTCAACCCAGTGTTACTGGGAGAAGGGACAGGAACTGATGGGGGTGGGGGTGGATATTCTTTTGCAAATTAATAGTTATTTCACATATTTTATGCTCTCAGTTTATAGGAGACTCTTAGTTACTTCTTAAGACATAACCTAGATTAGGCGAGAACAAGCCCACCCAAAGACAATGCTGTGTGTACAGGAAGTCCATCTTTTTATAACCATCATGTTTAGGGAGCCATCTGTTGAACTAGTTCACTTTCTCCACATTTTATTAATGATGTGATTTTGAGTTATATTGAAAGCCAACCGATGCGTTTTATTGTACTCTTTCTGAAGCCTTTTATGTTGACATTAGAGACCCGGTGCATGGATTTGTGCACCGGTGGGGTCCCTCTGTCTGGTCAGCAGGGATCAGTGGACCTCCACCCCCACCCCACCCCCGCAGCCCGCCCTTACCTGCCAGCTCATGGGGCTCCAGCCTGCTGTCTGCATTGATCTTGCAGAGCACGAAGCAGTGCGTTAAGCAGCAGGTGGCCAGGGAGGAGCCTGAGGCCTGGCTGGGCACCGCTCCCTTTCATCCTGGCGCCGCTGTGCCCGCCACCGCCACTGCTCCAGTGAGCAGGGCAAGTGTCCGCCGGAGAGGCTTGTGCTGCCCAGATGTGCTCGCCAGCCTTGAGCCAGGCATCTGGCGCCTGTCTGTCAGCTGAGTGACACTCCAGGGGGCAGCTCCTGCATTGAGCATCTGCCCACTGGTGGTCAGTGCGCATCATCGCTACCAGCCAGTTGTCTGGTTGTCCGGTTGCTTAGGCTTTTATGTAAATAGACTAGAGGCCCGGTGCATGATATTCATACACAAGTAGGGTCCCTAGGCCTGGCCAGTGATCAGGGCAAATCTGTGGGGTCCCCACTTGCACTCACCTTGGCCTGGCACCGCCCGCTTGCCTACACCACCATCCTGCCACGGTCCCACTCTAGTAGAGACCCATCGGGGCGGCAGTGCCTCTACTGCCACCCACTGCTAGTGCTGCATTGCCAAGGCCCATCATGTTCCCTCCGCCCCCTGGTGGACAGTGCATGTCTAACTCCCTGTTGGTTGAGCTCCTGCCCATGGGGACAATTTGCATATTAGCCTTTTATTATATAGGTTAATTCTAGATTCATAGAAAATTGTAAACACAAGATAGAGAGGTCTCATGTACCCTTCGCCCAGTGTCTCCCAGGGCTCACATCTTATGTAATTATAGCACCTTATCTAATTGACATCGGTACCTGTGTGTTTAGTGCTGTCATTTTATCGCAGGTGTAGATGCATGTAACCCATCACCTCAGTGATCCCCTTCCTTCCCTGTATGGTCACCTCCTCTGCCTTTTATCTAACCCCTGGAAACCATCCGTCCGCTTTCATTTCTCTATTTTTTGTCATCTTGACAGTGGTCTGAAGAATCATTGATTTTTGTTTTTATATTAAAGAAAGTTCTCCAGGTTGATGTTTTTATATTATTGACACTGTTTGTGCTAATAAATGTGTGTATGTATGTATGTATGTATCTATATATATACACACACATACATATATTGTACATATACATATATATCTCCCTCTGTGAGTACTTTTTTTTATGTGCAGATTTCCAAGTGCAATGTAATTATTATTTCTGCTTTCCCAATGTGCAGTTCACATTGAGGTGAAATACTATTCTACAGGGAACAGCAAATCATATTCCTGACGTTTAGTTCAGTTTCTCAGCCGGTGCAACATGAAATCTCTGTTAGGTGCAACTACTAATGTCTGATTCCTCTGAGAAATAGATCTTTTTCACAGAGAAGCCTAAATTAGGGGGGTCTTATACCGAATGTAGATCAATAATCGAAGTGAAGGGAAAACTCTCCTAGTGGGAAAATCATCTCAGTAGAATAACTGTAGAATTATTCTAGTAGAATTTGTCATCATCCTAGGGCTTTGCCAACTTCATTGTAACCAAAATGTAACCATATATATATATATATATATATATATATATATATATATATATATATATGGTTACATTATAGTTGGCCAGAAGACTCATTGATTTTCAGACATTGAAAAAAACTCTCTGCTGGTTTTTGACATTATGACTGTAAATAAACATACATGTGTCAATGGAAACAGTTAATGTCTATCACACATGTATCACATCTGTCTGTTTTTAGCTATGTGTTTGCTTTTATTTGTCAAATGTGGCATTTCTTAGGGTTAAATGGTGAAACATGATAGAAACATTTATATGAGAGAAAATTAGTTTTTACCAGTTTTTTTTTTTCCCCCTCCAAACTACCTTTTTTTGGGGGATGAATTCCTTAGCGTAAGTCTATGCATTCATCTAATAAATTACTAGGTTAATAATCTCTGGGATGTGCATTTTTATGGCTTGGCCAATGACTTTTTCCCATTCCAAATATGCATTTATTTGCATTATCTCAATGACTATTTGGATAATCTTCAATAAGTCTATGTACACCACCTTAAAGCCGGCGATATTCAAATCTTAAGAAGGCTCCTGTTCACTTATTTTTTTCATCTACTTAAAATGTCCACAAACTTATAAGCTTATGCACATGCTTATCATCTTTGCCTTCTATCTCAGTGTCGGCTTCTTTCATAATGTCTTTTCCAGACAGTTTTTTTTTTGTCATCTACTCAGTGACCTGAGCAAAACAATTCAGGGAATCATTTCTGACTCTTCCTTCTCACTGACCACATTCCATATGGTTTCTTCATATCACCTCATTCATTATTTCTTTCATTCATTCATTCATTCATTCATTCATTTCACCTTCTATATACTATTTACCTGACGTCCTTTCTTATCTTCACACAGGCCTCTCACAGTGCAACAAGATTCATCTTTCAAGGAAGCCTGAGGTTAGGTTTTGCCTGCCTGATGTCTTGCAAGCGAATGCAGTTTCCTTCCTGGCCAACCTTTATGCAAAGGCAGACAGCCTGTGCTGCCTCTGGGAGGGAAAGTGAGGGTGACTGATGGTTTTTCACCTCAGACTTCTCTCTCTCCGCAGCACCCTCATTTTATCTGAAATTTCCATCTCCCTCACCCTTTGTTTTAAAATGCGACACTTGTTTTTTATTTTTAAATATATTTATATTGATTTCAGGGAGGAAGGGAGAGGTAGAGAGAGAGAGAGAAACATCAATGATAAGAGAGAATCATTGATAGGCTGCCTCATGCACGCCCCCCACTTGGGATCAAGCCCGCAACCTGGGCATGTGTTCTGACTAGGAATTGAGCTGTGACCTCCTGGTTCAACACCCAACCACGGAGCCACCTGGCTGGGCAATGTGTGGTTTTTTAAATAAACTGTTCTGGACTATAGTTTTACAGGGAAGTTGCAAAGATAATGCAAATATCATATACACGCCTCATTCTTTCTGCCCTCCCTGCCTTAACATGTTACATTATCCTGGTGTATTCATCAAAACGAAGCAATCAACATGGGTATATTACGGTTAACTGAACTCCAAACTTGATTCAGATTTCATCCAGTTTCCTACCGATTCCCTCTTTCCGTGTCAGGACCCAAGCCAGAATGTCACGGTGCATTTAGTCAAAACTTTATTTTGATAGAGAAAATTAAATACATTTGTTGAAAACTTAGTTTAAGACAATTTTCAGGTTAACAGATGAACCAGCCAGTCACTCTTCACCTCATGAAAAAAACATTAGAGAGAATAGCACTAGAAGAGCAAGCAAGTAGAAAAAGCATAGTGAAAGTTGGGGCGAGTGTCTCGGGTATTTGAATGGGGAGTGTGGGATTTTTTGGGGGGTATATCCAGGAAACCCTAGGAGAACAGAGTACACCCTGGGAACACTCAGGAGATACATCACGAGGAAGGAAGGAATACAGGAGCAACATGAACCATTGCAAACAAACATTTCAATTGCTAGTCTAAGTTCGTTTGAGAATAATATGGCTGGATTACATGGCTAATGACTGAATAGTTATGATTCCAAACCCCAAATGGGCAAATCTTTGGAGGAAGATTAAAAGTGTATGCACCATTGGCCAGAACTGCAGATGTTCACATTTCTTTATAATAGGTCTCTTGGGTGGCATTTGAAGGGGAGACTGGTTTGGGGATGGAGAAGATATTCTGATATCTTCCATCATAGGATTTTATGTTCTTCAGCTGATATAGGAATGCAGAATGTGTGATTGAGTGTAGGGGTTTGAATGCCGTGTTCTTATATTCAAATGAGTCATCTCAGGTTCCAAAAGGGGGAAAATCTAACCCCGTGGCTCAGCCATCTCCACAGGAGCCCGAGGGGGTGTCTGTGTGGTTCTTAAGTTGCCCAGAGGCCTCAGGGGGTCCCCTGCCCACTGTTACTGTCCCAGAAACATATTGTGTGTCTACAGGGATGTTATACAACAAATGTCTCATTTCAAGAGATTTACTTGCTATAATCTATATTTGTGGGGGAGGGTATGTGGCTGTGGGCTTGTGTTTTGGTTATTTTTTTTAGAATCAGATTTTCCATTCTAAGAGAATACAATATGCTACTCAGAATGAAGGACTTAAGTTTTGAAAATGCAAAGCATATTTTAAAAAAGCATCTTCTCATCCTCCGATCAGGCTCTTCATGTTCCATGTTAGTGTGTAGGTAAGGTTCATGAAAATAGTTTGATTTATGCTAATTGTCCAGCCACATAGCAGGTTTTTAAACTTATCAGGTTTATATTATATCTGGCTATGCAAATAATTCATAAAAAAGCAATAATGAGGCATAAAAGTAAAATTAATAAGAATTCGCTCCTTGCTATAAAGTGCCAATAACTTGCTTATTTATTTATATGTCTAGTGTTAGTACCTACATTTATGATCAGAAAACAGCCAGGATCAGGAAGATGTTTTATGAGAGAGGGATTTTATCGATATGCTGGGGCACTAGAGAAGCCTAAAGTCGTAAAACTTTCCACTAATTCCAATAAAATCCAGCCCTAATGTCAAATCAGGGTAAGTTTATTAGGCACTTGTCATAACAGCACTTGTAAATTAGGTCATTTTATGTTCTTGCGAATAAGGCAAGTAATTAAGTTAGTTTCATTAGTTGATAGACAGTTTTAAAAACCCCATTTCTTTTGAAAAATCAAGGTGTATTGTTCTTTCTTTCACTAGGTAAGTGGTTAGCAGAATAATTAGCTTGACAGAAAGTTTTAAGACTAACAGAATAAAACAATTTTGTTATGAATAGTGACTTGTTTTTATTAATAAACTTTAATATACGTATTTGAACAATGGGATGCATTAGCTTAGGATTTAAACAGTAGGATTTTTATTATGTTAAACTTTCATCTAAAAATAAATATGTGAATAGATGAATTAAAGACAGAGATTCATGAGAATATGTGTTATATAGTTTATGCTTTGAAAATATATTAATTGCAGGCTTTAGAAATGACATGGAGATTAAAATCTTTAAGTCCTTAAGCATCGTAATGAGCCTGTGTGATTTTTTTTTTTTTGCTAGCCAAATTTAATAGCATGCAAATGATTTATTTAAAAGTAGCCAAGCTGAAAAATAGTTTTTTCAATTTTTTAGTCAGCTGACAAAAATTTCAAATTTGCTTTGTTTCCTCTCATGCAACTTAATAGTCTCATTTTGTTTTCCAGTAGGAAATTCAGTTCACAATGCAGCAAATCAAAAATATCATATTCTGATGACGTTTTCAGCCCATTGTTTGTAGCCCTGCTTTAGGTTATAAATATTTTTCATTCCAGATAATCCTGAGGGACTTATTACAATGCACAATTGGACACACACACACACACACACACACACACACACACACACGCTTCCCTTTACATTATTTTATGGTCTGAGAGCTAGCATTTACTGAGTTTCCACTCTGTGCTGCCCACCGACTCAGCCTCTCATGCAAACACTGTAATGTGAAACACTTCGGGTGCAAAACTCTTGCAAAGTGTGTAGGGCTGTTTTGTATGCATAAATTTTAATTTAAATACGTAAGTGATGTCATGGAATATATTCATCCTGCGTCTCGTCTTTCAGATGTATCCGTGTTGCTGTATCCTTTGCATCTAATTGCTGGAATGCACCTCATTGTGGTTGTCCACCCCATCTACCCTATAAACAAATTCTCCCACTCCCCAGACATCACCGGTGTAGCTCATTTACTCTTTTTACAAATTTCAGTCCTGCTACAGCCTCCTTTATCACCATTTTGTAGGTGAGGAAACTGAGGCAAGGAGCGTTGAGGAATCTCCCAGGATTGCTCAGCTGGAGTAGGAATTCTGACAGTCCACTCCAGATTCCACCAGCACACCACACCCCTCCTCTGTTCCCCTTATTTCTGCTAGAATATCAACCTTGCGAGAGGACAGCATTGCTGATGGGACAGAACAGAGAATTTAGCTCAACACAGAAGTTCTCACAGATTTTAGCGAGAGTCTAGCCCCCCAAGGAGGGAAAGGCGAGGGAAGGCTGATGGGGTGAGATCCGGGGAGACTGTCCCTCAAACCTAACCGCACAGAAGATTGCTCCACTCCTGTCCCACAAACGCTCATTCCCCTTGCAGGCAATTAGCAGAAGTGATTAATAGAATTGCTTCAAGAATCCAAATAGAAAACTGTAGTGTCCTCTTAACCCACCTAAAGGCATACTTGACATTTTTAAGTTTAGAGATTATGCTTTCTAGATAATGCAATATTTTGACAGTGTCTAGAAATAGCAAGGCATTGATCTCTTTAAAAGGCTGGTGGAGATATTAATATTTATCTATAAAAGCCTAACTGGTCTATATAACCGGATAACCGGTTGGTAGCTATGATGTACACTGATTACCAGGGGGGCAGATGTTCAATGCAGGAGCTGTCTCCCTGGTGGTCAGTGTGCTCCCACAGTCAACCACCCACAGTTCCTATCCCCAGCCAACAGCCCCAATTGGGACTGGGCGAGATGGCCCCATCGACCCTGGCCAGGCTGAGGAACCCACCCATGCACGAATTTGTGAACCAGGCCTCTAGTTATAATCGATAAATCTTAGAAACAGAGGAAAGGTACTGTTAGCGCTCAATGTGAATTTTAGAGGATAGTACAAACCACTAACACATCTTGTGTGCACCTAGGGACTAGAATGATATATATTCTAGAAAACGTACAAACATGGTAACACCACTTCACTGGTTTGGACTGGGCACACTGACTCTTAGTATCTTCACTAAAACGCAAATTTAAAATATGTATAAACTACTCTGAGAGAATGTAATATTTTAAGGACTTACACTTTTATGTAGGGCAGCAGTATGAGGCTAGGGTTTTCAAAATGATCTTTAAAATAAATAGTTGAAGAACAGGAAAAAGAGTAACTGAAATAGATCTTTAAAACGTTAAACATGATAAAAGTAGCACTTTACAATTTCTGCCTAAGTTATTTAAACTATATAAATACAGAAATAGAAAGAAAACTTTTATATTTAACAGGCCTTTGTGTGCTCAAACATCTTACATTTTCTTTACATTTAGAGTATGGTAATCTGCTCTCTACTGACTGTACGCCCATGAGTAAGGTCTCCTTATTACTTGTTCCAGCTGCTTTTCTAAAAAGGTAGAGGGAAAGGATGAGATAGTTCTGTGTGTTTTTTTTTAATAATCCTTCCAGCTCTAAAATTCTGTAGGTTCTGTGATCCTATGTCGTGTCTCTTTCCCTCCTCTCAGAGGAGCTGTATATTCTTTGTTCATTTTACTCTCTTTACAAATTTCAATCAAAGACTACTTGGCAGAGTTGGTCCACTGACAATATGTGGCAATCTACCATTTTGTGCAGGTGACCCAATGAATAGCTTGCAAAGGTTTTCGTTTTTAATGATTCTAAACCTGCTGAATTGGATGAATATAATCGAATATTTGTACTTTTTATCTTTATATGTTATCATTTTACCCTTTAGCAGTTCATTTATACAACAAATTTTTAATCTCTTTATACTCACACAAATGACGTGCTGGAGAAATCTTTCCTGCTTGCTCTCTTGATTCCTTCTTTGTTGATGGGATGGATGAGAGAACCAGTGCTTCTTATAGATGATTATTTTTCTCAATTGGTAACTTTCCTAGGTTGACATATCCCCTGTTCCATATAGGTATTTCTCTATACAATCTTCATATAACTGCATTATTTTTGAGATCAAGTTTAATATCTAACCACCATTGAATCCATTCCATACTCAAGGTATTTAGAGGTTAGCTTGTTTTAATTTGAAGGATTTGGGTGGTGTTTCTACCGAGTGTACAATAGACCAAGTTCAACCATAACCTTAACTCTCTGAGTCTCTTTTCTTAATGACAGGATATCAATACCCATCAGGGTTCTGAAATCTTCACATGGTGAAGTCACTTGCCTTGTGATATGCAAATTACCTTTCAGTCAAAAATATGTAAATCTTTACTTTGCAATGGCACTCTGAGGAAAGGGTTTAATTTGTGGAAAACAACCCACAAGTCTTCACCACTCCCCCTCTTATGAAAGCATCATTTGCATGACTTTCATATGGTATAAATGTTTGCATAGGAAATTTATCACTTATTTTACATCCACTTGGTTTATAGCCTTTAGGGTCAAGGATTCTAAGCATAGCAAGGCATTTAAATATTTAAAAGCTACTACTGTTTTTATAATTTCACCTTATCAGGAATTGATTTTAAATGCATAAGTAGAATCTTTATTGTTAAGAGGACTTGAAGGAAAATTGTCACACACTAGTATTTTTTTTTTTTAAAGTAGAAATGCAGTAAATGCTAATTCTCAGACCTTGATTTCAGAGAAGAAGAGAGGGGGGAGAGAGAGTTAGAAATATCAATGGTGAAAGAATCATTGATCGGCTGCCTTCTGCACACCCCTTACTGGGGAATTGAGCCCACAACCCAGGCCTGTGCCCTGACTGGGAATCAAACCAGTGACCTCTTGGTTCCTGAATTGATGCTCAACCACTGAACCACACCATGCTGGGCAGGATCTGCATTTTCAAATGTGAATTCGGTGTGAACATAAAAATCAAATTAAAAATGTTTTCAATCATATGTAGAAAAAGAAAATAAACAGAAAAAGGACTATCATTCAGAGCAAAGATGAGGGGCATGGCTGAGGAAACACGGGCACCAATGTTATGGAGTCATATCCCTTTCATGAGAAGAGATCCGCGAGCTGTAGCAAGACCTCAGTCACCTGAGCCCCCAGGCAGACTGCGGTCAGGGCTTGACACAGACACGGCCAACCCTGAGAACGAGGCTGGAAAGAAAAAGTCACGTAAGTGACAGAATTATGCTTATTTTCTACAGATGCAGAATTCTGAAAATGTGATTTGCAGAGTTTATAAGAAAGGCAGTCAAGGAGGGCAGAACTAAAGATACGGATCGAGGTTCCCGCTGAGGCGTACTTTCGCCGGGGCGATGGGTGTTGGGAGGGAAATTTTAAGGATGGATGTGGTAATATACACGAAGCACTCTGTTTCCCTGGAAGGAAGGTTCTATAAAAACATAACATATTGCCGATCCTTCCAATTGCATGGTGAAGGTTGAAAGATTTTCAGACACAAGGAAAGGGCACATTCACAACCCAGTGAGAAGCAAAAGGATATTGAAAGAGAAGGTCAAGAAAAGAAGAAAAATGTAAAGCTCCTTAAAAGAACACACACACACACTCACACACACACACACACACACACACGGAGACACACACACACTCATGCACTCATGCACACGCACTCACACACACACACACAGAGTATTAAACAAGACTATCTTCATTTTGAGTTATTCTGTAATACAATAGGTTATTTTCAAAAGGATTTTTTACTTCCAAGATAACTGCACTTAGAATGGAATAATTTGAACGCACAGAGTTAACATGAAGGCAGTGGTCAAGCAGAGCAAAGAGTGAACTTGCAATACATGTCTAAGAGAACAATGCTATGAAAGAAAACGTACAACCGAAATAGCAAAGAAGTCGGTATCTACGTCAACATTATTTTGCCCAAAGCTTTGGGGAAACGCTCTGAAAGATGGAATTTTCCAAAGAACTTCCCCAAAGAAAGCTAGAGAGAGCGATAGCTTGCAGGAGGCGTTGTGGCCCCTTTAAATGCACACCGTGAGGGGGAGGAATCACAGGAAATGAGACGGTGCCACCCCGAGGGTCCCATGCGGAGCTGCTGATTACTTGTCCGGATCTCGTTAATTGCTGCAGATGTGGCCATCAGGTGACCTGGCCAGCACAATGCCTTGGACACCCACCAAGTGTTTAAATTCCAAACACAGTTAAATTGAAACAGTGCTGTGCTGCCATTGAATGTCTGTCCTCCCCTCACCATCTAGCTCTGGGTGCAGTTTTAATGCCTTGATTAATTAGGCAACCCTTTTATGCTTCTACTGAAAAGCCTTACCGATTTGAATCTTGTCATTCAACTAGAGGCCCGGTGCACGAACTTGGTGCAAGAGTAGGCCTTCTTTCCCCGGCTGCCAGCACCAGCTGCTCTCTGGCACCCGGGATCTGGGCTCCCCTCGCAGCCCCGGCTTCGTCCAGAAGGTCATCCGAGAGGACGTCCGGTCTAATTAGCATATTGCACTTTTATTATTATAGATGGAATTGAGGTGCTCAGGGAATATCTTTTTGTTTTTGTTGTATCATCTCACAATTTTATTTTATTTTTAAAATCTTTATTGTGAAAGTATTACATAGGTCCTCCTCCCTTCTCCCCCACCTCCCCTTAAGCTCTTCCAGCCCTCTCTGGTCCTCTCCCCAGGCCCTCCCCACCCCATTGTCTGTGCCCATAGGTTATGCATACAGGTATGCATGTTCATCGGTTGATCTCTTTCCACTCCCCTCCCCTGCCTTCCCTCTAAGGTTCATCCGTCTGTTCATGCTTCTGTGTCTCTGGGTCTATCTTTGATCATCAGTTTATTTGGTTCATTTGATCCCACATATGAGTGAGATTATGTGATACTTGCCTTTTCTCTGACTGGCTTATTTCACTCAGCAGCAAATGTCTTGAAGTTACACACAGTGGGAAGAAGTGACTGATTAAGTGTGGGTAGTGGTACTTAATGTGAGAGAGAGAGGTTAGAGACAACAATGAAAGAAGACTAGAAATTCCATTGACATGCACAAAAGAAGTGAAACTATGGTCTGATTTGCTTGAAAATATAAGAAGGCTCCTTTTTTCCCCTCCCCCCACTTTTTTCCCCCCAAAGTAACCTTTGAGCCAATTAAAAAAAAATTCTCCAAGCTTAAAACTTGTTCTAAAACCAGATGTTTAAAGTTTTGTGTGTGTGTTTTTTTTTTAAATAACAAGATTGGTTTTCTATTTAATTTGTAATCATATGATGGAAAAAATTAAAACAATTATTTATGCCTCATCTGACACTTAATTTCAGTGTTTGGGCTTATATATTTTACATATTCATATCCTTACATAGCTTTACCAAAACTATAGCTAAACATTGCTTTCTAAATAAATGTCAATATCCAAATGAGAGCCATTAACATTTTTATCTGCATTTATAAGTTAGTTGAAGCTTGTCTATTCATTTTTGCCAATAGATGTCAGTGGTTGACCGTATTAGTAAAATTATTGCAGATGTACTTGTGCATAGGCTAGCCTTTAAAGGAATGCATTATTCCTCAAATGGTCCTTTTTTTATTTTATCATTTCACCTTGAGAAGTAATATATATTTATGACACGATAGAGTTGACAATGGGAAATGTTAATAGATTTCCTAATTGATTGCACTGTTGCAATAGCTAAGAGCTGTAGGAAGTATTCAGAAATTAAAATGACATTTTAAAAGGCTTGCTTTGTTTATATAGATTTATGTACATTCCTCCAACCAAGCAGTTTTCAATATACAAGAGAAACTGGCTCGTATAAAAAGTGTTTTATTTCCCATTCATGTCTGCTACAGAGCTTTTCTGTCTTTTTTTTTTTTTTTTCCCATTGAAGTTCCCAGCAACTTCTTTAAAAACAAATGCAGAAACACTGTCCAAGGCAGTTGGCAAATAAAACGTCATTTTTAAAAATTATAAGTAGTTTTATGATAATTGAGTAGTCATCCTTTTGTATCTGTTAAACGGGTGGTGAACTTTGCATGTGACATGAACTATTCTTGTTCTAAAGTCTTAAGCACATGCAGTGAGACAGTCTCTCTCCATTTCCTTTTCTACCATTTAGTATCTTCTCCCCTCAACGCCTCTTTCCTTCAATATCTTCTTGAGTTAGAAACGATGTTAGAAATAAAGCAGTATATGGTGTATTTACTTGAATTAATAATTTTTAGCTGAAACCAGTTTGGCTCAGTGGATAGAGCATCAGCCTGTGGACTGAAAGTTTCCAAGTTCAATTTCTGTCAAGGGCATGTACCTTGGTTGCAGGCATATCCCTAGGAGGGGGTGTGCAGGAGGCAGCTGATTGATGATTCTCTCTCCTCTCATCGATGTTTTCAGCTCTCTATACCTCTCTCTTCCTCTCTGTAAAAAATCAATAAAATATATTTAAAAATAATTTTTAAAAACCTGCTAGTTCTTCTTCAGAATTTTAAAGAATGGTTCACAAGGCTTTTCTTCAGTGGGAAATGCACAAACCTGTGAAATACTTCAAAAATTTTTCTTAATTATGATTTTCTGTAGAAAAGCACATTATTGAGGCAATATTTTGATAAGGATTTCATTGACTCAAACTAAAATGAAATATGACATTCACTTAAGGGTAATTCAAAACTTATTTATGAGCTCCTCCTATATGCTCAGAATTTAACACATTTTCTTTCTTACCTATGGTTTATCTGTTGCCACGTGGAAAAGTTCTTCTCTTTTTTTCTTATGTCTAAAACAAGTTAGAGAAAATATTTGCAACTTATAATCTGACAATGTGCAGAACATAGAAGGAACTCATAAATCAAGGAAGACATTCACCTCAACTGAAAAATATGGGCAACAGCATTTGGTAAGCACACTTTCTGACAGAGGATTTCTACCTGGCTAATCACATGAAGCAATGACCTTCAGACTCTTCTAAGAAGTAAAACGAAAGCCACAATACACCTATCACAGTGTCTACACTTAAAAAAAGGCAATACCAAGTGTAGGCAAGGCCACAGAGCAACTGAACTCCTCACTCACCTCTGATGGGAGTGTGCGTTGTAACACCCATTTTGGAAAATTGTTTGAAGTATCTCTCAGAGCCAAACATATAAAAACGTATGACCTGGTAATGTGAAGAGAGTTGCATAGACATGTGTCCCAAAAGGTGCACATCCAAATGGCATTAGCAGCATTTTTTTTTTTTTTTTTTTTTGGTAAAAATAGAACCCACACCACGAACAATCCAGATGTCCACTTACAATAGATAAATGATATGTGGAATTGTCCACACACCACAGCAACAATAAAGAACTGTAGCCTCATGCAACAACATGGGCTCATCTCGCAAATGGCGAGTGAAAGAAACTAGGCACAAAAGAATGCATACCAGTTAGTTCTGTTTATGTCACGTTCAAAAGCAGTTAAAGCTAACCTCTGGAGGCAGAAGCCACACCCTAGGAGGAGTGCTGGTTCAAAGGGGTCATGTGGAGATTTCTAGAAGGAAAGTAATCTTGCTTAATCTGGGTGGTTTCACACAGCAATCGGCACTTGGTAAAATAATCGTGATTTCTGTGCTTTTCTCTGTGTGCTTCACTCCGGTAAAACATTCCCTTGAAAAGTTGAAATCTATACTCTCTTCATCATTGATAAAGACTTTTTTTTTTTTTTTTGAGACTCATCATAAGATATGCAGATGGCTTTCTCCATTCACTAATTTCCATTTTTATAATAAGGTGTGAGTGACAGGACCAGACTTTGTAGTTGAAGAAGCAAAGGAATTCTAATTGAGATCCAGGGCCCAGCCAAGTAATTTAAAGCATAACACTCAGTTCTGAAATTCCTTGAAGGAACCACCAAGAGAGAAACAATGAATTGAGTTGATTTGTTTGGTTTTGCTTTGTTTCTGCCTGATATAATAAAGACGTCAGAAGAACCGACAAAGTTTCGGCTCCCACTTAATACAAGGGAATTTTGTGATATGAGTATTTTCTTTTCTAAATACAGGCATCCCTTGGAAATATTCTGATTTTGGTTCTAGACCACTGTGAGAAAGTGAATATTGCAATAAATCAAGTCACATGATTTTTTTGTTTGTTTCCCAGTGCATATAAAAGATATGTTTACACTGAGTGGCCATATTATTATGATTTCTGAATGCATAATAATCTGGCCATTCAGGGAGTGTGTGTGTGTGTGTTGTATTGGAGTGCTGGTGCATGAATTCGTGCATGGGTGGAATCTGGGCAGCTTGGCTAGGGGGAGGGACATGGGAAGTTGGCCGGCCTGCCTGCTGGCCCAACTTCTGGTCTAGAGGACAATTTGCATAGTTAGCCTTTTATTATATAGGACATACACTGAGTGGCCAGATTATGATGAATTCAGAGATTATAATAATCTGGCCACTCAGTGTATATTATACTGTAGTAGGTGTGCAATAGTGTGTATCCAAAAAAAAGTACCACTAAAGATCAGTGATCACAGAAGCAAATGTAATGGTAATGAAAAAGATTGAAATTACCAAAAGGTGAAAGAGACATGAGCAAATGCTATTGGAAAAATTGAATCGACAAGAAGTGCTTGATGCAGGGTTACAATCACCTTTAATTGGTATAAAACACAGCATCTATAAAGCACGATAAAACAAAGCACATGAAGATATGGTATGCGTGTACATAGTTTACATAGATAATGTACAAGCTTGTTGTATACTACACATCAATACATACATATAATAGAAGTCAGAGAAATTATTAGGAAAAGAGACGGAAGTGCAGAGGATTATTAGGAAAACTCATACTTCATTTTAAAATTTCATTTTCTCGTTCTCTGGGTTCATGTGATATTTCTCTTGAGGTCTCTCGCACAATAAAGGAAAAATAACTGTTGATAAGCATAAATCTTTCTTTTCTACTTAGCCATAGTCCTTGGGCAACATCTTGAAACTTAATAAACTTGAATTTTGTCAGGAGAAAAGTGAAGGTAATTTACTGGTCAAGACCCCGCCATAGAAGTAATGCATCTTGGAACTCTGAAATGTGAGTGGCCCAGCTCCTCTCTGGCTAATGGCAGTCCAGAGACCAACCAGAGAGATGGTCTTATAGCCAGTGAGGCCGGGAACAGTGAGGCCACACAGAGTTTAAAATGACTGCTTTTATGTAGGCCACTTAAAAATATATATATTTTATTGATTTCAGAGAGGAAGGGAAAGAGACAGAGAGAAACTCCCATGATGAGAGTCACTGATGGGCTGCCTCTTGCATGCCCCCCACTGGGGAATGAGCCTGCAACCCTAGGCATGTGCTCTGACCGGGAATCGAACCTGTGACCTCCTGGTTCATAGGTTGTTGATCAACCACTGAGCCACGCCAGATGAGCTAGGCCACTTTCAATAGAAAAACTCAAGGCAGTGCCAATTTAACTGGACTTTGAGTCCAGATCCTCCTCCCTGTGTCCTTCCCTCTGAGGGATGGGGAGAGCAGTCATTTCTGGTCCATGGTTTCCACAGTTCAGAAAAAAACCCCTGGGAATTAGGACAAAAGTTTGGATGGTCCCTCATGGTACCCAAGTAATACTAGACATTCCATATATTTAAATATTAGCAATTTAAAGTAATTTAACAAGTGTCTTCCATATTTTATTTTATAAATATACATATTTTTATTGAATTCAGAAAGGAAGAAAGAAGGAGGGAGAGTTAGAAACATCAGTGATGAGAGAGAATCCTTGGTCGGCTGCCTCCTGCAAGCCCCCACTGGGGATCAAGCCCACAACCTGGACATGTGCCCTCTACTGGAATCGAACCTGGGACCCTTCAGTCCACAGGCTGATGCTCTATCCACTGAGCCAAACCAGATAGAGCTTTATTGAGTGTTCTAGCTGTTGCTAAAAAACCAAACAGAAACACAACAAAACTCTTTCATAAAAGCACCCTGTTTGCTCATAAAGAGCCTCACAGTCTGGGGTCTGGACAGGCAGAGCAAAGAAATCTGGCAAGAAATACAGTTTAAGAAAGATCGGTTCTTAGAAATGGCCAACATTTATTAATTCGGTTGGGTTACTATCATTGCTTAACATTTAGAGAGGTGGCATCTTTCTAAAGAACATTAAGAGTTGAATGCATTAGATCAGGAAAGAAGGAAAAGGATTTCCAATGACCTGGATTAGCTTACCCGTTTTGTCTGCAAAACAGTGTTCATGATACAGGTGACTTTCAAACATGGAATCTTTGGGGATATCTTTTAAAAAAACTCAGATTTCTGGTCCATTAAACCCAATGTTTGTCTCTGACACTGGTTCTAAGGACGGTTTTGAAAGTGAGGATTAGTATTCTTTCTGAGGAGTCAGCCACGGCTGTCTCCAGGGGCTGTTTATACAGTGTCTCTACTCAGGCTTTGAGGATGTGACTCTTTTTGCTCTCGTTTGCTGCTCTGCTTGGATTAAAAAAGTGAATCTACCGAACTCGCTAATTCTGTAAACTTGGCTTTCCATTATATTTCACATTGCATCACCTTTTGTTCCTGATAAAAATGTTGAAACATACCACAGTGTGTCTTACGACCTGTAGGAGGCCCAATGCCAGCTCCCTTTGAGTAAAATAGTGATAATAAACCCTCGCAGCTTGCCGTCTAAAGTTGTTAGGTAATTTGGATTAAAAAAAAATGATTGAGCCGAAACCAGTTTGGCTCAATGGATAGAGCATCGGCCTGAGGACTGAAAGGTCCCAGGTTCGATTCTGGTCAAGGGCATGTACCTTGGTTGCGGGCACATGCCCAGTAGGGGATGTGCAAGAGGCAGCTGATCGATGTTTCTCTCTCATCGATATTTCTAACACTCTATCCCTCTCTCTTCCTCTCTGTAAAAAATCAATAAAATATAGTTAAAAAATGATTGAGATTTGTGAAACATACAGTGCTATAAAATGTATAGTATTGCTGTTGGTGATTAAATACACTCACAATGTGGCTTCCCATCAATACTTCAGCATGCTTTTCCGTGTGACTTTGAGTATGTTCTATTTCAGTCTTAATTTTTGTTTACTTGTGACTACTGAGAATAAGCCTGACTGGTGTCAATTCCCAAATCCCATTCTGCAGACTTGCTATTTGATGAGACAGCTGCATTATCATAAAACAAAAAGTATAAAAATTAAAAAAAGAGACCAAAAAGTCCATGTGGTATACTTTGCAGCTGCCATCTAACCGAAAACCTCAAATACAGACGCTAATGAGAATTTAAATGAATTACTAAAATAAAAGTAATGAATATTCAGATATGTTACAATCAGCAGGTAAACTACCGTTGAGAGAATTTCTAAATCCTAACTGGGTAATAATGGAAAAGCTTAAAAATATGTCAACGCATTTCAAGATTCTATTAATGCTCCCTCTAAAGAGAAGTTCAGTTTGTACCTTTCTTTGTAGGGGGGAGAGAGAAGGAGATTTTTCTGGAGTGAGTCCCTAGTCAAGAAATGAATATTCCAAGTTATATGCAATGTATTAAAGCTCATGTGTTGCATGCTCTTATCAGTGTCTCAGCTCTCATAGTCAAAGAGATATTTATCTCCTCAGATGGTTTCTGTAGGTTGTTGTGATTAATATTCTAGAAATATTGTGTGTGTAGTGAGGGCTGAGCTTAGGGTGAGAGAAAATGCTCTCAGGTGGAAAATTTAAGGATGCAGCAAAAAATCATCTCAGGATTCAAGATAATGGTTCAATGCCATATTTTATTTTTATTTTTTATTTTATTTTTATTTAAAATATATTGTATTGATTTTTTTTTTTACAGAGAGGAAGAGAGAGGGATAGAGAGTTAGAAACATCGATGAGAGAGAATCATCGATCAGCTGCCTCTTGCACACCTCCTACTGGGGATGTGCCTGCAACCAAGGGACATGCCTTTGCCTGGAATTGAACTTGGGACCTTTCTGTCCACAGGCTGATGCTCTATCCACTGAGCCAAACCGGTTTTGGCAATATTTTATTTTTTAATTTATTTTTATTTTTATTTTTCATCGCCATTTATCCCCTCTATGCCCTCTTCCACCTCTGTCCACTCCAGTCTCCACCCTATTGTCCATGTCCATGAGTTCTCTCTCTGTTTTCCTTTTTTGCTCAATCCCTCTATCCCTCCACCCCAAGCAGAGCTGTCTGCCTGCTCTCTATGAGTCTGTCTCTATGTTGCTTGGTGGTTCAGTTTGTTCATTAAATTCCACATACGAGTGAATATTATATTAAGTAAAATAATCCAGTCAGGGAAAGGCAGGTACCATATGATTTCACTTCCTTGATGCAGTTATTTTAAAAATAAAAATGACCACAGAAGTCAACAACGAACAGGATGTCAAATGTTAATAACTACAAGGTCATTATTACTGATTCTTAGTTTCCCTCAGTGCCTCACCTGGCTCAGTACAACACTGGTATGTAGATATTTCTGGTTTCTGCAGTTATGAATTTCCAAATTAACTCTTCTAAATCGGGTCCAGAGGTTAATAAGTGGAACACACAATTATTATCAGAACTGACGAAATATTTTCATATATTATCTGATTATTTTCAAAAACTCTAAAGATTTATAATGTTATCTTGATGAGTTTTGCATGGGGGTGATTGAAGAATTTAATTTCACTCCTATATAAATTTTCTTGACCTGCATCCCACACACGTGGTATGGAGCAGTCAGGGGATCTTAAATCGTTGAACAAGCCTCTCTAACCTTAGGCACACATGGATGCTGAGATGCCCGCTGGCTGTGCCGCCAGCCCTCTGCAGCTGCCCACACTGGTTTCCAGGCCTGGGGTCTGGCCTCTGTGATGGCGATGGAGTTTACCTGCCCAGAGTCCATCTCTAGCTGCAGGAATGAGCCGACTCCTCAGAGGATCTTCTGCCTCAGGCATCATCGGAGTTTGGAACAGAGTTTCTTGTCCGCAGCATATCTTTGGTATTTCTAAGATTTCTCTCTGTTCTTGGAGAATCTTTCCATCCCTTTTGGCAGCCCTTGAATTCACTCTTTTTCTCTCTCTCTCCTCTTGGGACTCTTAGGTTCATCTTTCAAGAAGTAAAAAGTCTCTAGAAAGATAAGGAAATCTGTTGTCTTCAAGCAGGTTCCTCTGTCCTCTCTGCAAATATTCTTTTTTTAAAAATATATATATTTTATTGATTTTCTACAGAGAGAAAGGGAGAAGGATAGAGAGTTAGAAACATCGATGTGAGAGAAACATAGATCGGCTGCCTCCTGCACACCTCCCACAGGGCATGTGCCCACAACCAAGGTACATGCTCTTGATTGGAATTGAACCCGGGGCCTTTCAGTCCGCAGGCTGACACTCTATCCACTGAGCCAAACCAGTTAGGGCTCTGCAAATATACTTAAAGAATCATAAAGTGTTTTTCTTGGGGGAGACAGATGTAGGTAGCATGAACATGAGCCACCGTGTCCAGTAGCTGTGACATGTATATTAGGTTCATTAGAGTGATCCTCGCACTGTCTTCATGCTCCGTAGAGCTCGGTTGTCCTTTGCGTTCCTCTCCCCATATCCACGTGCAAAAACATGCTTCTTCACATAAATCAAAATCCCTTTTTCCAACACAGGCACAGAACTTTTAAGATAAAAATTTCACTGAATAAATATGTAATCTCCAGGTTTTAAAAAAGATTCTTATTTCCTTAGCTGATGAGTGTGGAACACCAGGGCTGAGGCTTATCTTTCCTGTTAATGAATTTACTGAGCCCCCCACACCGTTGGGTCCAGGGGGAACTGACGTAGTGCAATGGTACTCTATGCACAGGCAATATCAGTACAGCGATGCACAACGCTACAGGTATATTTTGTACTCTCTCAATAAAATTGTTTTCTACATTGTGTAAAGGAATATAATAAATATCATAAATATTTAAAAAACAATATGAATCATGTAAAACATATGTCATTTTCTATTCTTTAGGTGTCATTAGATAGCAAGCGATAAAATTTAATTTCTCTTTACACTGCTTGGCTATATATTTTCCAACAAATAGTGAGAAACAAAAACATAGGACTTGAATATCACATGGTAAATAAAAAAAATGAGCTTTTATTGTACTAACTGTATTAGGGTTCTCCAGAGAGAACTAACAAGATAGGTGGATGGGAAGGTAGGTGGATATATAGATAGATGATAGATGGATAGATAGATAGATAGATAGATAGATAGATAGATAGATGATAGATAGATAGATGCAGATGTAGTTACAATGATATAGGTGTAAAGATTTATTTTAAGGAATTAGCTCAAGTCATCTGCATTGATGTGTTCTGCTCTTTAAGAAAACCTCCATACTGCCACCTTCAGGTGCCATGACATTTCTTAAGTCATCGGAGGTAAAGAGAAGCATTCTTTGTTTCTCCTGACGCTGTCAATTGAACAATGCTAGGAATTAACTTAAGAAACCCTCTCTTTGGTGACATTCTGATGCTGGTAATGAGAAGGTATGTTTACTAATGACAGAAGATAAAAGGCTAGAGGACTATTGAGGGGTTTCTCATCACCTATTTAGAACTCAATGGTGACTGCTTTAGAGATAAATACTTCTATACCACATCTGGCATAATGCTTGGCACATGATAATTTCACAATAAACTCTTTCTTATATTTTATTGATTTTTTACAGAGAATAAGAGAGAGAGATAGAGAGTTAGAAACATCAATGCGATAGAATTATCAATCAGCTGCCTCTTGTACATCCCCTACTGGGGATGTGCCCATAACCAAGGTACATGCCTTTGACCAGAATTGAACCTGGGACCTTTCAGTCTGCTGCCTGACTCTCTATCCACTGAGCCAAACCAGTTTTGGCTACAATAAACTCTTGAGCTAATTATATATGGACAAATAAATAAACATTTTTTTCTTTAGCATCCTAAATAGATTGTAAAAGGAACACTACTAGTTTAAACTTTCACTGTGTTTGTGAAATTATAATTTACCAAGATTTTACTCAAAAGATTTATCAAGGTAATGTAGAAATTGCAATATCATTTCTTGTTCCGGGCATCTATGAAGAGAGATTACACCTAATTTTTTTTCACTATGACTTGTCTGTGGAAGAAAATGACAATAGATATGACCTATTTCTCCTTTTTTTTTTCCTCATTCCTAATCAGATCAAATAGCAAAGTGGAATAAATGGCAAGAGAAACAAAAGCATTGCCTCATTTCCCTTATATTTTTCAAACAAAAGAAAGCCCTCCCCTGTGTCTTTTGTCATGGCAGAACCCTAACCTTTAACATGTCCCTTTTCTTTGTTTCGAAGTTCTATAACCCACCAAACAATAAATCTGAGATGATGGCGTCATGGCTGTGGACGATGGACAGTTACCACACTGCCATCGGCCAATCTCTCTTCTTATAACCAGACAAATCACATAATTAGATGAGCTTCGTAGAGTGTAATTACAAAGAGATCATAACTGATCGTTACTACCCAAATGTCTTCCTTGTGTAAATACAGTGATCACAGTATTAGTTTACACATCTGTCACTTCCCATGGTTACCACTATGTGTGTGTGTGTGTGTGTGTGTGTGTGGTCTTCAACACAAAATGTCTGCTTATGTGGAGTCAGTCCTAATGTTGATCCACTGAAGTCCAAGACATATTATAAGGACTTCATTTTAGTTATTATTATTTAAAAAATGAAGATACAGCTGAAACTGGTTTGGCTCAGTGGAGAGAGCGTCTGCCTGCGGACTGAAAGGTTCCAGGTTTGATTCCAGTCAAGGGCATGTACCTGGGTTGCGGGCACAACCCCAGTAGGAGTGTGCAGGAGGCAGCTGATCGATGATTCTCTCTCATTGATGTTTCTAACTCTCTATCCATCTCCTTTCCTCTCTGTAAAAAATCAACAAAATATATTTTTAAAAAATGAAGATACACCCAAAGGTCTGTTATATACAGACTGATGCTGGTGGCCGCAGTTTGTGTAAAGTAAAAGTAAAAAATTATATTAGTTATTGTTTTTGCGATCTAATGTTCTGAAACTGACTTTCACAAAATGGATGAGTTGCTTAGGAAGATTCCTGCCAAGAGTCCACAGATTGAAAGTTAGATGAAGGTCAATCATCTCAGCTTCTTGTCAGGCATATATATCCTGGGTGGGTCAGGAAAAATAAACCAAAGCATTCTAATCTAATCATACTCTCTCTTGGTCCCTGACACTGATTTTTAAAAAATGATCACATTTTATTAGGTGCCTCTTGGTAAATAGGACATTTTTTCCCAATGTCACTGAGGAAAAAACTCATGCCAATGAGAGAGCATTTTGAAGATAGATATTGGGAAATATTTTGTTGCAAATATTTCACCCATGAACATTCTCATTGTTCTTCACATAAAAAAGATTTAGAAACCATTTTCTAACCAATGGCTTAAGGAATACAGAAATACAACATAAAGCTAAATTCCAATAAAATCTTAGCCTAATTACATATGGATTGAAAACCGTGTGTCATGATTATTAATGCAACCGATGGTGCATTTCTTCTATTTGTATTTAAGTGTTTTCAAGATATTTTAACTAAAATGACAATGTTGGCACTCAAACCCAAGTACCAAAATATGCTCCACTTTGGGTGCTGTAATGAAAATATTGAGCCATTCTCAGTAAGAAGTTTTTTGTACTCTTTTAACCATTAAATGCTTTATTAAAGTGTTTGGCTCATTTTTGACAAATGATTTTGTGTGTGTATATTTCTCAATGTATGCAACTTATTAGCTCAATAGTACGTGAACATCACGTTAAATAAATGCATATTGTGAGGGCACATGCTCAATTTACCTTTTTCTTTTCCCCGATAGGAATGAATTCAGAAAAGCTTGGACACCACCAGAAACCACCTCCATGGAGACATTTTAATGACAGACAGCTCTGGGGATGCACACCTCTTCTCTCTTTCTGCAGCATATTCTGTAAGTCATCCAACTTCATTCTCTGGTTTTATTGGCTTGTATTCTCTTAAATATAAATGATTGATTTCAAAGAGGAAGGGAGAGGGAAAGAAAGATAGAAACACCAATGATGAGAGAGAATCATTAATCATTTGTATTTAAGTGTTTTCAAGATATTTTAACTAAAATAACAATGTCGGCTCTCAAACACAAGTACCAAAATATACTCCACTTTGGATGCTGTAATAAAAATATTGAGGCATTCTCAGTAAGAAGGAAGGGAGAAGGAAAGAAAGATAGAAACATCAATGATGAGAGAGAATCATTAATCGGCTGCCTCCTGCACGCCCCACACCAGCGATTGGGCCCACAACCCGGGCATGTGCCCTTGACCCGGAATCGAACCATAACCTCCTGGTTCATAGATTGTGCCTCAACCACTGAGCCATACCAGCCAGGCCAGGTGCTGTCTTTTTAAAGGGGTGGCTGGGGATTTAGCCATATTTTATATTTAGTGTGTGTCCCCCCCAAAAAAATATATACACACACTTTGGATAATTATAAAGGCAGTATTTATCAAAATACTCTTCATTTGCAACATTGAGCCATCAGCTGTTTTCGTTCTTGAAAAAAAAAAAAAAAAAAGCATGAAAATAAAAATCCAGGCAATCATTTAGCTGCTTCCCTCAGTGTTATAATCTGTCTTGTTATTTTTTTAAAAAATCCATGTTCTCCAGGGATGTTTTGGTGTGCATATGATTGATGGCCATCATGCTCACACTGTCTTCTTTGAGCATATTCCCATAAACATTTAGTGCAAAATTTATGTCCTTATAGAATACCTCAAGGTCATCAAAATTCCACCACAAGTGTGCGGCATTCACCTCGTAGGTCATCAGATAATGGCCACTGCCAGAGGTAAGATTTCACTTTCGCCGCCCAGAGGTAAGACTGTGACACGGAAAGACCAAAGGTCCAATCTCATAAAGCAATCTCCCTCTTCCCATCGTCTCCGTGAAGCCCCCGAGCTTAGAAATATGTGTAGGTTGTTGGCAGTTTATTAAATCCAGAAGGAGACTTGACTTATTTTTTTTTTTAGAGGTGAAAAAATTCTGAAAGTGCAGGCAACTCAAAATAGCACTTACCTTTAAGATAAGTGAAATATATTCAAAATTAAGGCGTCTTTACCCTTTTGATTAGTCGCTGGCAGTCTCTAAAGCATGTGGTCCCGCCTGGAGAAAGGGAGTCACGTAAAACACGGTAGCGACGCGGAAGCATTGGTGTGAAAATTACAACTGAGCTTTAAATGCCAGTTTAACCACCGGAAGAAAAGCACTGTGATATTTCCTGCAGAACGTTTTCCAAATCGACTAGGAAGTTTTTTCTTTTCTCCCCCTCCTTCCTATCATTGCCCAGAATCTAACTAAAATCACCTTAAATCGGTGCACTGGCCCTCATAAGGACAGGAGAGTACACTTCAAGCATTATTTTCTTTTCATAATCCCTTAGGTCTTCCAGTTACATAAACAAAGACATAAAATTATTTTCTCATAAAGGGAGTCAGGACGGCTATGGCAGAATGGCTGGGTTGGGGCTATGGCAAAATGACAAGTGGTCCTCATGGAAAAGATGCTATGGATGCAGAGAGAGGAAGGAAGGGTGCAGGGAGCCGTGGTGAACCTGGGGAATAATGTTCCAGATAGGGGACCAGCCCAGCCCTAGTCCTCATGTGGGGGCAGGTGGACATAAGCTTAGGGTATTTGAGGCATAAGGAAGCCAATAGGATTGGAGGTGGGAAGAAGGGTATGGGTTAAAGGTGTAATACGGGCCAGATCACACACACACATGTAACCGTTATTGTAAGGAGAGCATAACAGGTCAGGAAAAGAACGGAAACACACGTGTTAAGGACCAGCATAGCCGAAACTGGTTTGGTTCAGTGGTTAGAGCGCCGGCCTGCAGACTGAAGGGCCCAGGGTTCGATTCCGGTCAAGGGCATGTAGTACCTTGGTTGTGGGCATGTGCCCAATAGGGGGCGTGCAGGAGGCAGCTGATGGATGTTTCTAATTCTCTATCCCTCTCCCTTCCTCTCTGTAAAAAATCAATAACATATATTAAAAAAAAAAAAAAAAAAGGACCAACACATTGCTTAGCACGTCTAGGGAGATCATAGCTTGAGTTCATGCAAATCTTGCTTTTTGGTTTCAGATGGAGAGGACTTATTTCACTCCCCACCCCTTCGCCCCTTTTTTGGTTGTTTCTTATTCTTTAAGAATCACACTGGAGGAGTTTATCTAGCAACCGCCATATTGAGAGGCATCTTCTGTTTTATGAATATATCTATTAATCTTAAAAATTCCTATACTGCGTAAAGCAGGCTCTTTGACCACAGGAGCCTACAGAGGCCAGTGAGTCAAGCATTAACATGTAAACTCCCCCCACCCCCTCATGGTTAATAAACCCTAGTGCAACCTATTGTGACTACAGTATGATATATGTGAACTTCTTGAAGGCTCAGCTCAAAACCACAATCATCCCAGCCAGTGTGGCTCAGTGGTTGAGTGTCAACCTGTGAATCAGGGTGTCAGGGTTTGATTCCCTGTCAGGGCACATGCCAGGGTTGTGGGCTTGGTACCCAATGATGTTTTTATCTCTCCTTATCCCTTCCTCTCTGAAATCAATGAAAATATTTTTTTTAAAAAAAACCATAATCACTAAATTTGGAATACAAAATTCAAACCGTCCAACAGAGTTGGGGTGCTTTTCTCTCAAAAGCCTCTTTGTATGCTTTCTGGCTCCTCCAATGTCTGGTACAGTTTTCCTCCCCTTCCATCCTCCATCCATGCAGAGGCCCTCTGAGGTGGACCAGTTGGTGTGCTTCTCTGAAATCCATCCTGTCTGATCACACCAGTGTGTGTTTCAGCTTGGATCACTTTTCCTTGTGCAAACTGTTGCTCTTCAAGATCAAGTATGACTCATTTGGAAATGGTTTTTCAAAGATTTAAAAATATGTGTCTCCTAATGCGGCGTCCATGGCACTGCTTAGGAATACAGTCGGCTACCCTTCTTGCTGTCTGGGTTATATACCTGATGTAGAAATAGTGTCATGAAGGAGCTGTCATTACTTTAAAAAATAAAAAAAATAGTACCTGTGCCCTAGCCGGGGTGCCAAGTGGTTAGAACATCAACCCTTGGACTGAAGAGTCCTAGGTTTGATTCTAGTCAAGAGCATGTACCTCGGTTGTAGGCTCAATCCCCAGCCCCAGTTGGGGGATTGTTGGGAAGGCGACTAATCGATGTGTCTCTCTCACATCTAAGTTCCTCTCTCTGTGTCTCTCCCTCCTTCTACTCTCTCTAAAAATCAATGGGAAAATACCTTTGGGTGAGGATTAACTATATATATTGTATATTTAAAATGCATCTGAAACAGAGTTGAGACATACTTTGATTAGGATCCATGGCATGATGATGCTATGTGGTGTAATTTTTCTGGGCTTGCCTTTGAGAATTCTGTTTGACAGAGAAATTAAGTCATCGTTTACTGCAGAATGATCACAAGAAAAATAAACGTTGCATTGTTCTGAAAATGCAAGTTGATGCAGGGGAATGTTGACGGAATCAATGAATCACTGCCCTAATATATTTCTGCTACTCCAACCGTGATCATTAACCTAATGGATTATGTTTTGTAGTAGATGCATTGTTTTGGATCTGTGTACTAAAATAACACGAGGGGGCCTTCTCATTTTAATGGTCACTTAACTTTCTCTCTGTAAAAGGCTTGAGTAAATTTAAACCTTTGTATTAAAATCCATACCATTTTCTCAGATGCTAAGTAGCTAAAGGTTGCAGTGGGCCCTCAGATCCAATTAGCAACTTAACAAAATATTTTCATTGATTTCAGAGAGGAAGGGAGAAGGAGAGAGATAGAAACATTCATGATGAGATAAAATAATTGAGCAGTTGCTTCTTAAACACCCCCCCACTGGGGATCAAGCCAGCAGCCCAGGCATGTGCCCTGACTGGGAATTGAACCATGGCCTCCTGGTTCATAGGCCAATGCTCAACCACTGAGCCACAATGGCTGGGCCCAGTTAGCAACTTTTAAAGCAAAAGACAATATGGGAAGCCCCATGTTACCTGCAAAGACTTCACTCAGTTACATATTCAGCTCCCCCAGAAATGGAATCTTACGCCAGTCAAGAGAAGTCATCTGATCAGTACTAGTTAGTCATCTGCCTTAGACTTCTAGCCACCCTCAAAGGAAGGTAACTTTGCAATAACCATCCCACTTTTTTTCCTAGTAAAATTCTTTCCTTCTCCTCTTGCCTATAAAAGTCTTTTACTTTTAAAATATATTTTTTATTGATTTCACAGAGGAAAGGAAAAGGAGAGAGAGATAGAAACATCAATGAGGAGAGAGAATCAGGGTAGCTACAAATATATGTAATACCATATATTTTAATGTATTTATATATTAGAGGCGTGGTGCGTGAATTTGTGCATGGGTGGGGTCCGGCCAGCCTGACCAGGGGGAGAGGACATGGGCAGTTGGCGGGCCTGCCTGATAGTCAAACTCCTGGTCGAGGGGACAATTTACATATTAGTCTTTTATTATATAGGATATATACTGAGTGGCCAGATTATTATGTTTTCAGAGATCATAATAATCTGGCCACTCAGTGTATATCTTACCCCATATAAATGTATACTTTACATAATATTAATATATATACTTTATGTAATAAAATACAAGCATAAAAATATAAAAAATACATACCTTACATAAAATAAATATATAAATATATACAAGTGTTTTTAGACTTCCTCTAATTTTTAATAATTTTCTATTAATTTTCTATGTGAGGAGAAATGAAAAGTTACTGATATATTAGAATACTCTGAATATACCTTTAATATATTCAGAGTGTTCTAAGCCAAGTTTCTTTGTTTTGAATCCACTAGAAAACACTTCTAGCCCTAACTGTTTTTGGCTCAGTGGATAGAGCATCTGCCTGCGGACTGGAAGGTCCCAGGTTCAATTCTGGTCAAGGGTATGTACCTTGGTTGTGGGCACATCTCCAGTTGGAGGTGTGCAGGAGGCAGCTGATCAATGTTTCTCTCTCATCGATGTTTCTAACTCTCTATCTCTCACCCTTTCACTTATTAAAAAATGAATAAAATATATTTAATAAAAGGAAAAGAAAACACTTCTATCCTCCAATCTCCAGTTTAGTCTTTCTGTTGTTTGCTGATGGGTGTTGCAAATCAAGTCCTTCACATGTATGTGTGTATGTGGAAGGTGGTAATTGACATGAAGATAAAAGGGCCCTGAGAGCAAACAAGGATAGATCAGGTATGTGTAGTCTTGCTTCCAGATTTCTGACACGAAGTGAATGTCTGCATGTTTAAATTTCATGTTCAAAAAGACATAGGCAAGGAACTGTTTTCACGGGAAGAGATGAGTGAGTTCGATGTTTTGTCAGAGGATGGCTTATGGAGAAAGAAATATGAGACAAACGAGAGAAAAGTGAGCTACGAATGCGTCACTGAATGTTCCAATAAGCAATCCAGGCTGTGAGATGATAATTGCAGAGTTTGTATTTCAAGTCAAATCTCTGCATTAACTGTGACACTTTAAGTCGGGAATCTATTATGCTGCCGGAACAATTAAAAATGTTCTGTGACACCAGTAAGAGCTCTTCTGTTTCCCAAGTTAAAGACCTCCCTGGTGTTTTACTATCAGCTCCATTGTCTTATTTGTCATCGCGAATAGTGTGATTTCGTTGGATGTAAAATGTATCCTTTTACACATTAGACTCAGGTTTCTCTTAAGTGTCTTCCCACCTTCTTCTTGTGACACAACGCAGAATCCTGAGAAATACAAGCGCTCCATGAACATGGATCCTCTCTAGTTATTCTGTTAGTGACTGTGGCTGATGCAGGTCAAGTCCAAGCGGTAATTCTGAATCACTGCCATCGTTCTAGGCCTTATGTACATATGAATATATAATAGTTCTAGAGGCCCGATACATGAAGATTCTTGCAAGAATGGGCCTTTCTTCCTCTGGCTGCTGGCACCTTCTTCGCTGTGGCTGGAGCCACCTTTCTGCCTTCCCATACTGCCCAGAGGCCCTGAATGGCTGGGTCAGTGTGGAACACCCCAGGCTGCTTGGCCGCTGTATATGCAAATCAACCCACCACCTTTGTTGGGTTAATTTGCATACTCACTCCTGATTGGCTGGTGAGCGTCACAAAGGTATGGTCACTGCATCTTACTCTTTTATCAGTGTAGATGATATATGTCTCCTACAGAATATGTGATAGTATGATATATATCACGTGTCTATAATTGTATGCTCTATATCATATAATGTGTATATATAATGGTATGATGGGTATCACATATATACACGTGCACTCACATTCTATTCCCCATAATGTAGTTAGAAAGTAAATGTCCCTAAGATATATTCCCGGTGAGTTTAACTAGTTGACCCTGAAGCCAGGTGTTCCAGCAATCTGGGAGATATTTTGCATTTAGGAAAATGCCTTATAAGCAAACTGCTAAATATAGCTTTTTTTTTTTTCCAAAGGATACAAGATTCCAAGGAGCCATTAATTTGCACATTGCTTAGCAACATAAGCATAACATTCCTAAAATTTAGAGACTGAGCATGCAAACAACGTAACCATAGGGTTGTTTCCATGTCCCGTTGTGAGGTAGGGGGCAGATTTTCTGTTATATGCACTGAGTAAATTAAAAAAAAAAATACAGTCCATTTGCATGTAGTTTTGTTCATGAGCATGTTTAAAAATAGTTCTGAGAGTTGCCTGTACTCTGCATTTCTTATTAGTTTTGCTATGTCCCCATGGTGAGAGGAACAGCTAAAATCTGGGAAGAAAGAATTAGGACTTAAAGTGAGTTTGATGTATTTGAGGAATGGTTAGGGCATGCTCTGTGCTGCCTACATTCTCCAAGGGAAAGCTTGTTCTCACTACTAAAAACAGAACAAAGAAAATTAATTTAAATATGAGCAGATGAGCAGAACAATTTGGATCAAGCATAAGAAAAGGTCTTTTTTTTTTTTCCCAAAGAGAAGTCAAACATGAAAGTGGATTATGGATAAAAGCTGTATTTTCCCATTCACTGCAAATCATTAACTATGCATGAACTATGGTTTGGACCCAAAAGTTAAGATATACATAATAGGGTCAAATTAATCGCCAAACTCTAAGGGATTGTTTCCCCTTTTGCCTGTTCTCCATATCCATGTTTTCTTTCCATTATATACATAAAATAATTAACCTTAGGCAAATACATAGATACGTATCACATGGACAATGGTTATTTTAAGAAAATCACGTTTGGGAAAAATAAATAATGCTTTATGGCTATTTATCAACTTTGGGTGGGTCTAGAACTTTGAAGCACTCTTTGATGAAAAAATCAGAAAATATTTCCTGTTCCTTAAAAATAGTATTTTTCCTTCCAGCACTGTTTTTTTTTTTCTTTTTTTTTATTTTATTTATTTTTATTTATTTATTTTTCCCACACATCCCCTCCCTCCCCAGAGTTTTGTGTCCATTGGTTGCACTTATATGCATGTATACAAGTCCTTCGGTTGATCTATTATCTCCCCCAGATCTTCCTTCCCTCCCCGCTGTAATTTGACAGTCTACTTGTTGATATACTGTCTCTATATCTATCTTATGGTTCATCAGTTTATAATGTTCTTTATTATCCACAAATGAGTGAGTCATGTGGTGTTTCTCTTTCATTGATTGGCTTATTTCACTCAGCATGATGTTCTCCAATTCCATCCAGGTTGCTGCAAATGATGAGAAATCCTTCTTTTTTATGGCAGCATAGTATTCCATTGTGTAGATGTACCATAGTTTTTGGATCCAATCATCTGCTGACGGACACTTAGGCTGTTTCCAAATTCTGGCTATTGTAGATTGTGCTGCTATGAACATAGGGGTGCATATATCCTTTCTGATTGGTGTTTCTAGTTTCTTGGGATATATTCCTAGAAGTGGGATTACTGGGTCAAATGGGAGTTCCATTTTCAGTTTTTTGAGGAAACTCCACACTGTTCTCCACAGTGGTTGCATCAGTCTGCATTCCCACCAGCAGTGCATGAGGGTTCCTTTTTCTCCGCAACCTCGCCAACACTTGTCGTTTGTTGATTTGTTGATGTTGGCCATTCTGACAGGTGTGAGGTGGTACCACATTGTTGTTTTGATTTGCATCTCTCGGATAATTAGTGACTTTGAGCATGTTTTCATGTGCCTTTTGGCCTTCCTTCCCTTCCAGCACTGTTGCTCCCTCTTTGTGTGGGGTCAGAAATGACCACTGTCTAGCATCAACTGGGGTGATCCCAGACAGTTTATAGGCTGTTGGTATTTGGGAGGCTTTTGTCTGCTACTCAGTTTTCTGTCACTTAGAGTTGTCATTAAATGTCTCTAAATGTGCCAAAACCAGTTTGGCTCAGTGGATAGAGCGTCGGTCTGTGGACTGAAAGGTCCCAGGTTTGATTCTGGTCAAGGGCATGTACCTTGGTTGTGGGCACATCCCTGGTAGGGGGTGTGCAGGAGGCAGCTGATCTATGATTCTCTCTCATCGGTGTTTCTAGCTCTCTCTCCCTTCCTCTCTGTAAAAAATCAACAAAATATATTTTTAAAAATAAATAAAAAATAAATGTCTCTAAATGCAGACCTCTTCATTTCCGTGCCCAGGAGGGGCCCATCGCTGGGGTGCTCCACCTATGATGTAATTCTCATGAGTAGGAATTGTTTCATTTGCAGACGCTTCTCTTTTTATTATGAGTAAAAAGCTGCGAATCTTTATAAAGTTTAATATTCAGCAATAAATCTCAACTTCTCTTCTGAGGTCCTCTAATCCATCTCCAATATAAAACATAAAGTAATATGAATTGCATGATGTATTTATGGGGATAGATATAGCTAAAAATATAACCCTGGGCAAAACTTAAAATGAAACCCAGATAATTGATTTTCAAAAAGTTCTTATTCTATAAATAAAAAGAATGGTATCTTTTTTTTTTCTATACAAATTATTCACTTAGTACAAGCTATTGAGTTTTAATAAAAATATAGATTGAACTTTAAATGAAAATGTTGTAATAATGATTGTTTGCAAGTTGACATTTTACTATAAATACGTCTGATTTTCTAAAATTTTTATAAAATATAAATTAAATGGAAAAAACAGGTCAAAAAAGACACTGTTCTCAAAATTCATTTTCCTCCCTTTGTCTTTTACTGTGGTGTTTGCACCCAAATAAAGTTATTCACCTAAACTGTTCTGCTCTCACCTCAGCCCCCAAACCTGCCAGCAAATGGAAGTCCTTAGAGCCAAAGGACAACAATCATTTTCAAAGAAATTCAAATTAACTTAAAAGTGTAGCAGAATAGATTATTTATCTAATATCCTGGTTTTGGCAGAACAAATTGAGAGAAAGAAAAACTCTGGAAAGAGAAAATCAAAGCAAAATAAAACAGTTAAGTAAACTCCAAATTAAATTGAGCTAAAACTTAAAGATCACCTAAGTCATTTTACTTGAGTTTTCTAACCTCTTCAATTCTATCAGTATTCATTTTACCTCTATTTTACTGAAGTACATTTCTCAGCACATGAATGATTGAGAAGTATTTGTAAATAATTTTAAATGTTGAGAGTTTGCAAGGTGAAGGAGTTTTAGGCTTAGACCATGACCCTTGACCTATCTATGGATAGAAAGTGGAAATTGCAAATGATGGTGTTTTGTGTTTCCTCAAAGTGTGGAAACTCGGAGCCTTTCCTGCATTATTTCAGGTCCCATGCAGGATCTAGATTTTTTTCCTGGTGCCTAATAAATCCTCCACACCTAAGCTTTAAAATTTATGAGCAAATGCTTTTCTTGCTTTAGCAGAAGGGGCCTGTTTTTCACTGTTTAGTCCTATAGGTTCAATTCTTCTCTCTTAAAATCTCTTCCAAGAGCATGTTGGAGAATGCGATATTGGTCACACTGTGCTGGTAATTTGCCCTGTTATCTCATAACTCTTAGGACACACGCTGCCTAGGATCAGGTTCTCAGTGTGGGTAATGGCCACCGTCTTCGTTGTCTTCCATTTAGACCTGAAATTCTCTGCTTGCTGTGCTGATCTCATTACAGAACGTCTGTATTCATGATGGGTTGGAAGGGCCTCTATAGGTTTCCTATTGCTAAGGTCGAAGGATGACTCACATATTCCTGTCCATCACAGCACTACTAGGCAAGAGCCCTCTCTGAGAAGAGACAGCATACTTTGCGTCCATATACAGTGGACACTGGTTTTGCTGTATTCATATACATAGGCATTGCACTAAACTTGAAAAGCTCTGAAAGAAAGTGAGGCCTCGCCTTTGTGCTCATGCATAGCTTTGTCCCTGCCCCCATGGACACTCGGCTCATTGGTTAATTGTGTGAGCAATGGGATGGCCAAGGACAGAGGCAGACTGACCCCTACTGGCCAAGTTACCTACCCCCATCCAGTTATCCGGTATCTTCCCTGCAGTGCATGTTCTCCTGTGGCCATGGATGCAATACGTACAAATCTTCCTACTTCCTGTCCCTTCACATAGACCCCCCCACATCCCTCTTCACCTTAACTCCTTTCTTACTGTGTTGCCTCCAAGGCAGACCTCAGAGAAAGACTTTCATTCAAGTCACACCCCAGTTCTGTGAAGCACTATGACTTGAATTATTTTTTTTTAACTGCTGAATCTGCTCCTCTGGAGCCATACCTAATACCTAACACATGCCTCAAAATAATGGCTAGATGACTGATGAAATGAAAAGCAGGTTCCAAATTCCTATATCTTCTCCAAACCCCGCAACCACGGAATCCCTTTTTGATCTATCCCTCAGTCTGGTTCTAGCCACGCCATCTACAAAGCTCCCCTCAGGAAGTCCTACCCCCACCTCCTGCTTCCAGTACCATTATGTTCCCAGGCCACAGCCCTTCTCAGAATGAAACAGGCCACTCCTGAGGGTAGACTTTGGCTCTTCTTCCCTCACGTGACTGAAACGACCCCTTTCCATCTCTCTTTCCATCTCTCTCATCTCTCTCATTAGCTAAAGCAGGTGTCAATGAAACAGTCTGGAAAGGTTCTTACGCCGCTAGTGTTCAAGCAATAATGATGTCAGTGTCTGTACTGTAATAGCCAGTGGCGGGTGAAGACAAATGAGAACTATCACTTTGGACAAGCGTCTTACAGAGGATCTCATGTTACTGTGTCAAGGATCAGCTGTGATGGCCACAGCAAAGAGAGATTGGTAGGGCAAACACTCTGAGCCCAGAATAAAGAAGGCAACCCAAGTGATCCACCTTGGTCCTATAATAACCCAGACCTTAATTTCTTGTTGTTGTTACAAGGCCTTATATCTGGGATGACCTTCTAGAAAGTCCAGGTAGTCGCCTTCATCGGTTTTCAACAAGTTTCTTTGACTTTCCTATGTTAGGCATTTTATTATCCTTTTGTTAGTACAGGGTGGGACAAAAGTATGTTTACAGTTATGGGTATGTAAAACACAGGGCTTATTCTTGTATTATTTATTGATTGTTGTATTATTTTCCATATGAACAACTGTAAATGTCCTTTTGCCCCGCCCTGTATAGTGATTTTTAAAAATATATATTTTTATTGATTCTTTTTCAGAGAGGAAGAGAGAGGGATAGAGAGTTAGAAACATTGATGATAGAGAAACATCGATCAGCTACCTCTTGCACACCCCCTACTGGGGATGTGCCCGTGACAAAGATACATGCCCTTTACTGGAATTGAACCTGGGACCTTTCAGTCCGCAGGCCGCTGCTCTATCCACTGAGCCAAACCGGTTTCGGCCTGTATAGTGATTTTGCAATGCTTACCTTCATTTTTAAATACTGAAACTTTTGCTTGGCTGGTGTGACTCAGTGGTTGAGCATCAACTCATGAATCAGGAGGTCAAGGTTTGATGCCCAGGTTGCAGGCTCGATCCCCAATAGGGGGCATGCAGGAGGCAGCCGATCCATGATTCTCTCTCATCATTGATGTTTCTATCTTTCCCTCTCCGATCCTCCCTGAAAACAATAAATATAAATAAATACAGAAAATTTTTATGGCAGAAATAGAATGGGATTGTTCTGAATGAACATATTACAAAGTAGCCCACAGATAGAAGAAAGAACAAAATATAAATTGCCGCCTCTTAATTCTGAAGGCACATGTAGTCCGACCTTGGTCAAGCACGTTGGTTGAGCATGCTTGGCGCGTTTTAGCACCCATGACAGCCTCCTAAGTGTGCTCTGCCCATGTTTTATTCATTCTTTGTTTAGTCATCCTTATCATATTTTACGGCTAAAATAACTTCCTCTTAGATAAAAAATAAATCATTCTTCTTTGATCGAAAGAGTAGTAAATCTTTATTTTGTCAGCAGTTTGTGCCTATTAGCATATTTGAAATGAAAGAAAACTGCGTGTTCCTTCCTTTGATATTGTGAATGGTAATTAGATTATTTGCTAAGAAATTACTTTTCAGAATTAACTCTATTATTTTTTCCCCGCGGTGGAACTTAGCTGATTTAATGCGCCTCCAGTGCCTTTGGCAACAACATACGAACGCGTGGTGGGACGAGCCCACGTCTGCACAAGTAGAACTTGAGAACTTGTAGGGACGGATAAATTTCTGAAAATTGAACTTTAAAGAAAAGAAATCTTCCTCCTTAAACATGTGTCTTATCCACATAGCGCCACGATTTCCCTGTGGGGTGACAGGAAGCGGGTTTTCATTAGTTTTCTAAAATGCAAGGAAGATGCCAGGCAGGAGTGTGGGGGCAGGGACAGTGAGGATCACGTGTCTGTAGAGAGGTTGAATCAGGACAGTTACTGGGTATGAGCCTTCCTGCCCCTCCCTTCACCTCACACTGGCACCTGCCTTCCTGGGAAATTGTGGGTTACCCTCATAAAAATCTCAAATGCGCCAAAACCGGTTTGGCTCAGTGGATAGAGAATTGGCCTGTGGACTGAAAGGTCCCAGGTTTGATTCTGGTCAAGGGCATGTACCTTGGTTGCGGGCACATCCCCAGTGGGGGTGTGTGTAAGAGGCAGCTGATCGATGATTCTCTCTCATCGATATTTCTAACTCTCTATCCCTCTCTCTTCCTCTCTGTGTAAAATCAATAAAATATGTTTTAAAAAAAATATCAAATGTATGTAGACTTGTGTGTGTGTGTGTGTGTGTGTGTGTGTGTGTGTGTGATTGTGACTTTGCCACTGTGACTTCCATAGCGAACTTTCTTGACCTGACCACCTTTTGTCCCCCAGACATGAGAAGTCTCAGGGTCACAGCCATGAAAGAGAAAGGCATCCATTTAAGTTTCCAAACTCATGGACTCCATTGCTTTTGGGATAAAGGAGCCAGGCTGACCCCAGAGCCTGCTCAGCCCACGGCAGCCCTAGCTGTGAGATGTGAGTGGAAGCAGCCAGCTGGGTTGTCCCTCAGATAAGGTGACCAGACGTCCCGCTTTTGGTCGGACAGTCCCGATTTTTAACAATTTGTCCCACGTTTTTAAAAAGTCCAGATTTTAACTTTTTTTTTAAAGCGCTGTGGGACACGGGACAAATTGTTAAAAATCGGGATTGTCCTGCTTTTGGCAGGACGTCTGGTCACCTTACCCTCAGACCCAGTGTGGCTCACTTGCCCAGGTGCTTATCTATCATCTATCTATCTATCTATCTATCTATCTATCATCATCTATCTATCACCCTAATATGCAAATAGACCAAATGACAGAACAAACTGAACTGAACACCCGGTTGCTACGACGTGTGCTGACCAGCAGGAGGTGCGCTCAGAACATGGAAGGCATAGGCTGCAGTAGGATGGTGGAGCAAGTGAGCAGGGGTGCCAGACCAAGGCAGGGTGCCAGTTGCTATCATCGGGGTGAGCCTCTGGTGGTTACTGAATATTATTTGTTCCCATTCATTGCCGTCCCACCCAGCACATGCACCTGAGGGGCGATCAGGGCTGTCAGCCACCTCTCACACCCGCTGTTGGCAATGGCCCCACTAACACCCATTACCAGTGCTGGAGCCACCGCTCGCAGTGCTGGTCCCCATCACTTGGCACTGTCAGTGAGTTTGAGTGGCAGCTGGGGCCCCAATCACCCCTAAGGGCTTCTCCACCGCCCCCTGCTCCTGAGGGGCGATTGAGGCAGCAGACACAGCTTGCACATGCTGCTGGTGCTGGAGTGGGGCCGGCACCATCAGCACATGGGAGTGGCAGTGGTGGGAGCGGGGCTGTTGCTAGAAGGGACTGGTGGCCGTGGCGGGAGGGGCTGGGCAGGGGCATGGAGGATGAGCCAAGACCTGCCCCTGTGCCCGCCAAAGCCTCTCGGCCTGCAGTTCCTTTCAAGGCACACACATTCATTCACTGGATCCTAGTATGAATATAAGTCCATTGGCTTTGATGGCATCATAAAGCGGGTGGTACCAGGGTCTCCTGCCCAGAGCTGGTGTTGGTCCTAAAATTATGGTCTCCTTAACATCTTTTGTGGTCTGGTTTCCGGGCCCACCGGCTGTAAACATAGGGCTATTGTTCACATTCTTCTGCTGGGCCCATTCCCCTCTCTAACTCTTGTGCATAACTTAAAATATGTTATGCGAGCCTGCAGAAAATTTATGGGTTTGGGTGGGAGGCAGAAGTAAATCTTAGTTATTTGCCTCCTCACGTGGAGACGTTTTTCCGCGTGCCATGCAGAGGTGTGGGTGACATTTGAAGCGTGGTTCACTGAGTTGGAAGGAGCTTTTTCTTTTTTGTTTTTACGTAACTTGGGAAGCTTTTAAAAGTCGGAGTGGGCGTCGCACAGCAGGTGGTGAATGGCAGGCATTTGGGCAGAATGGGAATGAGAATATCAGACCCCTCTGCAGGAGAGGAGCTTCAGAAACAACGTATGTTGGGGCTGCTCTGTGACAATGCATATGAAACCACCAATTCCTGCTCAGTCCTCTAGATTTTCCTTTTCTTTTCTTTTTCTTTTTTTTTTTTTTTAAGTTCTGGTGATATTGCTTCTGTAGATTTAAGTGGGTAGAAGTCTAACTATTTTAGATACAATTGGCATTTTGAATTTAAAACTCTCAATAAAACTTTTCACCAGGGGTATGATTGTAGTTTTAACTATTTCAAACTCTGCCCTTTCCATTTGTCATTCTTGTAATGAGGGCGGGGGCATTGTAATTGGAAAAACTCTACATTTGCATTTGGATCTGACTTCTGATGCATCCCAACCACTGTCACCTTCAAGTCGTTAAAACAGGGTGGATATTAAAGTAGATTAAAAAATCTTTATTGTTGAAAGTATTATGTATGTCCCTTTTTTTCCACCATTAACCCATTCTAGCCCACCCCTAGCCCTTGCCCCTGGCCTTCACCACCATATTGTCAGAGTCCATGCATATATATATATATATATATATATATATATATATATATATATATATATCTGTATCTATATCTATATCTATATCTATATCTATATCTATATCTATATCTATATCTATATCTATCTATATATATATATGTGTGTGTGTGTGTGTGTGTGTGTGTGTATGGTGTATGTGTGGTTGGCTGGCCTGCCTGCCCGTTAAACTCCTGGTTGAGGGGACAATTTGCAAACCAGCCTTTTGTTATATAGGATATACACTGAGTGGTCAGATTATTGTGGGTTCAGAGATCATAATAATCTGGCCACTCAGTGTATACACACACAAGTTTTTTTGATTGATCACTTGTGTGTGTATACTTGTGTGTGATTGATCATTTCCCACCTAGCCACCCTCCCCTAAACACTAAAGTAGTTTTTTTTTGTGTTAAAATCTTGAAAAAGTCAATGTCTGCTTTTCAGCGCAGACATTGATTCATTCATTGAAACTTTTTCTATTTCTACTCTGTGGGAGACCCCACCTTGGATACAAATATGATAAACCACAGTCAGAATCTTCAAAGAGCCATTTCTATAGCAAGGATGACAAGATGGAGAGCGAAAAAGAACATAAATATGTGCGGAGATGATCACATCGGAATGCAATCAGTGTGTTTTAGAATTTAGAGCATTTCCAACAAACAGTTAGGAGTTTGAAGAGCAACGAGGGGGAGGACCCTGTGTTTATCTTGAGGAATATCTATGATTTCTACCCAAGGAAAGAGATAGGACTTTCACAGAATGATCTGAGCCACAGTTCGGAGAACAGGAAGTGCTGAGTACGTGCAGAGCAGGAGTGGGGTGGCAAAAGTGGGGGAAAGAACACGAGGGTTACACCAGTTCATCGCAAAGACAAAAACAAGAGGTGTCACGAAGGCCGGACAGTAGAAATATTCTTGACGATGAAATAAAAGAGTATCTGTATACTGAATACAGTGAGCCTGGAACTAAGTGGATGCTACACAAATATTAATTGGATGACTGTCTTATCTCCTTTGATTCCCCAAACAATTAAATGAAGTAGGAATGATCATTGTCATTATAATGAGAAAGCTGATGAGTCGAAAGCAGTTTGCATCTTGGGCAAATCCTTACAGTGAAGTTTTTGGGATAGAGATTCGAAGTTAGCAGCGCCATATTATGGTTGCTTTGCTCATTAGCAGAAAGGGAATTCCGATGCCATAAAGATTGCAGATTCCAAGCTGGGCTTGTCACTCAAGTGCTAGGACACAAGGCAGAGCAACTGATCAGGAGAAACGATGTACCAAAGTCATCGGCAGTCCACCTGATAACCATAGATACGCTGTGTGGGAGGAGCAGTGAGTTGGATAGGGAAATAGAATCTTCCTAATTCTTGCAGGAATTTTCACACTGTCTTCACTAAGTAAATTAATTTGTATGGAAATGAAAGTCGTTATTCTGAAAAGAGTCCTCCTTAGCTGGTCTGTTCAGACTCTGTTTAACGAATCTGTTGGAATCCATCTGGTATAAGTCTATTAATTTATTCTGACTCATGCCTTTCAAAAGACAGTAAAGAGTAAGTTAAGATGAATGCAACCCACATTAAAAAACAACCACCACTGGATACTGCTACTGAAGCAGTTAAACACACATAAACATATAAGTTTATGCCATTTACAAAATATTAAAATGACACAGTCTCATAAATAAATGTGTAAGTGTTTTAATATACATATCCAGGGAGACCCCAGCCCCCTGTCCCTGGATGCAGCTCATTTAAACTCAGTTAGCAGTAACTCAACACAACACGTACATACTCCTGCTCACACAGTTCAGTAGAGTATTTGCTAAATACAGGCATGCATGCTCTGTGTTAAACAGACTGCTCAGCAAATTCTGTGACTGAGAAAATCTTAGTTCTGAACATGCTGCGCTCAGATGAAATACTGACATACAAACCGACATACTCTGCCCTGAACTTTCCACCCTCACCACATTTAAAAAAGCAAAATACTTCAGCAGCCATTTATTTTATTTCTCAATAAACATATTCTGTGTATTCCAATGTTCATATGTCAGTTGGTTGCGGGTAACTAGTGTCATCAAAAGCAAAATATTAAGTAGAGTTGAGGGGGGACTAAAATAGTATGTCTTCTAGTGGGTGAGCAATATTTTGCTCACAAGATTCAAATAAAAGTTCAATAAGGCTAAAAATAACCAAACATGGGCTTTTACCTGAAGGATATTTGCTTTCTAACTTCATGCCTGTCATTTTATTCAGAGGTCACAGAATTATTTAAAATGTCAATAATTTCAACGTACGTTAAAGAGTTGTTCAGAAGTTCCTGCATGCCGCTTAGAAGATAGTTTTTACTATGCATCAGTCACCAAGTCACAATTACAGTAGATGTTTCTAGAAATGTCAATAGCTTTCTGGTTTAGATTCACTCCATAACACCAACAGGAGCCTGTAATTGACATTTTACTATTCCACGTCAAGCTAAAGACAGACGGGAGTGTATATGTATGGGATGAAACGCAAGTGTCTTAGCAATTTTTTTTTCTTCTCCAAATCAAGTCATGGTCATGTCTCAATAGATTTTTCAAAAGGTGTGTCTATTCTTTATTGGCAGTGTGGTGTCTTGTTTTTCTATCTCGAATTGCAACCTGACTCAAGGACTTGCTTCACAGAATATGGCAGCAGGCAACTGGAAATTAGAGTTTTAATATAGCAATCGCCTCTTTGGGAGGTTTATAGGAATTAGTAGTGAAATAATAATGAAGGATCAGGTTAGACAGTATGTCAATCTGACATCTGTTTCGAGAATTCCAAATGTGAACGTTAAAGTTAAGGTTGAATTTTAATTTACTAGACTCCTTGAAATCATGAACCCATCATCAGCGATGAGTCTGATGCCTGCTGAAATGAAGGTTAAGATGATGCCTATAAAATGTCATTTCATATTTATTTCCAGAAAGAATCATTGCAAAAGATAGCAGAATATATTTGATCTGGTGAAGTCACTAAAAATTAAGTCTGTTCTTACATAGGGCACCATGGCAGGATACTTGGATAAGGGAGACTCTATAAATAAGATCATTAAAATGCCTTTTGTTATTAGCAATCTTCTTTTGCATTTGCAAAGTGTACTTGAAGAGGCTTAAAGTGCTTTTAAAAATATCTTTGTACGGCTTCACAGTAACTCCTGAACAATGAAACAGACCTCCTCTCTGAAAATCGTCATTGCAAAGGGAATTTTCTCTGTGGGACTAAATGACCTAACGTTGAATAAATAGCCTCCTGCAATCTATGGCTACGGTTGTGTGCCTCAAAGTGTACAGTCAGATCAATGGTCCCATTGAACTTTGCACTGATGGTCTGAAATCATCAGATGTATTTGATCAATGTTGGGTGTAATATTTGAAAAAGGAGTGGTCGATCCTGTTTAATGTATCACCAGTTCCAGTGCCTCTTTATGTGTTCATGATATACAATGGCCATTCAGTAAATAGTCAATACCCGAAATAGTATCAGGTGGTGCCTATATAAATGCCATCCAGGTTCTACAGATAAAGGAGGAAGTTTTTACTGTTGCGTAGCAAATTCCCACAGGCATAGCAGTAGATCTGGGATCTAGGCAAGGCTCACCTGGGTTCTATGCTCAGGTCTCTGTAGGCTGAAACCAAGGCACTGGCCAGGGTTGGGTCGGCCTGGGAGTGACCATGCCCTCACATGCTCAGGTGACATCCACATTCAAGGCCAGTTGGCTGTCCAAGACCTGTGCACCGGGGAGTGAGAACCTTGAGGGACCATCTTAGACTTCTTCCAACTGCAATGAATAAGTGTTCTCTCTCTCTCTCTCTCTCTCTCTCTCTCTCTCTCTCTCTCTCTCTCTCTCTCCCCCCCCTGATTTTGTTCTTCCAGAGAACAAATGGAGGCCATCTTTCCAGGTGCCAAGGGCTGATGGTGAGGATGCCACAGTATTGTGCCTATTTTCTCTCTCTTAGCAGAATGCCCCCTGCCCCCCGCCATCCCCCACCCCCCAAGAACTGATTGTCTGATTGTCTCCACTTGTTTTCATCTAGGGCAGAGATTACAAAGCCTGATGAATACCTGGGAATCCAGACTCTATGTCATGGCTTCTGGAGCCAGTAGAGGTGGGAGTAGGCAGACACTCCTACAGGAAGGAACCTGGAGGAGTTAGCGGGAGCCGTGCAGTATGCTTTCTTCTGGCTGTCCCAGCCATTCAGACCAGCAGAGAAACACAGTCATGCCTCCGCATCAATATTTTGTAGGATCCTTTATAAAATGTCAAGAGATTCTGGAGCCCAAGTGAGTTCCGGAAAACCAGACTTCTTTATTAAGAACTATTGAGGATTGTGAGTTATTCTTATCTGAAGGGAATAGGGTAGGAATCATTCGAGTGACCCAGAGAGAGACTGTCATTCTGTGACACCTTTCTTATGAAAATAATTTAAGATAAACAGATCAGCCCAGCTGGCATGGCTCAGGGGCTGAGCATTGACCTATAAACTAGGAGGTCAAGGTTTGATTCCCAGTCATGGCACATGCCTGGGTTGGGGTTCGATTCTCAGTAGGGGCATGCAGGAGGCAGCCAATCAATGATTTTTCTCTCATCAATTGATGTTTCTCTTTTGCTCCTTTCCTTCCTCTCTGAAAGCAAGAAAAATATATTAAAAAGATAAACAGATCAATGGGTGTCTGCCACACTATTGTGAATAAGAATGCAATTTCAATCCTGTTCAGATAAATAAACGTGGGGCATAGTCAATAGAGCAGAGAGTGTTGGTTGCCACGATTTTTTTTAAAAATTGAGCTACAAAGAGATAATCAGCATAAATATCAAACTGACATGAATTACAGGACCTGATTGGTGGGCCTGCAGAGGGAATTGGGCTAATGGAGGGCAAAGGTCACATTGCTTAACATTTTCTGAAGCCAGGGCATATGTGAAGGAGGCCTCACAAAGGACCGCGAATTCTCAAATTTGTTCTTCTCCAAGACTGTCTCTCGCGTGGAGAGTAGAGTAGTTGACATCATCAGAAAAAGTTTGTTGTAATTGTTGAACCATTTCCTATAATTGCTTTCTTAGCCCTGAGGTTGGATTTTAAAGCTGGAATGATGAATTTTTCAGACTATATTATTTTCATATTCCGCGTGCGTACTTCATGCAAATTGACTTTCTTATAGCCTCTCGCTGACCTTTCCCTCATTGAGCAAAATTAAATTGTACAGTGAGCCTGTTTGGGGGGAGTCTCGGTGGGGAAAATGGCTCTTCTACTCCATTCAGGTTTAAGAGAGAAGCCTTTAGCATTGCGAGTCACCAACCCCATTACATAATGAAATACAAACCTAGGTAATAGGTTAAAAAAAAAACAACCCAAAACTAAATCATTTTGTTTGTGAACACAAAATACACAACCTGCCGTTTTATTTAAATGAAATGAAAACATTTTGTTTGCTCAGAATGAAAAGGAAATAGCAAGGTTGAAGATGTTAGCATACCACAGGAAAAAATAAGTGCCTGCAACAATTCGCTCTTCATATTTTCAGGATCTGAGGGTCCTTTTTATATCATATGCTAGCATATTTGACATCCCCCTCCCCCCGGCTGCTTGAAATTGGGGAGACACGTATTGGGAGAAAGATATTCTGCTTCTGTAAGTAATCTGAATAGCCTCACTCTGTGCTTCCAGTAACATATTCATAGCTTAAGAAACAAACACACACAAACAGTCTTGGATACCTACATCCAAAAAAGATAAATATTTTTTGGCATGCAGTCCCAAATAATAAATGACTTTCTGTTTTATCTGAGGGTGTTGCAGGGTAGTTTTATACCTGGCGGTGTCTGAGGAAAATCTAACTGCAGGCTGTGTATTTTCTGTTCACGGAATCTCAGCCGCCTCCTAAAATTCGCTGTAACCTTCTGAGCATGGTGGCACGGGTGCCTGGCATACTAAAGAAGGAGATCTTCGGGCTTCCCCCATGCCATTTATTTTAGATTCACACAGCATCTTATATTCAAAACTCTGAAATCATATTACACGGATTTGACTCCCTTTATCCAAAGATCCTGATTCGATTTTCTTATGAAAGTGTTCCCGAACATAATGGTATGCATGGGATCAAAAATAGAAGGATGGGTGTTTATTTTTGCACCCAGAAAACAGGTTTGTGTGTAAGCCAGGTTTAAGGGGACCGCACCTACAAAGCGAGCGTTTATGGAATAATCTCCATAAACCACTACTTGGTTTAGGAAGCCTAGCGTCTGAGAGAGAAAAATAACCCCGTCTGCAAAAGAACTCGAGACTCGATGGATATTTTAGAAATTTTAATTTTAAAAGATGTAGCATATGAAGTAGTAAAACTGTCAAGCTTGTTGACTTCGGGGCTTGTAAAGTAAAAACAAACAGATTCCATAATCATTTAATGAAGTCTATAACTCGGTTACATGGTTACATACAACATATTAATATATGTACACCATTCTTTCTTATAATAATTCTCTGATTCTCCCCCTGCCCTACACACCGCCATGCCCCCACTCCCTATTTCTGTCAAAGCCTACACATTTTTTTTTCTATGCGATTCATCCTTTTGGTATGATTTTCAATGCCATGTTGAGTAGCATAATTAGAAATTTTTAAAAAGGGTATATTCATAAAAATCTTGCAAATTTATCACTGAGGTGTTACATTTGATATCTGAATCCTTTTCACCCCCCCCCCTTCTCATTGAAGTCAAGTCTGGTCTGAATCATCACTTATACTTGGAAGGGACCTGAGCTAACAACCCAGTTTATATCTTGGCCAAAGACTCAGCCTTAAAACATAGGAAACAAAAATTAACCTCTAGACGAAACAGGTTTGGCTCAGTGGCAGAGCGTCGGTCTGCAGACTGAAGGGTCCCAGGTTTGATTCCGGTCAGGGGCATATACGTTGGTTGCGGGCACATCTCCAGTAGAGGGTGTGCAGGAGGCAGCTGGTCGGTGTTTCTCTCTCATCGACATTTCTAGCTCTCTGTCTCTCTCCCTTCCTCTATGTAAAAAATCAATAAAAATATATTAAAAAAATTAACTTCTATAATCAATTTCAGTTTTCACTTTTTAGAATATTAATCTTAACCAGTCTCAGTCATTCTTGCATTTATTTTTATAGGTATATTATTATCTTGGAAGCGATTAGAAAGTATTAAAATGAATCAGTAGGTGTTTTTATAAAACAAAAGAACAAATCTACAGCTCCAATTAAGTCTTTTAAAATTATCTAACTAAATATCTAAAAATTAAGGTAGCTTCTATTTTAAAATGAATTTTAAGAGATCAACTCATATAATATGTAATGCAGATCTTCAGTATAAAAGCCAGCTAGAGCTATCTATACTTAGTATTTTTAATATTGAGTATTTATCAAATGTACAATTTTAATACAAAACTAATTAAGTATATCAGTCCTTAAAAAAATCTGGAAGCCTGAAACTGTTACATTTATATGTGTGCATATATGACTACAATTTAAACTCATTTAGAAGTTATGGCTACCACATTTAGATACTATACCAGTAATAATAGTTCATTTTCCCTCCACAAAATAAAATGATCTGAACTTCCAGTGCTCCAAATATTACATTCAATTAAATTATAGTATCTTTAGCATTTTATATATATAAAGTAAAATTAAAACAATTGGTTCTAAAATATAGCTTGTATTTCTTTCAATAAGGATGGATGTGCATGTATATATTCACTACATGTATTTATAACACCAGCAGAATTACATTTGAAAGAAAGAATCTAGTTTCATGTTGAGTTCTGATTTAAGGTTTAATTTCCAGTAAAACAAGCAAGATGACTTTTTTTTTAACAGGGTGGTATATTTGATATACTCACCTGATATTGTATTTTATGAGATTCCTGATACTTAGTAGGCATAATCAATTACTCTGCTGTGATAACTATGTAATGCCACCTTTAGAGATGCATTTTCTGACTCAGGCATTGTCTGGAGGCCCCTATCTACATCAGAGCTTCTGTGTGAAAAATTGAAAATGAAGATACCTTTTCCTTTTTTAAGGCAGACACTGATCTTGCTGGAACACATGCAATAGCATTTTCAGTATTCAGGGATTAAAAAACACTTCACATGATTTTTTTAGAACACAATATTTAGTTATTTTATTTATTTTATTTCTCTCCAATTACTTTTTATCTGTTATTTGTAACCCTAATTTTTAAATCAAAATCCTCTGCAAAGCATAAATATTGCCTGTTTATGTTACCTGTAACATCTGCCTAGGGATTTCCCTTTATGAGGGATAAATAGCATGCTATTCATAGATTGAAGAATAATTATAATTTTTATTTATCTATTAAAAATCAAGCTGTTGATATAGACCTATTTATGTGTAGGTGCGACACCCTGAAAACTTCTTTCACCTAAAATTCTTGACAAAATAGCCAACCTGGAGAAGAAGAAAAATAAAAAATAAATAAAAAAGAAGAAAACGTGTCCTAAATTGGCTAACAAAAAGTAAATAACAGACTCAATTTTAAAGTTCTTGTTGCCTTCATAATCATGTGATTTTTTTAAAGTGAATATATTTATTATATTTCACAATAGATGGACTTAGAAGTTATATCTATATATGTAAATGCCTAAGCGACTGGCTGACCAGCCAACTAGCCAACTGGCTGGTAGCTATGATGTGCAATGACCACTAGGGGGCAGACTCTCTGACTGGTAGCTATGACGCACACTGACCATGCAGGAGCTGCCAAGCTGCAGTGATTTAGCACCTGCAGTTTTTGAATCTAGAGCCCGATTCTGGGGTGCATCACCTGAGAACTGCCCTCTTGCAATCCAGGACCCCTCAGGGAGAGCCAATTTTGGCCCAATCCGCTAGGCCAGGCTGAGGGACCCCACCGGTGCACGAATCTGTGCACCGGGCCTCTGGTAGATAAATAAAATTTTATGGGTTGAATCTTGGTCTTTTAATGAATTTACCTCATCGTTTCAGGTGTCATATATATTATTTTTTGGTTGATAGTTATTTTATCAGTGTCTGTTCACATCTGCTTTTCTGATTATGTATGGAATGAAGTCAAATGAAAGGTGTGACTGGCAGATACAGTACATATTGTTAGAATAAACATTTTGACTTACATCCTTAAAATCCTTTTACATGCCACATTTTATTTAAACGATGCACCCATTTGTTCACCTAGGCTATGTCTTAGAGGCAGATGTACAATCTCACCCCCCAAACTGAGCAAAATTCATTTTCTTTAAAACCAAATGGAAACATCTGACTTCACGTCCTTGAATTCGTTGTAGGTGAAGGAACGAGACCGCCTTCTCAGATTGGAGGGTCTCTGAGGTCTTCCTTCTGTCAAGTCTGCATACATGCCAGACTTCAGGAACCGCGTGTAGCTGTCTTGTTCCATCAGCTGATACACTCTGCTCTGAGCAGCGTCAAAACTGTGCAGGGTGGGCTGGGTGATGCTCTTCAGGATGAGTTCTTTGGTGTGAAAATCAAGGTTAACCTGGATCGTAATTTCACAAAAGGGTGGTTAGGGCCCATCGATGGAAGTAAACACCTTTGAGAAACAGTCCAAGACTTTTCTCCTTCCCTCTGTCATGAAAGGGATTCATTAGTGTCAGGAAAACTGGGGGGATAGACTCTGTCCTTGTGACCCTCAGGTTTACAATGACCCAATCACCTGTCTCACTCACCTCCCATATTCACAATGGTTTTCTTTTTTTCCTTTTAAAAAAATATATTTTATTGATTTTTTATAGAGGGGAAGGAAGAGGGATAGAGAGTTAGAAACATCGATGAGAGAGAATCATTGATCAGCTGCCTCTTGTACACCCCCTCCTGGGGATGTGCCCGCAACCAAGTTACATGCCCTTGGCCAGAATTGAGCCCAGGACATTTCAGTCCGTAGGCCGACGCTCTATCCACTGAGCCAAACCGGTTTCTGCTCACAATGGTTTCTTAAAGAACTTTACTTAAATACTACGGGAGGAATTAGGAGAGCATATGTGAAATATACTTGTTTTTTCCTCTGTGACTCCAAAGTAAGATTGCATTTCAGGAAAGATTGTTGCCAGTCTGTGTGGTTAAAATTGTTTGTCCTCTTGTTTTTTAGAAAAATGAAAACACATGAGGGCTCAATGGGAGAAAAAAGGGGACATATGCCATACTTTCATCATAAAGATTAAAAAAATTTTTTTTAAAAGAAATGAAATTACTGAATTTAACAGTTTGCTTCTAATAAAAACTTTTTTTTTTTTTCCAACTGGAGCAATACAATCGATATATTTTCAATTGGATATTTTTTAAAAAAGGGCTAGCAAATATCCTTCAATCGTGTTTTATAAGTACAAGGCTATACTCAGTGTTGGAGTGCGCATGTGCTTGGGTGCTTGGGTGCTCAGCCTGTCATGGGTCCAGCAGTGTTTCCCAAAGTGTGGTACACTTACCCCCCGGGGTACGGGAAGAGTTTGGGGGGGAGGGGGGGTACGCGTTGCACCGGAGTTTGGTGGGGATATGCACTGCACCATGCTTAGCTGCGCTTAATTCTACGTTCTCATGAGTACGAGGGGTACTCAGCGTTACGAAAATTATAGAAGGGGTACCCATATGTCAAAAGTTTGGGAAACACTGGTCTAGGGGTTCGGGATTGACTCTTGGGTGACATCCCATGTGGCTCTTGTCTCCCGAAGCTGCTGGTCCTCCCCCCTCGCTTCTAATTTAGAAAAATGGAACCTTGTAATAGCGAGTACCATAGAGGTCATTAGTCCCACTCATTTTCAATCGTTAATAAAACAATGTTCTTGCCAAAACCGGTTTGCTCAGTGGATAGAGCATCGGCCTGCAGACTGAAGGGTCCCAGGTTCGATTCCGGTCAAGGGCATGTACCTTGGTTGTGGGCACATCCCCAGTAGGGGGTGTGCAAGAGGCAGCTGATGGATGTTTCTCTCTCATCAATGTTTCTAGCTCTCTATCTCTCTCCCTTCCTCTCTGTAAAAAAATCAATAAAATACATTAAACAAAATAAAAAATAGTAAAACAATGTTCAGTGATGGCCAGCAGGGAGTTTAGAGCCTATTTGGGATTTCAAAGTGGGGCTTTTGTTTTATCCCAGCCCTTGTTTCCATCCCATCATGATGCTTTCCTACAAGCACACGTGTGCTGAAAACGAATACATGAATATTTAAAAGATGTAAGTCACTGAATGCTTTTTATCAAAGCGCCGCTGACATATCAGGTTCTGATGGGGTGAGTTTTCAGGAGTGTCCTTCCTTTTCCCTCCTGGGTAACGCCTGACACCTAGCTGCCTTTATTTGGTCTGTGTATCAGGTTGGCCCTGGGACAATCAGAGCCATGCATTGAATCACGGAACAGAATGAAGCATACTGAAGCATGGAAATCATTATTTTTGGTGTGCACCTCAGGGCCCATACACATTTGTAGTCAAGTAGCATTCTTAGCAGTATAGACTACTAGCTCTACCCTTTCAGCGAAGAAACACTATTTATTGTACACATAATAAAAACATAGACATTTTACTGAATTCATATTAAAGATAGGTAATATTTGCCATTTTTTAAGCAGTTGTGTCGCACAATTATCTCACACTGAGCTTGCAGTCAAAGGCAATTATGATTGTGTTGTCACTTGGACCATTGCCATGCTTCCCTCATCTATTACGATTTTTTTTTTTTTTTAGTCTATCATAAGGAGGAGGAATAATCATTTTGGGGCAAATAAAAGTTTGTATAGGTAGATGAGCTAAAGTGGTGCATGGTACCAACTTCTTGATTTCTCGCGCCTTCATCTTTTGTTTCTATGAGAGTTTGCTTATGCTAAGGCAAGCGTGTCAAACTCACAGCCCGGGGGCCACATGTGGCCCACAACAAATACATTTTGTGGCCCAGCCAACATAACCGTATGTAAGGAACGTTTTGATAAAAGTTTCGTAACTTAATTTTTACACTATCCTGTTAGACATCATTATTAATAACGAACTACAGTGTTCTCTAATGACTGATTACTCTAATCCCATTGCATTCATTTCCCTTATGCACCTTACACGCAGGCGCACCGTTTCTCTACACTAATACCAGCAGCGAATATTTTAGCAGCCAATGGCCATGTCATTAGTCTTGTACTGACTTGTTTGGTGTGAGCAACAGGAAATATTTCGCTTTCAAACAGCAAGAAGAATAGGTTTACTTGCTTGTCAATTTGTGCAGTTATTCAGTGTCTGGTAAGTTAACATTCAAGAAAAATTAATTTTTATTAAAATGTTCTATTATTTTCTGTTAATGATTGCTCATTTTATTTCATCCCTTTGTATTCAGCATGTCTCTATTAAAATAAATTTCTATGAAAATAGCTTTTTTTTTTTTTTTTGCAGTCCATACACTTAAACCTTGTTTATTTGGCTCATTGTTAGCCTTTGACTTTGACATGCTTGTGCTAAGCTGATAAATATGAATAAGTGATTGAATCTCAGTGTTACAAGTAACTGTGTTCAATCTTAGTCTAGAATCAAAGAACCCGAGGAGTGACTTTGGTTGTACCTTTCCTCTCCTGACGATGTCTTACAACACGTTCTGTTTGAGCTAGAAATCTAAAAAGACCCATTCTCCTTCTGCAAACCCTGGCTTTTCTGGTGGAATGTATGCGGGGCGGCGCCAATTTGATGAAGGCAGATTCTCTCCCCAAATGATCGAACAGTTGTACATTTTCCCAGATATGTTTACCTCTTGTGGGGCATCGTTCTGGATAAACTTCTCATATATTGCTTTTGCTTTCAAGATCATTTGTTGGGGGTCCTTGCTTTTCTTGAAGTCTTCGCAGGCCATCCAGAATTCAATGTTTTCCTCGCTGAATTCGGTTCTAAGAAACTGGGTAAAAGTCTCCAGTCCGTCTACCAAGAAAGGAAGTGACATATTTTAACTGTAAAATATTAATGCGGAGAAAATGCACTCCCTGATATCAAAGTGTAGCCAGAAACACGAACAGAACAGCTCGCCCTTCTCAAAGGCAGCACAGCAACCCACATTCTGAACAGTATCCAGAAGGGACCTCATAGAAATTAGCTGTAATCTTTACAGCTGTGAAAAGGATGTATCATTCCTGTTGAAATACGGCTGGGCTCAAACTGAGAGCTGAGTGAGAGTGACCCCCACTCTGGAACTTGCTTAGAGTCTGTTTCAGTCATGCCTCTTCCCGGGTGTGTGTGTGTGTGTGTGTGTGTGTGTGTGTGTGTGTGTGTGACTCTATAGAGCCAAGAAGCCATTCCATCAGGACCCCTTTCCCCCTCCTAGACCATACCATGGTACCCAGGACTCTGGATATCTCTGTTTAAAACTCTTTTTCCAGGGGTTGTCTGCTCAACTCATTTTCACTTACATCCATTTCTTTTAATTAATTATTGACTTTTTTCTGGGGGGTGGGTAGAGACATCAGTTTGTTGTTCCACTTATTTATGCATTCATTGGTTGATTCTTTTTTAAAAATATATATATTTTATTGCTTTTTTACAGAGAAGAAGGGAGAGGGATAGAGAGTTAGAAACATCGATGAGAGAGAAACATTGATCAGCTGCCTCCTGCACACCCCCTTCTGGGGATGTGCCCGCAACCAAGGTACATGCCCTTGACCGGAATCGAACTTGGGACCCTTGAGTCTGTAGGCCGACGCTCTATCCACTGAGGCAAACCGGTTAGGGCCATTGGTTGATTCTTGTTTGTGCCCTGACCAGAGATTGAACCCACAGCCTTGGCATATCTACTTATCGGAATGATACTCTAACCCAGCGGTCGGCAAACTCATTAGTCCACAGAGCCAAATATCAACAGTATGACAATTGAAATTTCCTTTGAGAGCCAAATATTTTAAACATAAAACTTCTTCTAATGCCACTTCTTCAAAATAGACTCGTCCAGTATTTTGTGGAAGAGCCACACTCGAGGGGCCAAAGAGCCTCACGTGGCTCGCGAGCCTCAGTTTGCCAACCACTGCTCTAAACAACCGAGCTACCCAGCCAGGGCTATATTCACTTCCTAGGTTCACTACCCTCTAGGACTATTTCTCATGGTCAGTGACTATTTGTAACATAAACAGTTCAATACAGAACGAAGCAAGAAGAATAAATCTCATTCGGTAGAATTGTGGCAGTCACTAAGGGTTTTGCATTGATAACACGTGGAGAGGTTTTGAGGGCTAATACGCCTGTTTATACGCCTTTCTGCATTTAATTTTTACAACGATGCCTGGAATACACCCCATGCTCATTGTCATTGACAAGGAAACTGCGTTTCAGATACGTCCAGTGGCTCCTGGTCTTACTTTTCCGGCAAACAAAGACCATTAGAAATGAACACAGTGACGGCCCCCTTAAGGGCTGATCCCCAGAACCTGTGAGTGTGACTGCACAGGGGAACGGGCTGTGCTGCTGGGATCAGGGCAAGGGAGCTCGAGAAGGGAGAGAGCACGTGAGGGTCCCAGGTGGACCCACTCGGATCACAGGGCCTTTAAAAGCAGAGGTTGGAAGGGCGGGTCAGAGAGAGGCAATGTGGGGAGGGCCACTGTGGGCCCGTAAAGGTAGAAGACGGTCATAAACCAGGGAATGCCAGGGAAAACAGGTTCTGTAATACTGGCTCAATAAATAAAAACATATATATATATATATATATATATATATATATATATATACACACACATACATATAGTCAAAATCAGTTTGGCTCAGTGGATAGAGCATTGGCCTGCAGACTGAAGGGTCCCGGGTTCTATTCCAGTCACAGGCATGTACCTTGGTTGCAGGCACATCCTCAGTGCCCTGAAAGGGCTTCTCCCCTGGACCCTCCACGAAGGACCCCGGCCTGTGGACCCCTTGGTTTCTTTTCAGTAAGGCCCAGCGTGCTCTTCGGACCCACAGGACGGTAATAGAGTGAATTTGCCCTGTTTTAAGTCACTCAAGTTGTGAGAAATTGTAACAGCAGCCACAGAACATGAATGCAACCCTCCAACGGCGCTTTCCACACCCCCATTTCTCTCCCCTGCTTATAGAGCCGGCCCTCTTGTTAGGAAGCCTTTTTATTTTATTTTTTCAATGTTGTGGGCAATCTTTTGGAGGTCTGAGAGATCCAGGAACGTGGTCCTGTTGGAGAGACCAGCAGTGAGAAGTGATGCGACGACCTCTAGGCACCGCCTAGACCTCAGATGCGATCTGGCTCCAACTCTCACCTCAATGAGCGCCACCTGGGGGTGTTCATTGGCACGAGGTGAGGAGGTGTGGGCATGTCTCTTCCCAGTGAACTGGCCCAGAGCACCAGCTGGTGGTGATTAAATGCTGACAAAGGAACCAGGAAAACAAGCAACGTCACGTCCAACAAGACGTGGAGAAGACATGGTACGTCTGGACCACGACTCGGGACGTGTCTCCGTCCTTAGATGTCTACAGCGTGGTCCTTCTTGGCCCAAGGGGACCGTCATACAGAGGCCACCGTGCTCTGCGCTCCCTGAACGGGTGGATGGACACAGTCTCGCCTCGGAGCAGAAGCCGGAGGAGTGGTCAGCATGCCTGATGGTTAGCTTGTTCTTGTTTGTCCAGCTTAGAGCTTGATCTTCAAGATGAGTTTCTAAAGCTAAGTCTGGGGCTTTATCTCAGAAGGTGGCAGGAAACAGGAGTGGACAAATGATTTTTTTAAGAATTTTTTTTTTTTTTACTATTATTTTTATATTTTTTGGCCTTTTCATTTTTTATTTATTTATTTATTTATTTATTTTTTATTTTATTTATTTTTTTACTTTTCCCATAACCATTTATCCCCTTGATGCCCTCTACCCCCTCTCCCTCTTCCCCAAGACCACTCTGTTATACTTTGGAAACTTGGACAGAGAGAAGATTCCTCCCCCACAAATACTTAGGAATATATGTACTTCGGGATAAAGTGAATGACCTGGTTCTGTTGCTAGTGTTTTTTTAAACCGAAATCTCTGCCAAGATGAACAGTATAGGAGTCAGACACGTGGGTTTGACTAGGGTTTGTTCTCACAGCAAAGTCACAGGATTGTTGGTTTTTGGGTGTTCTATCTGGTTTCCTTCCCCACGATTCCTTGCACCCTTTGTATCTCAGCACCTGAACTTGGGAACAAAAGCTGAGAGTCACTGCTGTTATTTGCGATGAGGTTCCTTTAATGGTGGAAAGTGATATGGAAGCACCCTCTCCTGGCCCAGAGCCTGGGGCCGGGGACTTCAGGGATGGCGGCATGAGCATCCGGGGCCACTGGCTAGTAATGGCTTGAAAACTTCCTCCTCTTTTATTTATGCGACAGGAAGGTGGTTGTGTTGCACCATGTCTGGTTTCATTGCTGTCTTTCTCCCCTTCCTCCTCTTTCTCTAATGATTCTGGAAGGAAACCAGAGACGAAGGCAAACCAAGCCTTTCAGCCCCTTGTTCAAAGCTGAGGTACAGTGTGAAAGGTGTGCGACCTCTAGGCCTGTCAAGCAAAACCACAACCAAAACAACAGTCTGTACACCAGCGGAGGGTGTGGCCCACACTGGAGTTCCCTTTCGCCATATAATTTAGCTCCGAGGTCCATTTATAGTTGAAGGTGGATTTTACTTATGTTTATCCCTAAGAGATGAAGGAATTGGGTGTTTGTTGTGGGAGAGCTTGATTCGGAAATTTTAATTTTGCAGAACACCGGAATCCCTTATCTCGCAGAAAGTCGGTAACTAAAAAAAAAAATGGGGAAGAGCAATTGCAAAGCCACTAGCTGAACAGCGTAAGGAGAAGTAGCCCTTTCCTTCCCCAAAAGAGAAGTGCTCCTTCCTTTCCTTGTAGCCTTTCCTCTCAGCATCAGCGATAAGTATTTTCCACAGTCTAATCAGTTCATGTTTTTATATCAAGTGGTGCAATGACGTACATCTTTTCCTTTTCTTTTTCCATTATCCTCAGAATTAAGCTTAGTAGGACGACAGTTCAGGGTGCAAACAGTCCAAAAAAAATAGTCATTAAGTATGAAGGTTAAAATATTGGAATTATTCATCAGGAGCAGGGAAAGAGGGTGCATGGGGAAATAGCTATGTAGTTGTCAGAAGATTGTTTACCTGATGGGGACCCCTCCTAGGAGATCCCTTCTCCTCCTCACCTTCAGTTGTCCGCTGTGTGAGAGGGTTAGGGAATCTCTGTGTGATCAAACTGTCTTCCACCTTCTAGGGCTTAGGTGTTGGCCTCAAAAACCCAGCAAAACTTCTGAGGTTTCCAGCAATTAAGTTCAAACTCTGATAACCTGATATCATCTCACAAATACTGTTCTGCCTCCATTCCTCATCTATAAAAGGCACTGCCACCTTCCTCTTAATATGGAATAAAATGTGGGGATCTTTTTAATGTTTTCTTTTCATCTCATATTTCTTTTTAAAAAAAACATATGTTTCTTGATTTCAGAGAGGGAGGGAGGGAGGGAGGGAGAGAGAGAGAGAGAGAAACATCGATGATGAGAGAATAATTGCCTCATGCACGTCCCACATTGCACGTCCCATGTTAGAGACAGAGCCTGCAACTCTGGCACATACCCTGATTGGGAATCGAACTGTGACCTCCTGGTTCACAGGCTGACGCTCAACCACTGAGCCATGTGGGCTGGGATCATCTCTTATTTCGTCATCCCCTTCCTTTAGGACAGAGGCTCACATACAGTGAGTCACCGAGTCCATCCATTTGCTTCCCAAGACAGCCCAGCCCTTTGAGGGTAGCTTTTGTGTTTGTGACAGCCTCAGAGGTGGTCCCTGTGACATGCATGGAATTCCAGCTCTCCACCCATCAGGTCGCTGCCTAGCAAACGTTTTCCAGGTCAGCACCCACCCTGATTCCCTGTGTGGGTGTCACTGCTCTGCCCGGGGAAGTGAGCTGCTTGCTTTGCCAGTTGCACCAAAACGCCTATTTCTCAGCCCTTTCCTATGGCCCTTTCTCTGCCCAACGTTTCCTTTTCTTCTGCCTGGTGAAGTCTTGCACGCATCTGTATAGTCTCTCTTAAAGGTTTCCCAAAGCCTTCATGATACATTGCATTTTTAAAAATCATTTTTAATGTATTTAGCCAGTTGTTTTCAAAATTACTTATATTCAGAAGTAGTGTTTTACTTTCAAAGATGTCTTACAGGGAAGTATATACATATATGTGCCCAAACAAAACCTATAATACACATGTGTTAGTGATATAATTGGAATGGATTGGTCTGTTAACCTCATATTGATAGCATTGACTTTCATAAAGCCAGTCAGTAAGAAGAATGGTGACTAGATTTGAAATTGATAATTATGAATGACAGATATAGTCTGATGTTGGTCTTTCGTGCTTTTTGTTTTTATTAAGCAACATTTAGAAATTATTATATAAGTTGTTAATTTATAGATTTTTATGATTCATTCACAATTTCAGACAAATTTGTCAATAAACAGGAATGGGGAAAAAAAGTATTCAAATAGCTGTATAGGAACAAATGGGAGAACAGCAGTTCAATTATTGAGGGATTTCAGTAATTTACTAAATGTGTTTGAGCTTATTTAAAAAAAATATTAATAAATTTAGGTTTACAGAAGAGTTATGAAGATAGTACAGTTCCTATATATCCCATGTTCAGTTCCCTTCTATTATGAAATGTTGATATATTATTATTTAAAGTCCATTCTTTGTTTAGATTTCCTTGGATTTTTACTGTTTTCTTAAATTTTAAAAGAATTAAACTACATCTTAAAAATGGAATTTGAAAAGGTAATGGAAATACCCCAAAACTCTCTGGATGGTTTGCTTTCTGTGGAATACAGCAAAAACATTCTCTCGATTAGTCTTACCTGGCCATTAACCGTTACTGTAAGTCCCTTTTTTCAAATGTTGTTTCTCAATAAGGACTTATGTCTTATTAGTTCCCTAAAGTCATTGCACTAGTCACTTCCCCAGGCCTGTGCTGGCTCTCTGCCTGCATGTTCTCTTTCTCCCCTTGTCCAGATGGTGCATTTTGATGAATCCCCTAAATCCAGAGGAAGAACCATCATTTTCTGTGGTCACCTTTCTGAAGATGCTAATACCAGTCTCTAGTGGTTTAAGTAGCTGCCGTTTTTATCAAACTGACTACTCAAATTTCTATTCTGTTTTGTTCATTTCATGTCTCATTGGACTAAATTGAATAAAATTTCCATTTCCTTTTTATGCATGTGACATACAGAATTTGAGAAGCTTACACATTGAACCAAAGGGAAAGTCTATAAAATTTGATAGATGGATCAAGGTCTTGTGTGTGTGTGTGTGTGTGTGTGTGTGTACGTACACACCTAATTACAAGATCTTTCCTTTTTTGGGGGGGAGAGGGGAATGGCTAGAGTGAATCCAGTAGAAACAAGCTGAATTTAACCACCGCCACCAACACACTTCTGTAGCTGATTATTTCAAGCTTTATAATTTAACATTACAATAAGCTTTCCAATTAAAATAATTGGGTCTTTGAGGGCTGATTAAAAGAATAGCAGTCGCACAATTTGGGGTGAATTCAGTATAATTGAATTGGCACTTAGATCGTGAGCGCCGATAATAGCGTCCAAGTGGGTCAGGGCGGGTTTTTGTTATTCGTGTCCCCCTCCTCTTGCCTCACGTGCTGCCCCTCCACAGCTCTGAGCTCCTCCCACCAGTGAGCGGGGGCAGATGCGGTCTTTCTCTGTTTGGCTGTGACTGCTGTTCAGCAAGCCTTTTCTAGAGGACTGATGACCCTCGCTAACCCTTTCTTGCCTCTGAACAGGCTGTGAGAGCAGGATGACATTATTAGGTACCGATTTATTAAGTTAAAGGAATAAATCCAGTGTATGCATCCTCCCCTTCCCCCAAAGGAAATGTAACCCTGTCCACGTTTGACCAGTGAGGAGTGAACTAAAAACCAGGAAAAGATACTTAAAGTTATTGTTGATATTTCATAATAGCAGTGACATTTAACATTTGTGCGGCCGCGAGCAGGCCTGGGTATCATATTTGCCATCTCATTTAGTCCTGTTTCCATTGGAGCTAAAGACAGTGTTATTTCCATTGACCTTGGAGGAGGCTGAAGGTCAGAGTAATTAGGACGCTTGAGATGAGACAGCCTTTATGTTGTAGAAGAGAACCCGAACTCATAGCTCAAAGGGACCCCAGAGAACTTCTCTTAGCGACATATCTGGTTTAGTTGAGCACTTACTATGTACCAGGTGATGTGCTGGCTAAAAAGACATCTTCCTTATAAAAAACAAAAACAAAAACAAAAACAACAGTCACATTGCAAACCAAGTGAATTCCCTTTCCTTCACTCTTCCCTTGCTCTGACTGGCTGAGAAGCTAAAGGGCTTGGGTGTGCCAAAATATTGGAAATAATAGGATTTTTTTGAAAGCAAATCTGGGGGGAGGGGCATGGATTATGGGGGAACATTTTATACAGGTTGTAATTCGTCTTGAGAACTGATCAGTCTAGTGGCAGCAGAATTAGTGAGGATGGGCGAGGTTCCTCATCTATTTGGCAAGAATCTTAACTGTAGTTCAGAAATGATGGGATATAGGGGATGAGGTCAAGTCATTGAGGAGAACTGTCTTCCTTACTCTTCTCCAAAGATGGTGCTAAGAGTGGTGAGTACCAGGGCAACGAGGGGGAAAGAGGAACAGGTTATATTCTGTCAGCCCGGATGCCTTTTCTTCCTGCTGCCTTCCATCCTCATTCATTCCATCCTTGTCTACACTGAAGTCTTGATTTCGCTACCTATTTTTTTATTTCTTTTTTTTAAAAATATATATTTTATTCATTTTTTTACAAAGAGAAAGAGAGAGGGATAGAGAGTTAGAAACATCGATGAGAGAGAATCATCGATCAGCTGCCTCTTGCACACCCTCCACTGAGGATGTGCCCACAACCAAGGTACATGCCCTTGACCAGAATCGAATCCGGGACCCTTCAGCCTGCAGGCCAACGCTCTATCCACTGAGCCAAACCGGTTTTGACTATATATATATATATATATATATATATATATATATATATATATATATATATATTATTTATTTATTTCTTGATCCAATATTACAGAATCTGTTTTCCCTGGGAGAGGGGACATTTTCAGGAAGAGTCTGCAGAAACAGGATCCTTCGGTCACTAAATTCAGGGGAACATGAATTGGTCACCAAGGCCTTCAGGAGGACAGACAATGGAGGGGGAGAAAACACACAGGAAATAAAAACAAACAAGCGGAAGTTGGGGTTTCCTCCAAAGGGGAATGCACGCTGGGTTCTGCCCTCCCCCCTGCCCCAGCGATGGGACCCCTTCTTTCAGGAGGCACCCTGGACTGTGAGGCCCACTAGCAGGGTTGTGAACAGCCTGTAGCCTCACCTGGGAAGTGGCTGTGTAGCATTTTGGTTTTAAAGAAGGAGGTAAGGAACAGGAAGATGCTGAGATGCTGATGAGAACGGGGCTGGAGGAAGTGCGGGCTGTTTGATGATGACAAAGCAGACGCTGCCTGGGCCAGTGGAACAAGGAGCCTGCGGTGGCCCTCCCCCATGGCCACTCACGCCAGCCTGTCAGCTCTGCCACCTGAAACACATGCTGGGCCGAATGAAGACCAAAGACGCTCCTTCACCTGCTGCCTTTGTACTAAATGGACTCTAAGCTTGACCTCTGACCCCTGCTTTCTCAAAGGGTAGGACAGTGGTAGGCAAACTGAGGCTCACGAGCCACATGCAGCTCTTTGGCCCCTTGAGTGTGGCTCTTCCACAAAATACCACTGCGTGGGCAAGTCTATTTTGAAGAAGTGGCATTAGAAGTTTGCCTTTAGAAAATGTGGCTCTCAAAGGAAATGTCAATCGTTTTACTGTTGATATTTGGCTCTGTGGACTAATGAGTTTGCCGACCACTGGCCCGGTATGACAAACGGGGCTCCAAATCAGTCCTAACCTCCTATCGCACCTGCAAAGCTCCACGTGCACAGGCCACTTCTAGGCAATTCCGTTTTAAAAAACACATGATTGCTTGAGAACATCATGCAAAGTGGAATAAGTCAGACAGAAAAAGCTAAGGACCATGTGATTTCACTCCTGTGTGGGAAGTTAAACTGAGACTTATGAACACAAACAGCAGCGTGGTGGCTGCCACAGGGAAGGGGGTGTGGAGGGGGAATGAGGAGGGGGAAGGGGTTCTAATAGCCGGTGACAGGAGAAGATTTGACACAGTGCAACATACAGACCTTGTAACATAGAAACCCACACATGAAACCTATATGTTCAGGTAGATCAATGTCACCCCAATCAATTTAATAAGTAAAATAAAAATAAATAAAATAAAAGCACATGATTGACAGGCAGAGTAGTTATAAAAGTAAAAAGAAACTAGTTTCATGAGGGTTTACTGAATGTCCCATCAAAAGCAATACTTTAAATTTTAGCTCACTAAACAATAAAAACAGCTTGGATAACCTGGGATTTAATAAAACCAAGGGTTGCATTTAAAATAAAATAAAATAAATAGATCTGAAGCTATTAACCACAGCACAAGGAGGCATTTCAACCACAACAAATAATTCTTAATAAAATGAGATTGTTTTCTATTAGTTGACTATTATTTAGTTACTAGAGGCCTGGTGTGTGAAAGTCGTGCATGAATAGGGTTCCTAGTCCTGGCTGGTAATCAGGGCCCACTGGCTATAGGCCAGGGCCTTTCTTCCCAGCTGCTGGCTGCCAGCTGACGCCTTCCTTCCTTTTGCACTGCCCCCTGGTGGTCAGCACATGTCATAGCGAGTGATCAGCCTCCCAGCTGAACTCCCTCGGGGGCAATTTGCATATTAGGCTTTTATATAGAGAGATTTCTTTTGATCAGAAACTCAGATTGCTACAAATTACCCATCAGACTCAATTTTTATGACGGCCTCTGTTGTATAGCTGGTTCCATGCACACTTAGCATACTTTTTTTGTGTAGGGATAACGTAGTTAGGAAAAATACCACTAACCTTTATGGGAAAGCAGTTTTTCAAATGATTCACCCCATCGCCTTGCTTCTTCCGGGCAGACTCTGTTCAAGACACAACATGTTGTGTGAGGAGCGTGCAGCCAGTCTGCCTAGAGTCTGTGCTACAGACTGTTTCCACCAGACTCCATGGATTCTCCTTGGCCTATTGCATAATGGAATCTGCATTCACATTGGCAGCTTCAAAAACACACCGCTCAAAATGCTTTTCACTTTTGTCTGTGATTATCTTCTAAGGAAAAACTAAGCATGTGTTAGATTAACAACCAAGGGGGTGGGGAATTCAGATTTTTCTTAATTCAGCAAATTGAAGGCCCTAAACTGATAGCATCTTTCTTTCTTTCTTTCTTTTTTTTTGTAACTTGCAATTTCCTTGAAACTCTTACCACAATAAGCAGCTTTTTTTTTTTTCTTTTCTTTTTTTTTTTTTTTTTTTTTTTTTTTTTACAGATACAGGAAGTTTGACTAATGAATTTTTAAAAGGATAAGAAATAGAAAACATTTTATCTTAGCAATGCTGATAATTTAGGGAGTTGAGTATATGTGTCCTGGATCTCTTATTAGTCATCTTTCATGTTTGGAACAATTAATACAAGTACATAAGGCTGTTCCATTTTCTGTATGAATTAAAGAAATGGCTAAACATTACAAAATACTCTTTATTTTTTTATTTTTTTATTTTTTTTAACTTACTTGCTGACATATCTAGAACATTTTCAAAACCACTGAGGGAAGATGTGGCTAGGTCTTCTCTGTGACTCTACACTGTGAAAACTCTTAATGAGTCTTCTTCCATCAGTTTACAAGGGGTAAAATATATCATTTAAAATGGACAGCTCTATCATTTTAAAAGAGAGCACTTAAATTTTTATTAGGTCATGTAATTCAAGCTATGAAAGTGGTTATATTCCTTGCTTTTCTGAAATGAGATCTCTAACCTTCCTATATTCTTGTGCGACTTTCAAATAAGACAGACATTTCCAACTTCCTCTTTCTTAGACCCCCCCCCTCATGATCGAATCAGCAAAATTTCTCCCACTCCTCAGGTAACGGAATCTTATTCACCTGGTTGCTCCGGTCAAGAGTGCAGACCTCCTGGCCTTCGGCTCCTCGTGGAACTCGGATTTCTGCAGGAGAAGGCTTAGCCGGTTCCTCTTCTCCTTTGCTCTGTCATGAAAGGGATTCATTAATGTCAGGAAAATTTGGGGGATAGACTTTGTCCTTGTGACCCCCAGGTTTAGAATGACCTGATCACCTGTCTCACCCACCAGTGGCTAATTCTTTCCTTAAAGAACTTGATTTAAATACTACGGGAGGAGCCGAAACCGGTTTGGCTCAGTGGATAGAGCATTGGTCTGTGGACTGGATGGTCCCAGGTTCGATTCTGGTCAAGGGCATGTACATTGGTTTCGGGCACATCCCCAGTAGGGGGTGTGCAGGAGGCAGCTGGTCAATGTTTCTCTCTCATCGGTGTTTCCAGCTCTCTATCCCTCTCCCTTTCTCTCTGTAAAAAAAAATCAATCAAATATATTTTTTTAAATAATAATAAATAAATAAATACTACGGGAGGAATTAGGGGAGCATATGTGAAATATACTTGTTTTCCCCCTCTGTGACTGCAAAGTATTTAAGGTTTTATTTCAATGAAGATTGTTGCTAGCCTGTGTGGTTAAAATTGTTTGCCCTCCTGTTTTTTAAAAAATGAAAACATCTGAGGGGTTAACGGGAGAAAAAAGGGGACATTGGCAATACTTTCATCATAAAGATTTAAAACATTTTTAAGAAATGAAATCACTGGATTTAACAGTTTTCTTCTAATAAAAACTTTTTTTTTTCAATTGGTGCAATACAATCAATATATTTTCAAAGCAAGGGCTAGCAAATACCCTTCAATCGTGTTTACAAGTATAAGGCAGGTGTTTGAAATGCGGATTTTACCTGATTTTGGCTTCTTTGCTTGCTTCTTCCTTGGCTGAACCATGCATTAACTTGAAAAAGGTTTTTTCCTTTGACTCGCACATATTCCGTGGAGAAGAGAGAAGCTATGACGTTTCCATCGCTTCTCTAGAAGATAGAGAGGTCTTTTCCGTCCCATCCTTCCCTGGTGAATGCCATTCCGCAGTCACCCATGGTGGATTGAACAGTTAGCTCTCCTCTGCGGGCAGCGCTCACAGTTGAAAAGAAGACAGAGCTCCGGGCTGGGTTTCTGCCTCCGTAGCGGCAGGAACGTGTAGAACTGAGGAACCAAAGTGCAGCCCAGGCCCGGCTGTTTAGGGAAATGATACCACAAATTTGCAAAGCGGCTCTTGGCCTCTGAGATAAAGACAGCTTCACCACAGCACGACTTCCCTTTCTGGCCTGTGCCACCAGCAGAGGCCCGAGCAGACCCGATGCCTCCGTCCCTCCCCGCGTGAACTTGGGGGAAAAGCTCTCCAACGGGCGGAGTGTGTGTTCCGCATTAGTTGACTATTCATTAGTTGACTATTCTATTATTTAGTTTGACCCTCAGGAGTCAAACTAAATAATAGAATAGTCAACTACTAGAAAACAATCTCCTTTTATTAAGAATGACTTATTGTGGTTGAGATACCTCCTTGTGCTGGTATTTTGAGATCTTTTCTTTTTTAATTTTTTTGAAAATATATTTTATTGATTTTTCACAGAGAGGAAGAGAGAGGGATAGAGAGTTAGAAACATCGATGAGAGAGAAACATCCATCAGCCTCCTCCTTCACACCCCCTACTGGGGATGTGCCCACAACCAAGGTACATGCCCTTGACGGGAATCGAACCTGAGACCTTTTAGTCCGCAGGCCGACGCTCTATCCACTGAGCCAAACGGGTCCCGGCTCTTTTTTAATTTTAAATGCAACCTTTGGTTTTATTAAATCCCAGGTTATCCATGTTGTGTTATTTATTATGTGTTGGGCCCACATTCCACACCACGCCTAGACATGATAAGAGTTTGTGTGTTCGCTCATTCTATGTCCTTGTTAAAAAAGAAATGGCAGCTCCGTGTTGGTTCAGCCTTCGCCTAGGTAACTCTTCATGAAAGCCAGATCGATAGCTAAGAAATTCTGATCTACCTAAAACCGGTTTGGGGACTGAAGGGCCCCAGGTTCGATTCCGGTCAAGGGCATGTACCTTGGTTGCGGGCACATCCCCGGTGGGGGGGGGGTGTGCAGGAGGCAGCTGATTGATGATTCTCTCTCATCGATGTTTCTAACTCTTCCTCTCTCTTTCTCTCTGTAAAAAACCAATAAAATATATTTTTTAAAAAGAAAGAAATTCTGATCTAGCCTAGAACTCAGTTGTCATGGAAAAGGAAACCGAGGCGACAGGTACTCTGTGATGTGTTTTCACAAAGCCCCAGGAGGAGGGGCAGGCATGGCATTGGCAGAGCCCTCGGTCACCAGTGTGAATGCTGTCATTCCTCTGCAGTCTGTGGGATGGGGATCACACACTTGCGAGAAGGCAAATGACAGGGAGGCCGAGTGAAGTGTGTGTGTCCCCACCCCACCCCGCATCAGGCAGGCCTGCCGGGAGTTAGACTTGAGACGTGTCTGTGACTTCACAAGTCGTGGGATGTGCAAAGTTGCAAAAACCTGAGGAGGGGAGAGAACCCCTAGGACTTGGGTGTCCCCCAAGGGAGCGGCAGGTACTGGTGGTGGAGCCGCCAGGGGGGTGGACTCAGCCCATTGGCTGCTGGCCTCCCTGGGTCCCTGCCACTGACCCTTCATATCGGCAGTTGGGGTGCTCTGAAGGGGTTCACCCATGAAGTGAGGGGTGCATGCCTCATGAGTGGGCCCTGACAGGTCAGGATGTGTGGAAGACATTTCTCTCCCATGGGCGAGGAAAAGGAGCCTCAGGGTGCACCCCCCGCCCCCTCCAGCAAAGAGGGGCTGCTGGCCTGGGGCGTGTGCAGAGCATTTTCCCAGCTCAACGCCCCCAGCCACTTGCAGGTGACCTTCAGGAGGGCCTAGGGTTATACAAATCCCACTTCCGGTTCCACTCGGCCAGTGGCATGCTGGCAGTGAGCAGGCCATTGGCCTTGGCTCATTCTCAATGCTCTCAGCGGTGGGTTGGAATTCACCCATATCTTGGATTCTGTGAATTTGCAGGGTTTCCAGCTTCTTTGGCTATGTTGACAGGTTTCCTATGTGACGACATAAAAGAGGAAAATGCAGAGCACGTGGACACAGACAAGAGTGTGGTGAAGGCTTGGGTGGGGTGGGTGTGGGATGGTGGCGGAAGTCCATGGTGGAAATAAACAGGAGACCTGTGTCATACTTTCAACAGTGAAGATACATTTAAAATGATAATTAAAACATTGCAGTGTGAAAGGGAACGGAAAATAGTTCTGGTCAGACTATAAAGCTGTAAATCCCATTTTGGCAAATCCTTGGACGTGGTAATCTCACTGAGCTATAGCGTTTACCGGGCCTGTAATTTATGATCTGCCTCAAGACCTATGTTACATTATTCAGCTCGTTTTGTTAAACAGTTAACTGCCAGTCTTTTCTTTGTCGTCGTTGGACACATGAGAACTAGCGATGGAGCAGAAATTGTCTAGAATATATTCCTTAGGTTCCCACGCTCAGCTTCCAAAGGAGAATTCCAAGCAGGGATCCTTGGGTTCTTTCCGCTGTGTTTCCTTTGACCCCCTCAGGGCTTCCTTAGCCATCTTTGTCAGAGGTCTTCCCGCTTTCCCCTGTTTCTGTAACGCCTGTGTGTTTTCTACTCTCAGGGGGAAGTGGGCCTCTGAAGGTTTAACGGGTGTGCAGTCCGCGCCTAATTCGCTCGGATCAGTATTTATAGCACTGGCTTCCCTGTTCTCCTCTTCTGACCGTAAAACCATCCAAACCCCTCAGGAAAGTCCATTTGTCCAATAAATGCTCACCATCCACCACCATTACCAGCCAATTGATTATGTGAAATATACGCTGTCTGTATAGATGCAGCTCTCTGCACTTCCCTGGCTTCCTGGACTGTCCCTATCTCAGAGCAGGTGTCACCGTATTCCTGTCTAGCCCTAGTCCCATTGCTCTGGGGGGGCAGACCCCAGTCCCCGGGGGAGGGGGGGGGTTGGCAAAGGAAAACAGGGCCTCTTTTTAGCATTTAGCACAGCCAAGTGAGTGCCACATGGTTGATGGTCCAACTGATGGGGTCAGAGGCTGAGAAAAGGAACAAGTCAGATCCTGGGGGAGGTCAGAGGAGTTAAGAGACTTACGGGATCCTGAGGGGAGTGGAGGAGAGATAGACAGACAGACAGACACAGAAACAGACAGAGGCAAAGAGAGAGAGAGAAACACACAGAGAGAGACAGAGACAGACACAGACACAGACACAGAGAGACACACACAGAGAAACAGAGGGAGGTACCCCTGGGTTCTCTTTGATGCCAACCGAGTAGACAGATAATCACCTGGTAGGCAAGTATTTGTGCATGTGGCATGTGCGTATATTATTTTATTGGATAAAAATAGAGATCAAGAAGTAGTTGTGTCTGTTGTGCATCAACACAGTGCCAATCATTTCGCATATTTCTTCACCTTCAATCTTCCAACAACATGGAAGGAAAGCCCAGCAGCCTGCCCAGGTGTGCAGAGTGCTGTGAGAGGCACACACACCTACATCAGCTCTGATCCACTAATTGCTTGAATTCAAACTCATTCAAAGGAACTTTTTTTTTTTTTTTTGTAAAGTGATTAAAAAAAAAAAAAAGTTGGTGTTATTTTCCTAAAGGCAATCATTTTAACTTTCTTTCTTTTCCCCAAACCCCACTCCACTCAGATCTCTCATTTGCGCCAATGAAATCACCAGCCTGGTTTTGCTGGGCTGGCATGTTTAAATGCAAGCTAAATGACTCAGAAGGAAAAGCTACGCGGACGTTTTCCTGAAGTATTTTCAAACTGCGGGAGCCTTCAGTTCTTGATGGATTTGAGAGATGGTATCCTAGTCACCACGCTCGCTCTGTTTTTATTAGAAAGAGAAAAATCTCTCCTCTCTCACATTAAACACACACACACACACACACACACACACAAAAAAAAAAAACACAAACAAACAAACAAAAAAAACACCACACTCCCTTGCAGACTTCCACTCTCAGCTTCCAGCCTGCCCTTCCCAAGGCTCTCCAAAAAGCACTGAAGAAGCAGGAGCAGTGCTGAGTAAATCCTGTAGGTAATGCAGACAGGCAACATTATCCCACTTTTAAGTGCTTCCTGCTGCTCTCGTGAGATCCAGGGGCTGCCTGTAATTGCCAGCCTGAGATGGTCACACATCCTGACCGGACCGTGACATGCCAGTAACCCAGCCAATTCTAGAAATCCTACTTTGCTCAGTGATTTGATTATTGAAAACCCTTCATGGCAGTATTTTTTTTTTTTCTATCAGGAAATAATTGAAGCAATTTTCAAAATGCCTTTGAAATTAGTCAGACATGTTTGCACAGCCTAGGTACCCTCCTATATATAAATCTTAAACTGATATATATATATATATATATATATATATATATATATATATATATATAAAATTGAATTTATTGGGTATGACATCGGTTAATCCTATATAATAAAAGCCTAATATGCTAAGTGTCTGGTCGGCTGGTCAACCAATCATAGCGTAATATGCTAATGATATGCCAAGGCTGCTATGATGTGCACTAACCACCAGGAGGCAGATGCTCTGACTGGTAGGTTAGCTTACTTCTGGGGTCCAGCTGATTAGGACTGAATGAGACAGGCAGACATACCCTGAAGCCCTCCCCCAGTCCCTTCCCGGCTGGCCACCCTCCCACGTCCCTCCCCAGCCCCTATTGTGCACCCGTGGGGTCCCTTGGCCTGGTCTGTGCCCTCTTTCAATCCAGGACCCCTTGGGGGATGTCAGAGAGCCATTTTCAGCCCGATCCTGCAGGCCAGGCTGAGGTGTGGGCGACCAACTCTTTTAAAATTAAACTTCCCAATATATGTCCAACTAATATTCACTTCAGTCAATATCCAAATAGGCATGGATTTGGCCCTAATACCTGTGTATGGACTCACAGTGCATCAATCCTCTGGGTGTGATGGCGTGACTTTCCCCATCTCTCCCCAGACCTCGCTATAGTTACAATAAGCAGGACCCGCTATGTAATTTGTGGAGTTCAGTGCAAGATAAAAGCAAGTGCTTCTCATTCAGAACTCATTAAGAATTTCAAGAAGGCAACATCAGAGCATTAAGCCTCCTGAGCCCTGAGCCGGGTCACTGCCCACAGCCCGAGCTCAGGAAAGCAGGGTGGCTATGGTTCCAGCTACTGGGCTGGTCACTCTTCTTTCCTGGTGACAGCCTATGTTCCAGGTTGCATGTTCATATCATAGTCCTATTTTTAGAAAAGTGGTTCTGCTAACTCTGTCTACAAATAAAGATTAAGTAAAAACAAAACAAAACAAAACAAAATGATGCTACTATAATTTTCTTAGATTTTTGAGGGCATTCTCAGAAACACCTCACAATAAGTAAACTCCTAGGATGGGTAACATGAAGAAATAAAGCGAACGCTATGATCTTTCAAACTTTGAGCTTCAATACTAAAAAAATTAGTCGCACATGTTTGCACAGCCTAGGTACCCTCTTATATATAAACCATATATTTTAATTTATTGGGTGTGACATCAGTTAATCCTATATAATAAAAGCCTAATAAGACTGGGTGCTGGGAGACTTGAGGAAAATGCATTTTTTTTTTCTTGCTATACTAGCGAAGCTCTCTAGAAATCCCCCCAAAGTGAACGAACATGCTACTCTGTTATGTCACAGATATATTCCATTCTCTGACCTCTGAGGGACAATTTCTGATCAGAGTGCTCCTGACACATGCTCTGAGGGACATGACCCTTGAAGGTGACCTGCCCTCCTCAACTGCATCTCCATGTATATTTTTCACTTGTGAGGATGCGTATAGATTGTTTGACTGCTTTATTGCAAACTAGTGGTGCTCGGTACGTGAACAGATCCTATAACATAATTAATGTATGTAGTCTAAAGCAAAATAAAAATTCAGGCATGAAAAATAAACTCATATTTTTTTCCAATGTAGGTAATTAAATTTTAATATATTCTCTGTTTTTTTTCCCTCTTGCATTTAAAGAAGAGGATACTATCCATATTTCTAAAATTTTATTTTTATATTTAACAATACATTAGAAACATCTTTTTATAGGTCAGTGGTTGGCAAACTCATTAGTCCACAGAGCCAAATATTAACAGTACAATGATTGAAATCTCTTTTGAGAACCACATTTTTGAATTTAAACTATACAGGTAGGTACATTGTTGTTAACTTAATTAGGCTCCTCCCAAGCTGGCCTTTGCTAAAAACTCAAGGGGCCAAATAACCGCTTGTGGCTCCCGAGCCGCAGTTTGCCGACCATTGTTCTAGGTCAATCAGTATGTGTCTGTAGCCTTTTCTGTATCTGCTCTGCAGTCCATTATATTTGTAGTGGAATTCACAATCTCTGTTGCTGGGGAGTAAGGACCTTGGTTGACTGTCTTTTCCAGGCCTTTGTTGCTCAACCTTTCTGACCATAGCACTATCATCTCTTATCTCTAAGCCCCAGCGTCGCCTTTTCAACCATAATCCAGTTCCTAAGAAAGCTGTTGCGTTGTTTGTTGAACTTCATTTTCTTTTTGGATAAAATGTCACTTCCCCTTCTTGGCTCCTGGGCATGTGTTTTAAGTATTTAAGTTTCCACTCAAAAGGTACTGTTCTCTCCCCTTGGTATATATCATATCAGGCAAAAAAATTATGCACACTCCCCAAACCCTCCTTACTTGATAGGAGCGAAATGGAAGTGAACACATGAATAATTTTCAAGTATTGTTTAAGAAATATAATAAGAGAAAATGGTGTACTTTTATCTCCAACAGGCAGGGAATGTATCACTTTTCTTAAAAAGTTATATTACACCTGAAACTAACATAATGTTGCATTTCAGTGTAATTGGAAAATTGTAAAAAATAAATATTACAGTGTGCTGAACAAATAAGTGACATTTAAGCTGGGAAGCAGCAACCACACACAAATATCTAGAAAATGCCCAAGCAGAGGGAATAGAAAGTGCAAAGGCCCACAAAGCATGCAGGGTAACCATCTGGGGCGAGCAGAAAGCATTGTGACATTTTAACAATAAGTGGGAGGGAAAAGCTTAAGAAATAAACACATGCTATGAATCAAGTTAAGCATGTGGATGGCTGGGTGAGGTCAGGGAGAAAGCCCAGATCTTTGGGGTTGATAAGGCTGAGAAACAGATAAGCCAGGCTACTGGGCAAAGCATTGTCATGGGTGCTGAAGTCTCTGAGGATGATGGTATCCTTCTCTATTCAACCGCAATTAGAAACTTCTAAAAGGAGAGGTCACCAACAAACTAACAAATTCTAAATTGGAGGTGATGGAATTGTAGAGTGAGAAACAGAGAGAGAGAGAGAGAGAGAGAGAGAGAGAGAGAGGGAGAGAGACAGAGAGACAGAGAGACTGAGGGCAAGGAAGAAAATCCTATAAAATAAAAGGCTAATATGCAAATCGACTGAAAGCAGAACTATGATGTGCACTGTCCACCAGGGGCAGACACTCAACATAGGAGCTGCCCCCTGGTGGTCAATGCACTCCCACAGGGAGGGAGCACTGCTCAGCCAGAAGCCAGGCTCACAGCTGGTGAGCACAGCAGTGGTGGCAGGAGCACTAAGGATGTCTGACTGCCATGGGGAGCGGGCTTAAGTGGGCCTAAGCCATCAGTTGGACATCCCCTGAGGGCTCCCAGTCTGTGAGAGGTTAGAGGCTGGACTGAGGGATACCCCTGAATGCACAAATTTCATGCACTGAACTTCTAAAGAATATAAAATCACACACACACACACACACACACACACACACACACAATCATTGAGGGTCAGGGAAGATAAGTGGGCAGGCAATATAACCAGATACTAGGACCAGTTTGGGTGGAGGTGGCTGGATTAGTATGAAATGTGGGATGACTAATGAACTGTGCCATTTGGGGTTTTAAGCACAGATTAGGGAGCTGTTACAATACCATGACTGTATCCATCCTGAGTGACACAACAAAGAGGTCTCAGTCCCTCTCCCAGACACACTTTGCTGTGAAAGATATCAGGAGATCGACCAAAAATCCTTCAGAATTTTGATATTCACAATGGAATTTTGATACTCAACACTTGTTTTCATAAAAAAATGTTATCAGCCTGTTAAAAGTTCTACAGTGCAATAACTCTGAAATTTAAGTGAAGGGGAAGTTGGTAGGGCTGGAATTAACATAGAACCTGCCCCCCTGATGTGATTCTATTTACAATGTTAAGAAAGAATAGCTTAAAGAGGCCATTTTGGCTGCAATGTAAGTTGAAGGGTAAAAGTTAAAATTACATGTTTTGAATGAATTTACCTTGAATGGAGCCTACTCCTCTTTGGAAACGTTTCGGCCATTTATCAAAATCACATGCATATTCATTGTAAGTTTATTTTTACTCAAAGCCTTCATTTGCCAACACTTTCGCGATGATATGATTGTAATGAAGACCTAACTAGGCATCACTTTGTCATCAGAGAAAACCTGTTTTTGTCTCATCAAGAAGTTTCAAAGCAAAAATAATTTTTCGAAGCTACATAAAGGAAAGATCACGGCAGTCGAGTTAGAATAAAGCTTCCTTTTTGCAAAGAGTACCATCTTACTCAGTTGTCATGAGAACTAAAATGACAGTACCTGGCCCGGCTGGCATGGCTCAGTGGTTGAATGGCGACTTATGAATCAAGAGGTCATGATTCTCTCTCATCATTGATGTTTCTCTATCTCTCCTCCTCTCCCTTCAAAAAAAAAAAAAAAAAAAAAAAAAAAAAAAATTACCGCCAAAACCGGTTTGGCTCAGTGGATGGAGTTTCAGCCTGTGGACTGAAGGGTCCCAGGTTCAATTTTTGTCAAGGCCATGTACCTTGGTTGCGGGCACATCCCCAGTAGGGGTGTGCAAGAGGCAGCTGATCGATGATATTCTCTCTCATCAACGTTTCTAACTCTCTATCCCTCTCTCTTCCTCTCTGTAAAAATATCAATTATATATATATATATATATATATATTTTATATATATATATCAAATATATATATATATAAAAATTATAGTTCCTGGCACATAGCAAATTCTCAAAATATGTTAGCCAAGCACTATGGCAAACTCTTTAGATATAATAGATATAGAAAAATATTATGTAATATCACCCAATGTGCTTTCCTTTTTCTTTACGTTTTTTTTTTTGTGTGTGTGTGTGTGCTTATGTGTGTTTGCATGTGTGTGTGTCTCTGTGTGTGTCTGTATATCTGTATGTTGGGGGCATTGGTTAGAGAGGTGGAGAGTGTTTTAGTTATTTGGTCATTTCACGGTTAAGGCTAAGCCCACAGGAGAGATGAAGGGGACAGAAGAAACGGTCATCTTGGTTTTCTTTCTGCCTGGAATGCTCTTTGTCATCTTTACAAGGTTAACTCCTTCTTTGATTACAACCTTGGATTAATGTCACCATTGTAGGAAATCTTCCCTGACTCCTCAGTATCGTGTAATCACTCTCTGTGATTTACCATGCCGTGGCTCTGCACTCAAGCTTTTGTGGGAATTAGCATGCTTCCCCCATAATGGCATTGCTTATACACAAAGACTTTTAGGGCTGTTGGAGGAAAAATGTCCCTGGTTACTTTCGTGATGTGTGTGAACAGGAAGAAATGACCAGCTCTCTGATACAAGCCATGCTAACAGTGGCATTTACAGTACGAGAGGGACGCCATTCAGATGGTGGCCTCTGACATTATCCAACATCGATTTAGAGGATTTTTACCCAAGTTTGCTACAAGAATGTCAGAGGTCAGGATTCACTGAGCACCGATGTACATCACAAGACCAGACTCTGAGTTGAAATGTGGGGAAATAAAATTACGGAGGGAACTTGGAATAATTTTTCAGATTTGTACAAGTAAGTCAAGATTGTTTTTCTTACAGTCATGCAAAAATAGGCATTCCTGCTTGGTTGGCATGGCTCAGTGGCTGAACATTGACCAACCTATGAACCAGGAGGTCACGATTCAATTCCCGGTCAGGGCACATAACCAGTTTGCAGGTTACATCCCAAGTGGGGGGCATTCAGGAGGCAGCCAATCAATGATTCTCACTCATCATTTCTCTCTCTCTCTCTCTCTCTCTCTCTCTCTCTCTCTCTCTCTCTCTCTCTCTCTCTCTCTCTTTCTCTCTCCCTTTTCCCTCTTCTCTGAGATCCATGAAATATATTTAAAACAAAAAACAAAGGTAGGCATTTCCAAAAGCCAACTTCTGGACAAAAATACAATATATATTATGTTTAACATACCATTCACCGGTTTAAAGAGGGGAATGAAGAAAGAAGTTAAAGAAATGAGAGGATGAAGGTGGATTGCCAACATAATTCCTCTATGGATCCGGGGCCCAAAGGCTCTCCTCATGGAAGAAGACACAGCACCGTGGGGGTGTGGTCTTAGTTGAAGATAAATCAGGCCAGCAGTGAATTGCAGACAATCCGCGTAGTTCAGGCACATTTGCATTTGTCAGAGTATCTGCAGACAGTTAAGAAAAGAAGGTTCAAATGGGAGCAAAATCAAAAATTCAAGAACGCCGATGGAGGAAGCACAATGTTCTGCATCTCCGAAACTTTGAGGCACATTTTGACAAGGAAGGATGTATTTTTAACAGTGGGAGACAAACACTGGCAGATGAATATGCAGAGGTTGGGCTGGGCCGCTCTCACCAAAAAATCGGGATCGTATGTCACTCAATTACTGATTTTATTTTGCAACAATTCAAGAGCCGTTTCCCGAGAAAACATTGACATTCAGCTAAGAAATATCTTTTTATTAGCCTGTAGATTAAAAAAAGATAGATGTCCGGATGTGAAGTAACCAGTGTTTCCTAGGAAGAGGGAGATTAACTATAGATTACTCACCAAGACTACCTCCTGGCAAACTTGAGTCATGCTCCACTCAGAGTAGGCCTCATCCTTGGGTCTAATCTTTGACCTGTACCCCAATTTTGCAAGAATCCTGCTAAGTCAGTGTAGCAAGAATTACCCCCACTCTTGATATCAGATCACTCTTAAATATGTGATCATGTTCTAAATATATATATATATATATATATATATATATATATATATATATATATCACATGTATTACGTGTGTGTGTGTGTGTGTGTGTGTGTGTGTGTGTATTGATTTCAGAGAGGAAGGGAGAAGGAGAGAGAGAAAAACATCAATGATGAGAGAGAATAATTGATCAGCTGCCTTCTGCACACCCCCTTACTAGGGATGTGGCTTGCAGCCCGGGCCTGTGTCCTGACCAGGAATTAAACCACAACCTCCTGGTTCATAGGTCTATACTCAACCACTGAGCAACATCAACTGAGCATGACCACATTCTTTCTTGTAGAATCTCATCAACAAGAATTCTTTTGCACTAGCTCAGCAAGAATCTCCTTACCCTTGATGTCTCTTCTTGCTAACATCCCACTCATGGTCCCCCTCGTTCTCCCTGGCTGTAAATCCTCACTTGGCCTGGTACTTGGAGCTCACCATCTCTCTCCTCTATCACAATACTATCAACCCCCATTCCATTGCTCCTGAATGAAGCCTGGCTTGCCATTTTAATGCACCGCCAGAATGACTTCCCTTTACCATTGTGCATAGCTCTTTTATCACCTAAAACTCTCTTTAAACTAAAGAAGAGAAAGGATGGTGCGAGTTGATGGTGATGGACAGGGCATGCTCAAGTTTCACTGCTCATATGGAAGAGCTGTGGGAGAGGGAGTATCCTACTGAAGAGAGACTTTCTATTCTCATGGAATGAGCCACGGAAAGGGTGTTTCAGTGAGGAGGATGAAGGTCCAAAGCCTGGGAGGGATAACCAGAAATCACATGAGACAAATGGCAGCATCTACCGAAATGGTTGAAGTGAGGACCGAGCCCGGGGATGACCCTGGCCACAAGGATGGAGCCCGTTTCAGACCTGTGTAGATGCTTCCTCCACAAAATGACTCAACCCCCCCAAAGCGAAGACCTCAACTAGCAGCATTTCACTCCCAAGGGGGAAAATGGTGCCATAGAGATTCTAACGACATAGGCATAACCTTCATAGTTGGAGTCAGTGTCTGCATTTGCGTTTATCATTTATCACGTGATAGCCTCTTCCAGATGGAGCCAGAGACCATTTCCATGGCAAATAAATTCGTAAAGCTTTTAAGAAGTTCCCTCAATTCGTCATGTCTTCCTATGACCTTTGAAACTGCGATTAGATCACACTTTTTTTTTTTTTAAACCACGCCTGTTTTCCAGCGTGCGCTTCTCACTTATGAAAATTCCATCGTTTACCTCAACTCCCTCTGGCGCATATGTCCCGTGGTTGCATAATTTTATGATATGCGTTGTGATCGTCATATATTTAGATCGCTCGCATATTTTCCTCAACTTGAATCTCTTAAAATGTTACAATGACAGTGGGGACTTGTGTCTCCTCTGGCTCCATCGAACTCCCAAGAGGCAGATGCACTGAGTCATGGACTGTTTACGAAAGAACAGAAATGCACGTACCTTTAAAAGAGAGAGCCTCAGTGGATAGAAAATCAGCCTGCAGACTGAAGGGTCCCGGGTTCGATTCAGGTCAAGAGCATGTACCTTGGTTTCGGGTACATCCCCAGTAGGGGGCATGCAAGAGGCAGCTGATTGATGACTCTCATCAATCTTTCTAGCTCTCTATCTTTCCCTTCCTCTGTAAAAACATCAATAAAATATATTGTGAGAGAGAGAGAGAGAGAGAGAGAGAGAGAGAGAGAGAGAGAGAGATAAAACCAACCCAACAGCAGTGAAAAGACCTTCCCAATACACTTGAACTTCTGTAGCTTTGTGTATCTGGTCTCTCGTGACTTACTTTTTTCCCTATAAATCTTCACCTTCTGCCATAAGCCCGAGCTGCCCTCACACCAAATACTGCGCATCTTTGTAAGCTGCCTTCTGTCTGAGCTTTTGCTCCTGTGACTCCACAAGCTGAACCCTCAGCAACGGGTGGGTATGCAAAGAGGCTGGATTTGCATAGAATTTTCTGATGAACAAAAGTGGCCACAAACAGATATGAGCAGCCAGACAGCCTGAGCCTCTCCCAGTTCCTTTCCACAGAAAAGCTACATGAAAACCTCATGTTGGGAGGTCCAGGAGGTTGATTGACCTCGGGGCTCTCACTGCTTTTCCAAACACCTCTTTGGAGTCCTTTGACCTTTCTATCCACAGAACACTTGGAACCAGGAGTTCATTCTGTTGCTTTCTGTCCTGTAGTCTCTCCCTTTGACTAGAGCACGTTAACTTGAACTTTGTGCTCTGGGCCAGAGGAACAAGTTCTTCCTTGAAATGACTGTTCCTTGTCGGGGACAAGCAGCGGTCATCATGCTGCTCTTCACATTCACCTTTCTTCATTGTAACTGGAGAGTCAAGAGTCCCCTCCTAAACAAATCGATCCGCCCTCTTGTGCACTTCCTCTTTCAAGAACTCTCTCACTAGCCTCGCCAGCCTGGCTCAGTGGGTTGAACATCGACCTATGAAACAGGAGGTTGGGATTCGGTCAGTTCCTGGTCAGGATACATGCCCAGGTTGTAGGCTCGATTCCCAGTAGGGGGCGTGCAGGAGGCAGCCAATCCATGATTCTCTCTCATCATTGATGTTTCTCCTTCTCCCTGCCACTCAATAATAATAATAATAATAATAATAATAATAATAATAATAATAAACTGTGGCCGAAGCCAGTTTGGCTCAGTGGATAGAGAGTCAGCCAGTAGACTGAAAGGTTCCACGTTCGATTCTGGTCAAGGGCACATACCTTGGTTGCAGGCACATCCCCAGTAGGCGGTGTGCAGGAGGCAGCTGATGGATGTTTCTCTCTCCTGGAAATTTCTAACTATCTCTCTCCCTTCCTCTCCATAAAAAAAAATCAATAAAATATATTTTAAAAAAAGAACTGTCTCACAGTATGGAGTGAAGAACACCTACTTCTTCGTGTAAGTTTACCAATAGGGGAGGAGACAATGAAATGTTGTTCCACGAGGTTTGACTAACTGCTACTGTGTTTGTAAGGGTGTCGCCTGGTGACCTGAAACGAGGAACCCACCTCGAGGAGCCAGAGGAGTTTCCAGCAGCTGAGACACAAGTCAGCAGAAATAGCAACAGAGCCCGAGATCACAGCATCACCACGGCTGCCTGACCTTGCCCTGCAGGTAAGTCTCCTCATTGTCCACACACCAGGCTCTCCCCCACCCACCTGGGCTGCTTCTCTGCCACTTTGGCCCAGAAACACGCATGAAGGTGGGGTCAGAAGGAACGAGGGTCAGGGTATAATGTTCTGCCAGCCTGGGAGACCCGTGGCCTCCGAGATGCCCAAGCGAAAACCATGGCAGTGCTCGTGTCAGCCCCAGGCACCCTCCTGCCACTTGCCACTGTGCCCAGGGCCTCCGGGAGCAGGACATGAGTGTGCATTCATTTCACATGCCCATTTCCTGCAGGCCGGGCAGCTCAGCTGTCTTCTGTCGGATGAGTCTGGGATCGCGTGCCTTTTCTATAGGTTGGTCAGTTTATCTTTAGGAAACCGATGTTTCCCCAAGGTCAAAGCCATCATACGCTGTGTTGTTGGCCAGAGTGCGCTGCTAAGCGCAACATGCTAGCCTCTGATAGCACCACCCCACCAGGGTCTGCTCCTGATGGCCTGCATCTCCTGGCTGCGGTAATGGCCATGGCAAGATGTTATTTTCTTACAGAACAACCGTAAAACGCTGCTCAGCACTGCGTGATACAAGCCTGCTTAAGGTCTCTTCTGCAGAATCCCCCCAGCTCTGTGTATGGCCCAGCCTGAGTTCTGGTCTATTGCAAATATTAATGGAAAATAATTACACATGGCTCTACCAGCTAGACCGCTACTTCCAATTGCCTCTGACTCATTTCAACAACACAGAATGGATCTTCCTTGATCGTTTAATTACTGAGCGTAATTACTTAAAAGTTTGTAAGAGGGCTTCTTGTGTTCACTTAAGAATAGACCAGTCAGCCCTAACCGGTTTGGCTCAGTGGATAGAGCATTGGCCTGCGGACTTAAAGGTCCCAGGTTTGATTTTGGTCAAGAGCATGTACCTTGGTTGCGGGCACATCCCCAATGGGGGGGTGTGCAAGAGGCGGCTGGTCGATGATTCTCTCTCATCAATGTTTCTAACTCTCTATCCCTCTCTCTTCCTCCTCTCTGTAAAAAATCAATAAAATATGTAAAAAAAAAAAAAAAAAAAAAAAAAAAGACTAAACCATACAGCTCTTATTGGTTTGGCTCAGTGGCTAGACGCAGGGGTCTTCAAACTACGGCCCGCGGGCCACATGCAGCCCCCAGGGGAGTCTGATCCTGCCCGCCAGGTTTTTTGGGCAGTGAGCGCAGCCAAGGTGTTACAGTAGGAATTAGTAGTTCATATAGTCTGGCCCTCCAGCTCTCTGAGGGACCGTGATCTGGCCCCCACTTTAAAAAGTTTGAGGACCCCTGGTAGAGCATTGGCCTTTGGACTCAAGGGTCCCAGGTTCAATTTCAGTCAAGGGCATGTGCCTTGGTTGTGGGCACATCCCCAGTAGGGAGTGTGCAGGAGGCAGATGATCAATGTTTCTCTCTCATCGATGTTTTTAACTCTCTATCCCTCTTCCTTCCTCTCTGTAAAAAAATCAATAAAATATATTAAAAAAAAAGAATAGACCATACATCCAAAAATTAGATCTTCTACACCGGATATATTCTAAAATTAAAACAAGTGAAGACGGGGAGTGGGGTGGGTGGGAGAGCAGACCCTGTTATGAGCATCTTCTTTGCAAAGCCCCCTGCAAAAATCTGCTAGCCATAAAGGCAGGGGCTTGGCTTCATTAACGTATTAACTGCTCCATCAGCAGCACCTGGGAGCCGGCCTGGCCGCTAATAGGAATTCAATAAATAGCAGCCGAATGAATAAATGAAGTTGAATTTAATCAAAAGCTTAAGCCAGCACTTACCACGATTCAGACTTTTTAATCTGACACATAGAAATAGCGCCGGAGGAGTATTTGTTTACCGTGTTATTGCTTTTGATTTAAGAGTAAAATGATAGAGTCAGTCCAGGATCCCATAGAACAGTTTCCGGATCGCCTTTGCCAGTTGTGCTGTGCGTTCAAAGGGCTCAGAAGGACCAACCTAACGGGGCTGCTGCGCATGACCCTTGGGATGTTACCCCACCAGCAAGGAGGAGCTGGATGCCTCCTGGGCATTCATTTCTGAGAGAATCACAAAGAAATAGAAGCTTATGTCTCCCTGCAGGGACACAGCGGGTAGAGGTGACCTCTCCCAAAGAGTACAGAACAGTACAGTGTGAAGCACGGAGCCGTTTCATGAGTTAAAATCCCACATTAAAAAGGACAGCCCAGCCAAAACCAGTTTGGCTCAATGGATAGAGCATCAGCCTGCAGACTGAAAGGTCCCGGGTTCGATTCCGATCAAGGGCATGTGCCTTGATTGCAGGCACATCTCCAGTAGGGGGTATGCAAGAGGCAGCTGATTGATGATTCTCTCTCATCGATGTTTCTAACTCTCTATCCCTCTCTCTTTCTCTCTGAAAAAAAATCAATGAAATATATTAAAAAAAAAAAAAAAAAAAAAGGACAGCCCAAAATGTGCCTCTTGTTTTGGCAACCAGAGGTGGCAAACACTGGTTTGGTTTTGCCTCCACAATGTTATAAAAGGAGGAGTGCATAGTTAATCCTTTTTTTTTAAAAAAAAAAATAAATAAACATATTTTTATTGATTTCAGAGAGGAAGGGAGAGAGAGATAGAAACATCACTGATGAGAGAGAATCGTGGATCGGCTGCCTCTTGCACATCCCACACTGGGGATCGAGTCTGCAACTTGGGCATGTGCCCTGACTGGGAATCGAACCATGACCTCCTGGTTCATAAGTCCATGCTCAACCACTGAGCCATGCCAGCCAGGCAGTAGTTAGCTCTTAAAGATTTTAGATCTAAAAATATTTTTGTTGCTTTTCTCTGAAAATAATTTCAGAACATCTGGCATGGTTGGATGGGCCCTTTTGTGGGGATGACTGATGGCTGTCGCTGTTAAGAGGTGCTGACGCCTTCGCACCAAACGTGGTTCTTCTACCCATTCCTGGTCCTCTCCTGGGAACACGTGGGTTTGTGGCTCCGGCGCTCTTTCCACGGTGTGTCTGCACTCTCACCCTCTCTTTGGTCTTTCCCATGCCTTGTCTCCTATTTCAGCACAGCTAGATCACGGAGGTTTCTGTGAAAACAGGTTCTTAACCCTAGAGAGAGCATCGCACTGCTGTGTGACTTAATTACATGCAAGAAGGACCTAGAGTCCCAGACCTAGCCCCGTCCTTAAGCTACTGTTTGCACCTTGTGCCTTCCGCTGTGACTTCAGCTCTGCAGTGTATCATCTCCTTAAGTGTTTCTTTCTGCTGGATTTTTAAAAATATATACTTTATTGATTTTTCACAGAGAGGAAGGGAGAGGGATAGAGAGCTAGAAAGATGGATGAGAGAGAAACATTGACCAGCTGCCTCCTGCACACTCCCTACTGGGGATGTGCTCGCAACCAATGTACATGCCCTTGACGAGAATCGAACCTGGTCGAACCTGGGACCTTTCAGTCCACAGACCGATGCTCTATCCACTGAGCCAAACTGGCTTTTGCTGGATTTTGAGGAAGAATTCTTCCTTCTGCTCATATTAGCTTCCCCCCACCACCCAAAGTGATGCAGGCTTCTCGAGCATTCTAGACTTCATCATCCATTTCTTCCACCCATTTTTTATATATGTCTATTCCAGTCCGTTTTTACTTGAAAAAAAATTTTTTAAGTCCTGGAAACCTTTGTTGAAGTAGAATCACCTGTAAAAGCCGAATTTGTGAAGTGAATGTGGTATGCACAGTGCATAGTTGAACGAATTGTGGCACCGTAGATCCTTCGAGTGTGAGTGACCACACGAGGCCGTTAGTCCAAACTGCACCTCGGTCCACAGACGTTAAGAAAACATTTTCAGCCAAAACCAGTTTGGCTCAGTGGATAGAGCGTTGGCCTGCGGACTGAAAGGTCCTGGGTTCGATTCCAGTCACGGGCATGTACCTTGTTGCGGCACATCCCCAGTAGGGGGTGTGCAAGATGCAGCTGATCCATGATTCTCTCTCATCGATGTTTCTAACTCTCTATCCCTCTCTCTTTCTCTCTGTAAAAAATCAATAAAATATATATTTTTTTAAAAAAAGAAAAAAGAAAAAGAAACCATTTTCAAGCCCAGATGATTGTAGGCTGGTAATTGCCAGGGTTGAGGCCTACCACTGTGAATTTTTCTTTTTTTAAATCAGCACAGACTTGTCCCAATACATCACAATTAGAGACATACCCCCGGCTGGCTGTCAGTCATGCCAGCCTGGCGGGGACAGTGCTTCCTGGGACAGGCACCCGGGCATGCAGCAGCGACATCAGAGGCTCCACTGCTTCCCCAACTCCCTGCTGCTTGTCACATGTCCTTGGTTTTGGTCACTGGACGCGTCAAGGACAGTTACCAACATCACAATAAAACGGTGTTCGACTTAGCGGCTCCTCTGTCTCCCATGGACACAGGGTACTGGACTTGGATCCACAGCATTTCTCCTGGCTAAAGTGTGCAGGACAGAATGACTGTCTTCTCTTAATCGTCAAAGGCTCTGCATTGCCTTTGGGCTCTTAGGATGAGAGCAGCCCTGGTTTGGAGCCATACCCCGGTTTCCTCGCCTTTGGAGCCGGCATTCTAACCAGCTCCAGCATCCTACGCGTGCTTTGGGAAGAAGTGGTGAGTTCATCAATGCTCTTACCTTGTTTCCTTTGCGAGAAGAAACTTGTTGGACAAGAGAACCATCCTCAGGGGATAACGGCACAATGGGAGCTCCCCCTTCCTTGCAAAGCCCCTAGCTCAGCTCTCCTGCAGCCTGAGGTTTGGAATGGTCCTTCCCCTGCTAATGAGCACATAGGCATAGCCTCAGGGGCAGATGTGTGTCTGAGCTAATGAAGAAGCTACAGCTACTTGAGTGACAGCTCACTGTTGCCGCAGATGTTCTGCTGGGCACTTTTTACACATGCTGCCTCCTTGAAAGATTGTTCCCAAGTCCAGGTAGTCATTTTTCAGATTCGTCATGTTCAATCAAACTCGGGTTCCATTCCTTCATCTCCTCTGCTGGCTTCCCCCCGTCCATTGCCTTTATCCTTGGATATTTAACCACAAATTGTGAGCAAGCACCAAAGCCACTCTTTTGAAATGTCTCAGCATGAAATCCACCTTGTCGCTCACGTATCTGGCATGTGAGCCCGTGGTTTTTAGCTTCTAGAACAGTCTGACTCCACACGGTTGGAACCAGCGTGCAGTGGGCACGGTGCTCATGTCTCTGGTGTAACCCGATCTACATCGGCACTGGATTCTTGGCTCCCCCGGGGTTGTCCCCAAGCCAGTCACTTTTGGAGAGGTTGCTCTGAGGAATAATAGGGACCAAGTCAGTGACGCCCAGTGTCCCTTCCGCCCCTGACATCTCCGGCGCCATGTCCTCCTCATGGTGGGCATCCAGCCCTCACGTAGCTTCCCTTGCCTAGTTGCCTTTATCCGAGTACCCACCCTATGTCTTTACTTGAGAAACATGTAGGCATCTCCAGGGGCAACAAGATCTAAGCCAAATGGAGCCTCTTTCTCTCAAAAATGAAATCTATAGATTCAGAGAGGAAGGGAGAGGAAGAGAGAGAGAGATAGAAACATCAGTGATGAGAGAGAATCGTGGATCGGCTGCCTCCTGCACGCCCCCTACTGGGGAATCAAGCCCACAACTCAAGCATGTGCCCTGACTGGGAATTGAACTGTCACCTCCTGGTTCATGGGTTGATGCTCAACCCCTGAGCCACACTGGCCAGGTCAGGCCAGAGCCTCTTTCTTCCAACCAGGAAATTTCTCCATTGAACTGACAGAATCGAGTTATCCTTTGGCCAGAAGACAGGAAAGGGAGCCCCTACGGGTTGGAGAATGCGGGGAGGATGGGAGGAGGAGAGAACCCTGATTCTATGTGTGAACCCTCAGAAGTTCCAGACTAGCCTCTGCTCCCCACGTGCATGGATCCGAGTCAGCCCAGCATAGCCAAGGCCGGGAGAAGAGCGCTGAGAATGGAACAATCCCACCTCAGAGCTAACACAGAACCACTCGCAATCTAAGGCCAGCACGACTGATCGCCTCCTGAAACCAAAAGCTCAATATTTCCCAGAGATTTATGGCAGAGCCCAGAGTCTATACAGCATTTGCGCGAGGTGAAAGTCGAAATCACTCAATATTGAAAGAAGCAGGAAAGTGTGATTTATTCTCCAGAAAAGGCAAGAAAAATGTCAGCAGCAAGCTCTTTCAGACATTGAAGTGATCAGATGAAGGGAAGACTTCGAGCAGACCTGATAATCATGCACCAGGAGATAAATGCAAAGTCATTTGCAGGAAACGAGAAGATAAAAATATATATATATAAGACTATAAAAGGCTATTTGTTTTCTCTAAAGTTCCATACGTTTCCAAATTTATTAGTGTGCATTTGTTCACTGTGTTCTTTTATTAAGCTATTAATCTTCTATTGTGGTTGGAATTATTTATTCCTCTTTTTTACATTCAGAATTTATTTGCATGTTCTCACTTGTTTTATGCTTTTGACAGAGATTTGGCTAAATTTCATTGTTCTTTCCTGAAACACAGTTGTTGTTTGTTTAGTGCTGTTAATTTTATCTATTGATTTTTTTCTGCTTGTTATTGTTACTGACCTCTACTTTTATAGTTATTATTTTCTTCCTTCTATCTCCCTTGGGCTTGCTCTCTTGATAGTTCACCGACTTTTAAAATTAGTTTGATCTTATTTTTAAGAATTTGCCTTGTTTTCGCCAAATATATGTAAACTTTGCATTTCTTTTTTAGTCCCACTTTATCACCTACTTCCTAAACTTTTGAAATGTAGTGTTTCCATTTTCCTTTGGTTCTAAGTATTTTTAATTAATCTTGACAATTTTATTTATATAACAAATGATACATATTTGATAGCAGTCTAGACCTGTATGCATAGATATATTTATTTTAACTTTACATAATATATATGTATTAATTATACAGTCAAATTTAATGCTTTCAATTTTTATCTTACCAGCATCAGCAAGCATAACTTGTATGGTGTTGATTTTGTCAAATTGGTTGAGATTTTTCTCTTGGAGATTACCTTGTTAAGAAACAAAATTCAGCTGAATAAGTTTTAAAGATCTTATTGGCTTTATTCAAAAATTCATGGATTGGGCAGCATTCCATGTAGAAGATAGAAAGGATCTCCTAGAAAGAGCTGTATAGTCAGAAGGCGGAGGCCAAGGCAGTTCCTAGCATAGAGTGGATTGTGTGTGGCAAGGTCACCTTCTTGAGGAATGACAGGGGTCCTTTAGACGGAAGCTCTGCCTAGTGCTGTCCAGGTGAGTCCAGATGGACTGGTGTAAGAGTGTGCTCCTTGGGGAGGGTGAACTTATAACTAAATGAGGCATTACATCTTGATTTGGGAATGTGGCTTTAGCACAACTGACTCCATTTTGAGCTTATTCTCTCCCTCTCTCTCTCTCTCTCTCTCTCTCTCTCTCTCTCTCTCTCTCTCTCTCTCTCTCTCTCATCAGTATACACAATTTTGTTTGTTTTCCAAATATGCTCAAAATGAAAATGTATTTATTGAGGCTTACAGTACATTTTGTGGACAATATTCCACCCAGGGTCTTATGGGAGTGACACAATAGCACCCACATTTTCCCTCAGCATCAAGTTTCCTCCACTCCTCACTGCCCACCAACCCTCTTCCCATCCGCCCAGATGTTCACCTCAGGCCATATCCCTTCTGTTTGCTTTGGGGGTTTACAGTTCTCATGTCAGTTTCATGTATCCACAAGACTGTCCAATTTTCATAACCGTATGAGGACAGGCATCCATGTGTTTATTCTTTTCAAGAATTATCATCAAGGCATAAAAACTAATCTTACACTGACCACGTTTATACACCTTGCAAACTGTCTTGCATGAAGGCCAAATGCTGCTTGACAGTCTCAGCAATGCATTGGTTAAGCAGTATGACTGAAAAGCACCGGATCACTCAACTTATAGAGCGACATTGAGGACCATATAAATAAAACACGGAAGGTCTACGTTGACATAATTATTCAATTAATTTTTTCCTTGTTTCATGTTCGGCTATAAGGCAAACAGTACAATTTAGGTGAAATCGCTATGTTTAGGTACAAAGCCAACCGTGAGAGATTGTTCAGTAAACTTTCCAACTCAGTGGCTCGGTGACACCGGTGACAGCTTTTGCAATTAGTTCAGGCTCTTTGTTTCTTGAGGCGACTGTAAAACCTACAATCAGGGATCCACTTTCCAGCGAAATCGGGACCCATCACAAAAATCGCAGTGGAGTTAATTGGTGCATCGGCTGACAGACTGTGCGGAGAGGCCGTGCCCCGAGCCATCGGGGTATTCCTTAACTTCGCTGCGATAGCTGCGCTGGCTAAGATCACGGAGGAGGCTCTGCTTCCCTAAGGCCTAAATAAGGCACAGATTGAGGACTTTGGTGCCGAGGGATGTCAACCTGACACTTTCCATAAGCATCAAACACTCACCAATTACAACAACTAAAAAGATACGCTTCCCATGAGAATATTTTATAAATACCAAGTGATGTGATTGCTCAGAAATAAGCAGCAAGGCCCGGCCAGTGTGGCTCAGTGGTTGAGCATCCATCTATGAACCAGGAGGTCACGGTTTGATTCCAGATTGGGGCACAAGCCCGGGTTCTCACTCATCATTGATGTTTTTGTCTCTCTCTCTCTCTCTCTCTCTCTCTCTCTCTCTCTCTTTCTCTCTCTCTCTTTCTCTCTCTCTCTCTCTCTCTCTCTCTCTCTCTCTCTCTCTCTCTCTCTCCCTATCCCTTCCTCTTTGAAGTCAATAAAAAGAAAAAGAAAAGAAAAAAATAGAAATAAGCAGCAAGGAAACTTTCTGGTAACTGGATGGATAAAAACGTCATAGGTGATACAAAATCTATTTTTAAATTTAGAAATTCCTTTATCAATTTTTTTTGGAGCCTCGTATTTTAAAGTCCAAGAAATTTGGCTCTTTTTCCTCCTTTGACCCGAAAGAACTTCTCATCCACTCAGTGAAAATAAACTTTGAACTCACTTTCAAAAGTCGTTTATTTTGAGTATTCTTGTAAAATAAGAATTCCTGATGTGTCTATTTAGAAAGCCTTCTTCAAAGGAGAGGATATTCTTCAAATGATAGGATAATTATTCTTAAACATGAGGCTCTCCTTTAGGAGAGCAGGAATAGATCAATAGTGACTCCTTCATTCATTGTTGGTCATCTACAGCCAAGGAAAAAGAATATGTCTCAAAGTGTACTCAGGATATTAAACATTAAAACTACCTTTAGAATTAAATAGATTATTCTAAGTTAACCTGACTCCTCACATTTTTCAAAAAAACAGGTAGTTCTGAGAAACCATGTATTTTTCAATTCCAGAGTTTTGACTACTGGACATCTATATATATAAAAGCCTAATATGCAAAGTGTCCCCTTGGGAGTTCGACCTATTGGAGTTCCATCGCTCGCTATGACATGTATGACCACCAGAGGTGGTGCAGAATTAAGGGAGGCCCAGGCCAGCAGCTGGCAGCCAGCAGCCACTAGGGATCCTACCCATGCACAAATTTCATGCATTGAGCCTCTAGTTTAAAATATTACTCTATTATGTCTGCGGTATTCAGGAAGGGACAGTGGTAATCTAAGAAAGTAAATCTCAATATAAGAATAATTTGCCAGATCACTTTCTTCTCAAATAGCTTTCAATAATTCCCTCTGTCTGTGAAACCCACGATGTACACTATACAATAAAATATAAAAAGGGAAGGCGAAGATCATGAATTATAAACATTGTGGACATGCAGAGCTCTGAGTGAACACTACACTGGGTAGTTCAAAATGTCTGTAACAGCATCATTTTTCCTAATTGCATGGTCTGCATCCCGCCCATAAAAACATAAAAGTCGCTAATTTCCCATCACACTCGAATCTGCGAAGTGTTCTGCACAGATGGCTTTCAGCTCCTCGTTTGCCAGCGGAGCTTCATTAAGCACCAAACACAAAGGCAACCGCACAGAGGCAAACCCGTTCTTCATTTCTGCTTCTTGGCAGAAGTTAAGAACCGGCATTTCATTTCTGGAGAAAAGCTCCTTAGCTCACCTTCTGTGTGTCCTAACATGTTTGCCAGGTTTTTATCCTATCGTGCATCTTAAGGTCAAACTCACGTTTAGAACTATGTACTTGGGCAAAAATATGGCACTTTTGTCACCTTTATATTTCCAGAACCTACCGGAAATATAAAGGTCTGGCTTTCAGTAGGCGTTTATTAAAGATGAAAGAAATGAGCTACATGATCACAGAGACCAACCAATGGAGTTGTCTGAGCACCAAGTTCATTACAGCGTTTATAGTTAGGAGCGCTCTAATGTTATACTCACCGTTGAAACACCATACATGCAGCATTAACTGCATGTAGACACAATAATACTGTTTATATAAGTTCTTATAACATGTGGCTTTATATTTGCATAAAAAAGCATTAAATGCATATTATCAAAATGTTTGAGAGGCAATAAATGACCTTCTACACTTACATTTCCAGCTCCAATGCTTGGCATATGTTTCCTGAGTCTTTAAACACCCTGATAACTAGCATGGCTGCTTGAATCTTGGAACAAAGCTCTAAAAATAGTTGACATTTTGCTGTTGCTATAGTAACAAGGAAAATGGCTTCATACTCTAGCTCCGATCCCACAGAGTTTAGTGTTTTCCCTCTGTTGCCTATGAACTCTATGGCTACGTTCTTGTAGTCAAACTCCAGTTACTCTTCTCTTCACGTCTCCGATGTGTCTCTGATCCCCGGGGAACAATCTGAGTGTTTACCTGAGAGGGGCCAGACAAATGTTCCAGTTACCTCTCAAGAAACGGAGTTTTACCTCAAAAAGAGCTAAAACCAGGCTTTCACATGACGTGGTTTGAAGTCAACTGGAAGGTTCCTGATTATCTTTTCCACCAGACTCAATGTCTAATATTTTGCCAGAATTTTCAATAATAGGGAATCGACCCAGACTTAGATTACCAGGTAACTGTGTTTATTGAGATACTTTGGTTAAAGGACATAAGCTACTGGAAATTGTTTGAGATACTTTGGTTAATGGACTTGGATACCGTTATTCTATATTTTAGAACTTTGCAAGTAGTCAGCAATGCTCACTCCCTGAGAGAGAAGATAGTGTGCAAAATTAGATTTCCCCAGAAAGGGTTATTGCACATTGACAAAATTAACATTCTGCTAGGAGACTTCTCCCCGTGGAATTTACGTTCACAAGTCTTAGGGTCTGAAAACATTCCGGGGAGGATCGATCTGATAGTTCACTCTCTCAAGCCACTTTTTTTCTCAGAAATGACTGAGTTTCTGTCATGCTCTTTGGCAACACGAGGTACCAGATTATAGGAACATAATTTTGCCTGAGGAGCTTCTTTTGGGAAAAGAGTTGGCATGTGTTTTTTTTTTTTATTTGGAGAGGATGGGACTGATTCGCTATTAATTTTGCATATGCTGTCATCTTTAAGTGTTCTTTAAAAGTGAGGTACATCAGAAACTTGACATGAAATTAATCCAACTTGTGAGGCCATAAAAATTTCATAATAAATCTTATCCCCGTGAGAGCCATGCAGGTCCACACAGGCTTCAAGAGCCTTCTGGCTGAGACTGAACAAAGTAGGGAGTAGAATGGGATGCTTTGGGCTTTCCTTAGTTTGGACATTTAATGCCTAGGACAGTGGTCAGCAAACTCATTAGTCAACAGAGCCAAATATCGACAGTACAATAATTGATATTTCTTTTGAGAGCCACATTTTTTTAAACTTCTTCTAATGTCACTTCTTTAAAATAGACTCGCCCAGGCGGTGGCATTTTGTGGAAGAGCCACACTCAAGAGGCCAAAGAGTTTGCCGACCAAGGGCCTAGGGGAAAGAAATTTTGATTTTGCTAGTTATTTTAGAATTATAGAGGTTTGCACTGTGGATTTTCTTTTTAAAAAATATTTTTATTGATTTCAAAAAGGAAATGAGAGAGACGAGAAACATCAGTGATGAGAGAGAATCATCTATCAGCTGCCAACTGCATGCCCCACACTGGGGATCAAGCCCACAACCCGGGCATGTGCCCTGACTGGAATTGAACTGTGACCTCCTGGTTCATAGGTTGATGCTCAACCACTGAGCCATACTGGCCAGGCTGTGGGTTTTCTTTTCTCTATCTCCAGGACAGAGCAAGGGTCTGGGACAGGTTCTGAGTATTAGAGGAAAAAGTGGGAGGAACTTACATGTAAAAACAAACAAACAAACAAAGAAAAGCCTTCTACTTATGTCTTATTTTTAAAACTAGTGGCCTAGAACATGGATTGTGCCCATTGAAAGGAAATTAATTAGAAAAGAACTGCTGCTGCAAAGTCACTGTAGCTCAGCAGTAAACCAGATTTGGGGCCAACAGTGCCCCAATAACAACATAACCCACGACCAAAGGTGGAATCACACAGCCCCTCAAGGAACCTGGTTCCAGGTGTGTCACTTGAGAACCGCCACTGCCAAGTCATCACAGCTGGGCAGTTCCTGAGCATCTGCCCCCTGGTGGTCAGTGGGTGTCATATATACAGGCTGGTCAGATGGTCGGAAGGTCACTTAGTCTTTTTTTTTTTAATTGATTTTTTACAGAGAGGAGAAGAGAGGGATAGAGAGGGATAGAGAGCTAGAAACGTTGATGAGAAACATCGACTGCCTCCTGGGGATGTGCCCGCAACCAATGTACATGCCCTTGACCGGAATCAAACCTGGGACCTTTTAGTCTGCAGACCGATGCTCTACCACTGAGCCAAACCGGCTTCGGCTAGTCTTTTATGTATATAGATAGGTTCTTAGCATCCTAGCCTTTCATTATGTGCATAGTCTGGATACCACCACCGAATTGAAGGAGAGCAGCTTGCTTTGGTGGCACCATATCTCAGGGGCAGGGCTTCCAGATCTCATGGGGAGGGGGTCACCTGTGTCCCCTGGATGTGGAAAGGAGCTGATGGCTAGTAAAGAGGGACTCTGCTGAACACAACCTGTATGTCTGCCAAAGTCCAGCAAGCTCTGCCTTCACTCTCAGCAACGCGGGCACGGACACCTTCTAGCAATTCTGTGCGCTGACAAGTCCTCACGCCTAATTCAATGTACACAGTTGATAAGATCGAGTTAATACCGAGATGCAATCTGTTTGGCTGACTCTCCACCTGCTTAGGAACCGAACGGCCATACGGTGCGGAATGAGAGGAGAAGTCTGGCAGGCCCGCACGGCCCTCTCCTCACGTTCCTCGCCGCCCAAGACAAATCTGATTTATTGAGGTCTAAATCTGCACTCCCAGCACTATTTACTGGGGGGAAATATAATTTGCATGTCACCAGCTGTGAAGAAAGATGATTAAACAACAAAGGATTAAGAGATAAACAGCCCAGCCTGGTAGCAATACGTGGAGTCCAGAATTTAAGTGCTGAGTATCTAAAAGTTTTTAATTTTAATTTAATTTTTTTTTTTTTTAATGTAAGGGCTTTTGAATAGTGTTAGGATACTGACTCTGTTCTTAGAATTGGAAGAAGTATAAAAATCTGCAAAAATGCTTTGTTGTTTCATTACCAATTCTAGGAGTTTAGCTTCTTTTTCTCTCTCTTTTTTTTTTTTTGATTAATATGGCTATATTTTAAGTTTTAATTTATGCTATGCTCACTGGCTTCCTACCCTCACTTTAATAATGTAAATATTCCTAAGTTGAATATGTTCTCTATGGAACAATTTGCAGCCACGATCATGCGTGAAAAGAAATTGTGTCTCTGTAGCATTGATCCTCAAAACCGACGCGCCCTCTCTCTCTCTCTCTCTGGCTAATCTTTAAAGTTGAAACAGTAAACGAAGTTCATTAGTTTTGTTCCTTTTTAAATTTCTGTTTTCAAAGTTACTCATTTGTCAGCCTATACATCCGTTTTCACTTTCAGGAAAGCTGGTTATTTAAAAAAAAGGAAAATAAATGTTTCTGTGTTTCAGACATGTATTGTGATTTCACAGACAGTCTTCGATCATCACTCTTATTATTCATCTTAATACTACCTCTATCCTGTTACTCCAAACACCATCTTAAGCCAATTTTTTTGAGATAATATTTTGAGGCTAAGCAGAGAGAAGCATTTGAGAGGAACAAAAACTTAATTTACCACCATAGTCTGTGAATACAGAGCCGTTGTCTCTCTAAACCATATACTAATATAATATTCTCTCTTATTTATATTACACAACAACACCACCTCTATGTATTCTGTTTTTTTTTTTTTAATATATTTTTATTGATTTCAGAGAGGAGGGGAGAAGGATAGAAACAGAAACATCAATGATGAGAGAGAATCATCGATTGGCTGTTTCCTGCACGCCCCCTACTGGGGATCCAGCCTGCAACCTGGCCATGTGCCCCAAACAAGAAATGAACTGTGACACCCTAGTTCATAGGTTGATGCTCAAGCACTGAGCCACACTGGCTGGGCCATTTATTCTGATTCTGTGGCTGACAATACGTCTTCTGATCTGATTTTATTGCTTAATTTTATAATTACTGAACAAGATGGGGATGCTCAGTATTTCTGACAGATGCATTCATTCTCTCTCTCTCTCTCTCTCTCTCTCTCTCTCTGTCTATTAACAAGGGCTCTCATTGTAGTATGATAAACTTTCCTATTGCAGGTTTGATTAGTCTGAGTAGATCACCTGTGGGTATAATTGAGACGTCTTCTGTTTTACTAGTAAGTGCCCGAAGGCCACACATGAAATAAAAGGCTGGTTGATGATAGAGATAAATCCAATGTCAACTCCCAATCTTCCACTCACAGAGGATTGTGTGGGTTTTACCAGGCATATGAATGTGAGCTTGCAGGATGCTGGCAATATCAAGAAATTGGTTCATAGGAAGGAAACCATGGAGAAGTCTCCTAGTACCAAGGATTTGCTGAGAGTGATGATGGAAGTCGGCTGAGACAGGTTACCTTCCTTCAGATGAGCTGGACAGGTATTCCAGGACTCCAGGCCAAGTTAGTCTCAACAACAGGGAGGAGAAAGCGTAAAGCTTGCACCTGATTTCCACCCTGAAAAATGTGGATTTATTTATTTAGTTATTTATTTGTTTAATCCCCACTCAAGGGTGTTTTTCCATTGAGTTTTAGGAAGAGTGGAAGAAAAAGGGAAAGACAGAGAGAAACATTGATGTGAGAGAAACACATCAACCTGTTGCCTCCAGCACAAGCTCTGACCAGGGCCTAAGCCAGGGTAGAGCCTACAAATTGAGGCCTGTGCCCTTGATCCGAATCGAACCCGGGACCCTTTGGTCTCCGCAGTCCCAGTCTATTACTCTGTCCCTGCCTCCGTCTGAGTTTCTTCTCTGTTTGAGGATTGTTTTGCATTAATTGAAGAGCCTGACCATAAATAGTCATTTACTCATTTTTTGCTCTTTATTATGAAAAATATGGTTGAATTGAATGTGGGGGAAAAAAGCCCCCACACAACCTCTTTCCGTTGGTATCACATGAGCTCCCAGGAGCTGAACTGCATGCTCATCAGGCCTGGCGAGGGCTGAGTCTGACAGAGAGAATTTCAATGCACCCCACCACTGTCTCATCAGAATGCTTATTCTAATCAGTAAAGCTGATGTTGTTATGAAATGCATATGGTATCGGGAGTGCTAGACTTCCCAGAGACAGGGGTCCCCGAAGCCATTTGCACACCCATATGTTACTGGATGGGAGAGGGGCTCACCTCCCCCGGTGGCTCATGGGAGTGGGGTTCTTGCGATTCAAGAAAAAGAATTTTCTGAGACTTGCACTGGAGAACGACTGCTTTTTGTTTGCATGGAATCACACCCCTGAGTTTCCAAAGGTCCGTTCCCCTAAGTCCGGACCTGGAAGAAGTGTAGCTGGGGCTTCCATTGGAGCTAAAAGCAGAGCCAGCCGAAACCGGTTTGGCTTAGTGGATAGAGTGTCGGCCTGTAACTGAAGGGTCCAGGATTTGATTCCGGTCAAGGGCATGTACCTTGGTTGTGGGCACATCCCCAGTAGGGGGTGTGCAAGAGTCAGCTGGTTGATGTTTCTGACTCTCTATCCCTCTCCCTTCCTCTCTGTAAAAATTCAATAAAAAATATTTTTAAAATGCCGGAAACCAATCATTGTCTCACTAATAGAAAGAGGCTGGTCAACCTTGAAGCTCTGAAAGGTCAGAGCCAACCAGACCCTATCTAATTGAAACAATAGTAAGTGATGCAACTTCCCCATCTTGTAATCATGTAAATCCTTACTGATATGATAATCTGTTTATTACCTGCCTGAGGGCTTTGGGTATTTCCCAAAGCTGCTTAAGGGTAATGGGTGTGTCCCATAGCAGCCTCAATAAAAGGGATAGCAAGGCCAGAGCCTAGTGGAGTCTTCCCACTAGAGATTGACTCCCGCCTGGCCCCCCATTTGTCCCAAACTAATTATTTTCTAGTCTCTCTCTTAATTTTAGTGTGTGGCCTCCTCCAGAAATCAGGCCCTGAGTGGGCCCTGAACCCACAGGTCGTGTTAAGGGTTCCCACACACAAAAAAAATAAAAAAATAAAAGCAGAGCCAGTGTCCAGAGTTTCCTTTGTAGGTGTGGTTACAAAGCCTGTTTTCCTAAGAGCTCCACCACACTGACTGTCTCCTAAAACCCCAGCATCTTCTTGCTCTAATGAAGACTAGAGACCTCCACACAAATTAGAAAAAAAAAAATCACTAAAAACCCCCAAACATGGGCAATAAACCTTTATGACAATACAAATGATTTTTGTTTTATATATTTTATGGTTTTTGGAAGGATCCAGGGGTCCTCAAACTTTTTAAAGTGGGGGCCAGATCACGGTCCCTCAGAGAGCTGGAGGGCCGGACTATATGAACTACTAATTCCTACTGTAACACCTTGGCTGCGCTCACTGCCCAAAAAACCTGGCGGGCCGGATCAGACTCCCCTGGGGGCTGCATGTGGCCCGCGGGCCGTAGTTTGAAGACCCCTGGCAGAGGGAGTCGTGTTTAAGACCAAGCGTTTGCTTGACTGATGGGGTTTGCTGGTTGGCTTGTTGCTCACCTGTCTCACAGCTTCGCACTCTATTTTCCCGCTCTGTCCACTCTTAGCGGCCCTCAGACGCTAAGCTCTCAGGCCTCTGAAAGAGGAAACAGGCCTTTGAAAGCATCAGAAGGGGATCAGGTGCAGTTTCACACTCGTTCTATTTTTGCCTCTTTTGGGGGTTTCCGCTGCGCCTCCTTCCTCTCTCGATGGCCTAAAAGATTACTCTTTAAGCTGGTTATATCACTGCGGCGTGTAATAAGAGAAGTGTTAGAAGCACTTTTACGACAAGAATCCTTTCTGTTCCGTTGTGATATTAGCCACTGAGACTGTTACTGAGAGGCTGAGGGGAAAAGGGAGACAGACAACGATGGTACACACTTACATGGGGGTGGACGGGGGATACACAGCCAGTGTATTTGACTTTGGTTGACTCTGGTAGACCCTTCCGGCTGACATGACCAGAAGGTAATCTGGTCCCTGGAATGAAGTAGAAATGGGGATAAGGAGGCGAGAGACTTTCTCCCCATCACAGATACTGTATATGAGACCCACTCCCCTCAAAGATCCTTCTCTAGCCTTCTGATAGCCTGTTCTGATATTCTCTTTCTGGCTCTGCACTTAAATATATATATATATATTTATATTTATATTTATATTTTATATATATTATATATATTAAATTATATATATTTATATATTTATATATAATATATAATTATATATAATTATATATATAATTAATATATATATTATTAATTATATATATATTATTAATTTTTTACAGAGAGGAAGGGAGAGGGATAGAGAGATAGAAACATCGATGAGAGAGAAACATCTACTAGCTGCCTCCTGCACACCTCCTACCGGGGATGTGCCCGCAACCAATGTACATGCTCTTGACCGGAATCAAACCTGGGATCTCTCAGTCCACAGACCGATGCTCTATCCACTGAGCAACACCGGTTTCGGCTGGTTCTTCACTTTTCTCTCTAGATTCCTAAACTTGCTGATGATCCATGTTTCCCATTACAGCAGGACAATTAGTAAGAAATTGGCAAGGTTTTTTTTTTGTTGTTGTTCTTGTTTGTTTGTTTGTTTTTTGTTTTGGTCAGAACTGTATTTATAAAAAACCCCTGCTATTCAAATATCACTGTTTGTAGTTGGTTTGTTGAAACTCTGCTATTAGCTGCGGCCTTTGAGTGTCCTCCGAGGTCCTTGAACTAATTTATCTTGGAGTTTTTGTAAAGGCAATGAAAGTAAGATTTGAGAATAATGTAAGTCCCAGGGATAAAAAATTACATCCTAGTTACTCACCAGCCAGTGCATCTTCATCAAGCTACTAATGTTAGGTAGTCATTCCAACAAGTAAAACTTACACATCTTCTGGCCAATGTTCTCTTTTCCCAAAAGAGTGGTCGGCAAACTCATTAGTCAACAGAGCCAAATATCAACAGTACAATGATTGAAATTTCTTTTGAGAGACACATTTTTTAAACTGAAACTTCTTCTAATGCCACTTCTTCAACATAGACTCGCCCAGGCTGTGGTGTTTTGTGGAAGAGCCACACTCAAGGGGCCAAAGAGCCGCATGTGGCTCGTGAGCCGCAGTTTGCCGACCACTACCGTAGTAAAACACCAGGAAATGCTTTTCTTCTCAACATAACCTGAATTTTCTTGTAGAAAAAAATAGTAAAATTTCGGTGGGTAATTTGGGTCCAATTTGCTTTAGGATATAGATGTGAGCTCCAATTAATAAGGAATTCTTCCATTGCTTTTTTTTTCTAATAACAAGTCTAAACCTTAGAGGTCAGCTTGTACACTTACATTTTTTTGGATATTTTTATGCAATTATTGTTCTGCAGCACTGAACTGACATAAGTAATTGTTACAGAATTTACCAGGCGACCGGAAAATACACAGGAAAATAGTCGGAGATCCAGGACAAACCCATTTCTTTTCCGATGTTTCCGATGTACAAGCACAGTGTCTTGAGGTCTGCTCTCCACATCCCTGAGAATGAATATGGAGGAAGCTTTCCTTTTTTCCCCTTCAGTTTCTTTGTTTTCTGTTTCCTGACTACCAGGCTTCTGTGGTGGGCTTCCCTCCAGAGTCAGTTAGAAGGGGAAGTTAGGCTGCATCTAAATGACTGGTCTGGGTGGTGACCTGTCTAGCTAAGCTGTCTCATTCTTTGCTTATGGCCCCTTGGTAAAATGAGAGTATTCTGGGAAACAGGTTCTGCGAGACAGGGCAGGCATCAGTGGAGTTAATTATTGGCTAGCAAGAGTGTGCATTAGAGCCCTAGCCGGTTTGGCTCAGTGGATAGTGTCGGCCTGGGGACTGAAGGGTCCCAGGTTCGATTCTGGTCAAGGGCATGTACCTTGGTTGCAGGCACATCCCCAGTAGGAGGTGTGCAGGAAGCAGCTGATGGATATTTCTCTCTCATTGATGTTTCTATTTCTCTACTCCTCTCCCTTCCTCTCTGTAAAAAAAAAAAAAAAAAAAAAAAAAAAAAAATCAAAAATCAAAAATCAATAAATTATATTTAGAAAGATTTAAAAAATAAAAACATTAATTTGTTAAAAAAAAAAAAAAGAGTGTGCGTTAGAAGGCAGGTTACTGGCACAGATCCAGATTGCTAGCCCCCAATCCCCCCAAAACAATGTCTTCTATTCCCCTCATAATCTAATCCTTCTCAGAACTAATCATGTTTATCTCACTTTCTTAAGTCAAAATTAAATAATTTGTTTAAATTCGGCTGCAATTATTTGTTATTGAAAATATTTACCATTGGGATTTCTCTAAATGCCTATTGGTAAGAAGAAACACTAACCAGCTGTACTTCTAATAGAGGTTTCCTAATCTGGATTTAAACCTAACATTTAAATTAATCGAGTCTGCTGAAAGTAGCTAAGGATTGAAAAAATGTCATAAAAGTAAAAAGAAATATCAAAATATTAGGGCGGGACCAAAAAGAGAAATAACCTAACTTCACGAGGGGATCATCTAAAGATAGAATTGCTTAACCTGTGTTTTGATTCCACATTAACTAATCTTCTTGTGGAATTTTATTTTTTTCCCCTTTAATGAAAGTGCTGAGTGCATTCAGGGAGCACAATGCTGAAAGCACTTTCAGATTCCTCTGCAATTAGCAGAATGCTTTGTCCTTCCTTCAGAGCTGAAATAATCCCTCCCGGATCTGCTTAAACCCTCGTCAAGATGTCAGCGGGAGTGGAGGGTTTTCCCAATAATCAGAATCCCGTAGACATGTTAAGCGCGGGCATTAACTCGCTAAGGCTGCGCCAAGCGCTGATTCCTGGGAGTGTTGAGCCTGGAAGGAAACTGTAAATTATAAAAGTTCTTTCAGGGCTGCTTTGATTTGTGTCCAAAGGACTACTAGTTGGAGGAGAAGGATGAGGAGACATGCTGATTGCAAGACAGCCCTTAGCACCCAGGTGAAGCACAGTGACAGGGGGCCGGCCCTCCTGTTCCTGTCTGGGAGTTGGATGTGGCTAGAACAGTCCTCCTAAAGAGACATTGGAGGAACTTTTACCAGCTGGTTTCAGCTCATTACAAAACGGGAGTGAAGACAGACGTGTGTCAATAGGAATGAAACAGCTTCGGAAGCACACTGCCCACTGGCCTGCTAAAATGCCAGGGGATCCTGGACAGAACCTCACTCACCCTGCTCACTGTTGTGTCTGTGGCTTAATCCCAGGCTCTGCTCAAAGGGAAACTCAGTATTTGTTGACCAAAAAGAAGGCTTGTTAGGGCTACCTCCTGGTCTGGCATCATTCGGAGAAGACAGGTAGGGATGTCTGACTAAACTATACAAGTCATGTTAGTAACGTAGTTTTGTAAACAAATCCAAGGCCCTGCAGTAACTTACAAATATGTAAGTTAATTCTTGATACACTCCCATGGTTGTACACAGGTGGAGAGAGAATGAGGTTTATATACACTGAGTGGCCAGATTATTATGATCTCTGGATGCTTAATAATCTGGCCACTCAGTATATATCCTGTATAATAAAAGGCTATTATACAAATTGTCCCCTCGACCAGGAGTTTGACCAGCAGGCAGGCCGGACAATTGCCCATGTTCCCTCCCCCTGGCCATGCTGGCCGGACTCTACCCATGCACAAATTCATGCACCGGGCTGGGCCTGATATATATATATACACACACACACACATATATATCATATATCTCATATATATCATATATCTCATATATATGTGATATATATAATATAATAATATATAATAATCTGGCCACTCAGGATATATATATCCCGAGTGGCCAGATTATTATGCATTCAGAGATCATAATAATCTGGCCACTCAGTGTATTCTTCTGTGCATTATAACAGAAAGCCGAGATAATTCTTTTAAAAATGAGATGGCTCAAGTTTAGAAAGTTGATAGAGTCATTTAGAGATTATGGAAATGGAGAGACACATGGAACTCCAATTACAAGAGGGTTTCAGTGAGGCAGGAGATTAGTTGATATGATAAACTAAAAAAACAGGCCCAAAAGGTTAAGCCATTTCTGCAGAAATGGTCCCAAAGGTGCAGGCTCTGGGAGGCCTTTGAATAGGGCGCCACAGAGATAGGAGAAATGGAAAAGGGTGACAATAAAAGTGTTGCCTTGAAGGAAGTAGAATAAATAAATGTGTAAAATGAAGAGCAGCAAGTTGAGGGAAATTTTCTGAATCATGCGCTTTATCTGCTGTTTTATTTGTCATTGACGTGGGCGTGTGTCATATAGACATGCAGGCCGGAGTTCTGTCTCCAAAATTGATTGACTACATGAACTTGAAAAGTTGATCTTCTCTTCTGAGCAAACTGTTCATTCAGTGATAAAATAAAGACGAGGAGGATAGTGGGAAGAACAAGAAGCTTCCTTGCTTCTAGAAGGTTCCTGTGGGAATCACCTAAATCAGTGTTTTCATATTTTTGACATATATGTACCCCTTCTGTAATTTTTGTAATGCTGAGTACCCCTTGTACTCAAGAGAACGTAGAATTAGGCGGTGCAGTGCATATCCCCACCAAACTCTGGTGCAATGTGTACCCCCACCAAACTCTTCCCGTACCCCTGGGGGTATGCGTAACACACTTTGGGAAACACTTAATAAGCTATATGTATACATTCGGGGTGGACACCCTATGTTTTTCTGTGACTCAGACTTACAGGAAGGTAACCTTGAAGGGCTGTCTATCTTTGTATATTCCAATTCCGTGCCTTATAATAAATATGTTGACTCATTGGAATTTTACTTAGAAAAGCCAAATGCCTTATTTGTAAGCCAGTCAAATGGCTTATGCTCCAGTGATTTAATAGTTGACTTTTTCTGGCTTCACCTCTTGCCTTTGAAGAATAAAATCAGTGAATGTTGTATGTTTAAAGGTCCAAGTCATGAGATTGAAGGGAATGGTTTGTTCCTGACACACCAGCTGGAGGGGACAAGTCCTCTCCTCAGGAACACGCATGTTCTCATGGGAAAAGCGTGATTCTGTCATGTGCGCAGTTTTACAATTGGGGTCTGTTTGTTACAGCAGCTTGTCTGCTACAGGACCTTACCTAATCCAACTGGTGACCAATTTTTAAAAACTAAAATGTTATGTCTCCCCTACAGAGTCTCCTGTGTAGGGAATTTCTCTCTCCATGAGCAAATGGTAATAATAAACATAAAATACACTTTTAATGGGTAAGATAAAAATTATAAAACTAAGAGTAAAAGCAATTTCAAACAGATTTTATATCCCTTCCTAACCTCTAAGTTTTACTTTTTGAAATATTAATTTTATTGAGGTAATTACGTCTGAAGGAACAATTTGTCTAGAAGTCTATAAACTATGACAAAATTAATATTTCATCAAAATGAATGTATGCCCCCTGGCTCCTAAATAGAACCCGAGAATAATGTTGGTCTTGTGGCTAATACTCTGGTTTATGATTAATGCTCTTTTTGGGTAAAATAAAATAAACCTTGCCAGGCTTGTAAAAGTTCCTGTTCCTTTAAGATTAATTCATGCCAGGGCATGTCATTTTGAAAGAGTGATTCTTTGTAAAGATAATTAACGGAGAAGTCGTCATAAAAACTGTATTTTGTTTTATTTTTAAAAGTATATTTTATTGATTTTTTACAGAGAGGAAGGGAGAGGGAGAGAGAGTTAGAAACATCGACGAGAGAGAAACATCAATCAGATGCCTCCTGCACACCCCCTACTGGGTATGTGCCCGTAACCAAGGTACATGCCCTTGACCAGAATTGAACCTGAGACCCTTGAGTCTGTAGGCCAGTGCTCTATCTGCTGAGCCAAACTGGGTAGGGCAGTGGTCAGCAAACCACGGCTCCCGAGCCACATGTAGGCTCTTTGGCCCCTTGAGTGTGGCTCTTCCACAAAATACCACGGCCTAGGTGAGTCTATTTCGAAGAAGTGGCGTTAGAAGAAGTTTAAGTTTAAAAAATGTGGCTCTCCAAAGGAATTTCAATCGTTGTACTGTTGGGATTTGGCTCTGTGGACTAATGAGTTTGCCGACCACTGGGCTAGGGCAAGAGCTGTATTTTAATGGCTTTCATGTTGTTGCTTATTTTTCAGTCTCGAGACGCAAACCTCAATGGCAGCTAAAGGCCGTGCTGCTGTCCCTCCGCCTGGTTCTCACTGAGCTCAGCAAAGGAGGCTGAGTTAGTAACTTCCTCTGGAGGCGAATTGTTTCAGGGGAGATGGGTGAGTCATTTCCAGATCTCTTACTTTCCTCCTGCCATGGAGGGTTGCTTCAGGTTCACAATGAGTTTTGTTTGGTCTTCGAAGATGCCATTTATTCAAAGTCTTGATCCAGTGGGGGCTGCGATGCGTTTACTTGCCAAAACCTAAGGTGGTTATTTATTTATCTTCTTGGTTGTGTGAGGTGCATGCTTGCATTTATACTGGTGTCCAGGCTTTTGACAAGTGTTACTGACATTTATATGAACAAGCCACCATTATGTCATTCAATTTTTGAAGTGGATATTCTATTTAAATGTTATATCATCTTTAACTACAGAAACATTGCATTTTTAAAATTGTTTCTCAAGCCAGCAATCACTTTTATTTGTCTGACTTAACATTATTATTCGTGAGTTCCTGTGGTTTGGGGTTCTGGTTTTGGTATGAGGATAATACTCTGCCTCATAAAATGAGTCGGGATAAACTCTGGAAAGTACCTTCAGATTAATCAATGATCAGTTCATCAATCACCCATGAGCTGCACCCACAGGACTGTTAAGACAAAACCTTTTACTGCCGGTTGGAATTGATATGGGGTGAATGTTGGCAATGTAATTCTCATGGAGACCATTGTTTATATATGAGCCTGGGCTGGGGATGGGCGAGAGATTTTGCGACTGTGAGCGAGCTGATACTGAAGTGAAGATGCCAGTGCAGAGGGAGGCAGGGAAGGAGCAGGCACCAAAGATAAGCACTTAGGGAGAAGGGGCAGAGGGCTGATTGGCAGACTCAACTCATGGGAACGATGTAAAATTAGACAGACACCTTTAACAGGGAGTGGTAGTTAGTCCTAGAGACAATGGCAGGTGTCTCTATTTTCGGATAAACGGGATTCTAAAATTTCATCTCTAAAAGCAATATACTGCCCGGCTGGCATGACTCAGTGGTTGAGCATCAGTCAACCTACGAACAAGGAGGTCACAGTTCCAGTCCAGGTCAGGGCACATGCCGGGATTGTGGGCTCAATACCCAGTAGGGGGCTGTGCAGGTGGCAGCTGATCTATGATTCCTTCTCATCATTGAAGTTTTGTTTCTCTCTCTCTCTCTCTCCCTCTCCCTTCCTCTCTGAAATCAATACAATATAAAAAAATGAGATAAAAGCAATTACTTATTTGTATGTAGGAAACATATAGTACCTTCATAAGTTCTGGGGAGGGAGAATACATGTGTTGATATTACTCCAATTGATACTGGGGTTTGGGATTACATTTCTTTTATGAATGTATCATAAGGAAACAGAGCTATGCATATATATATATATATATATATATATATATATATATATATACATACACTAGAGGCCTGGTGCACAAAATTCATGCACAGGTAGGGTCCCTAAACCTGACTGGAAATCAGGGCTGATCTGTGGGGTGACCTGCAGGGTAATTGGGGGTCCCCACTGGCACCCATTGTGGCTGGCTTAAGCCCTGCAGGCTGACAGCAGCTCCTGCATTGAGCGTCTGCCCCCTGGTGGTCAGTGGCTGCTCGTTCTGCTGGTCATTCTGCCATTTGGTCAATTTGCATATTAGGCTTTTATTATATAGGATATATATGTGTGTGTGTGTGTGTGTGTGTGTGTGTGTGTGTTTAAATTCAGAGGAAAGCAAAGAGGACATACTCTGAAGAACTGTGTGAGATGATGCAAAAATTGGCTTCATGGTGCTTGATGCCAATACTGCAAGTCAGGAGCCTAAATTATATTGTTTAATACAAGATAACAAAGGAAAAAAAAATGGTGTATTTCCAAATAAAATGTTTTGTATAATAGTTAAGATAGTTATTTGATTATGTTAATAAATTAGTATCAGTAATTACTTTATTTCATCCAGGTTCCTAAGTGCTTATATATTCAAACTGACCAGAGTACTTAAAAAAACAGCAACAAACCTTTAGAGTTGGAAAATAAATTATCACATTATTTTCTAGTTTCCTTTATAATTAGGATGCAAGCTGCATTTTATAAGCTGGATGCAGAATAAGTTATATTTCACACCTGATAATTGCTTTTTGTAAAATGGAAATATAGATGTTTGCCAGTTAAAGCATGAAGTTATATTCTCAAACTTCCTATAAATATTAATGTGAAGATAGATTGATAGTAAACATAAATTCATTGAAAAATTATTCATTTTGCTTGCAACAATTTGGAACCTTGGTTACTTGATAGAATACTTTTGGGGAAAGATGGAGAACTGGTCCAGTTGACATTTCTGTTCATACCTTCTAATCCTAGAAGGACAGAAATACATAAATGTATTATTTCAGCTGAGCATGTTGCTAGATATGTAGTGTTGTAGAAATTGCATGTAGCATTCATTGGATATTGGCTTAACAAGGCCCATATTTTCTGCAAATTGTTTCAATCACAAAGCATTTAAAATAAAATTCCATTTCGGCTTAGCTTGATTCAATATATATTGATAATATCAAGTCAGCGGGCAGCGTAACGAGTTCATCTGGCCAGTAGTTATGGTGTTGGCTAAGTGAACGCTGTCAATTTCTTTCTCATCAATGCCGTGACCTGAGCTGGATTTGACATCATTCTAGTTTGTTTTCTTCTAAATATTATAAACTGCCATTTAAAAAAGATTGAGATATAATCAATGAGATCTTTAAAAAAAACAGAAACAAAAACAAAACCCACTAAACTGTTCCTCCAGCCTCCAGCTCTCTCATCCCCCAGGCAATGCACAAATCTTTGCTGGCAAAGGTGGGTGTGTTAGTACTAACAACACTTTTTTTTTTAAATATATTTTTATTGATTTTGTACAGAGAGGAAGGGAGAGAGAGAGATAGTTAGAAACATCGATGAGAGAGAGTCATCGATCAGCTGCCTCTTGCACACCCCCCACTGGGGATATGCCCGCAATCAAGATACATGCCCTTGACCGGAATCGAACCCGGGACCTTTCAGTCCCCAAGTCGACACTCTATCCATTGAGCCAAACCGGTTTTGGCACTAACAACACTTTTTAGTATTTCACCCACTCCAGAGATGACTAAAAAAGTTACACTTCAGCTGGGGTATCTTTGTGCAGCTCACACTTTCAAAACAATATGGCCCCCGCAGGAGCAAATTTAGGCCTGGGACCTAGAAGTCAGGGTAATTTACTAATGAATTTTCTTACGTGTTTATTATTAGCAAGTTGTGGGGGTCAGCAGAATTCCTCCTCCATCTGCAATGGATGGTGTTTGCTCAGGCGCCCTAGTTCAGTGCTCGGCAAACTCATTAGTCAACAGAGCCAAATATCAACAGTACAATGATTGAAATTTCTGTAGAAAGCCACATTTTTAAAAACTTAAACTTCTTCTAATGCCACTTCTTCAAAATAGAGTCACCCAGGCTGTTGTATTTCGTGGAAGAGCCACACTCAAGGGGCCAAAGAGCCACATGTGGCTCGCAAGCCACAGTTTGCCGACCACAGCCCTAGTAGGGTGGCTCACAGGCTGCATGCTGAGCTCAGAGCCTTTGTACTCGCCCTTCCCTCTTCTGGAATGCCGTTCCCTCTTTTTCTCTCCACCTTCCTCTTCTGGTTTAGGAAGTCTTGCCTGACAGAATAGCCATGTTCGCCCCTCCTATTCAGCTGCTTTGCTGTTCTCCTTAGCCACCATATCATCATCATCCAACCACTTTATTTTGTTTACAGACTGTATCATCTCCCCAAAATGCAAAATTTTCTCTGGTTAGAAATGTTGTTTTGCTTCTAGAAGTTAGTGACAGATTCTAGGTGCTAAGATACATATGAACAGGTCCAATATCTATTGACTGAATGTGTCCTTACATGGGTGCATGAAAGAATAAATACATGTCTGTTAGAAGTAGATTCAGATAGTAAGATTCTTAAGCATTTTTCCACATAATCAGGCAAAAGATGGATAATGTAAGCCTGACTATCCTAAGTGCATTTTCTCAAACACAGAAAATGACTAATTTCAAACTTGTCTTTATATAACATGGGATGTGATGCTAGTATCTATTTTAGAAGTTTGTCAACCGTACAGTTTAGATAAATATATATGTACTAGACTTCTGGTGCATGAAATTTGTGCATGGGCAGAGTGCTCTCAGGTGAGTGCAGTGTTGTGAAGTGTTTGTTGGGAATCCTCATCAAGTCCCCCTTCTGTGCCTGCACCTGCTGGTCTGTCAGTATGCAAACTGGTGGTCACTGGGACACCATATCGGACAATTAGCATATTACCTCTTTATATGTATAGATATTAGTGAGTTCATTTAAATTCTTTACTTTTCAGGACAAGTTTTTTGTTTTTTTTTTCAAAGTCTGTTCTACTTTTCCCCCTTCTGCAGTACCTCTAAAAATATCCTTACTACATGAACACAAAAATAAATTTTTTTTAAATAAAATGACAGGACAAACAGTTAAAAATGGGTCAACAAATGGGCCAATATTAAAATTGAAATCTCCTGTGTGTCAAATGTCAGTTCTTAAAGGGGGCATGCAAACCATGCTGTGGGAGGAGATATATTTAAAATTTATATAATGAGGCATCATTGTTTAGGACAGTCGGAAAAATCAAAGCAACCTGTTTCTCAGCAGAGGAATGGATAAACAGGGACTTATGTAATGCTACTGTTAGAAACGAATATTAGCAAGAAATAAAAAGTGTATACGTCCCAAAATAACATTAGCTAAAGAAACAAGTTGCAAAAGTGTGGGCAAGTATGATACCACTTATGTGGTTTAAAATACAAAACAACATATATTATATAAGCTCATGTGGGTATGATACATAATAGTTGTCTCCAGAGAGGGACTATAGGAATCCAAAATAGAACTTTGAAAGTAACTGTTTATTTAAAGAAAGAACCAGCTAGCAGAAACTTTAACAAAATTTTATCTTTTTTGAGGAGTATATCAGGATCCATTTTGTATCTGTCTACCCTCCCCCCTCCAATACCCATTGTGAACGAGTCTCATTATGTAGAGACAATGATATTTCAAGTAATCTTTCTGAACCATTTGAAAATAACCATGCACATCTCCATAAATACTTTGGTATTTCACCAGAACACATTCTTCAATGAAGCCCCCAGAATAAGAAAATCACTCCCAAACACTTAGACTCCACTGAAGAGTTAGCAGCTCCTGCCGAAACCGGTTTGGCTCAGTGGATAGAGTGTTGGCCTGTGGACAGAAAGGTCCCAGGTTCCATTCCGGTCAAGGGCATGTACCTTGGTTGCGGGAACATCCCCAGTGGGGGATGTGCAAGAGGCAGCTGATTGATGATTCGCTCTCATCAATGTTTTTCTAACTCTCTGTCCCTCTCTCTTCATCTCAGTAAAAAAAAAAAATCAATAACATATATATTTTTAAAAAAAGAGTTAGCAGCTCCTAGCATTCAGAAGAATCCAGCCTGGAACCTCACACTGCAGTCAACTGCCGTCTTTTTGTTTTCCTCCGTTTAGACCATGTCTCCAGCTTTTCTTCCCTCTCACGACCTTGACATTTTTCAGTGACTACAGCACAGTTATCCTGCGGTGTGTTGGGGGAACATAACTAAAAATAAAATCTCTGCCGAAACCAGTTTGGCTCAGTGGACAGAGCGTCGGCCTGCGGACTCAAGGGTCCCAGGTTCGATTCCAGTCAAGGGCACGTACATTGGTTGCAGGCACATCCCCGGTGCGGGGAATGTGCAGGAGGCAGCTGGTTGATGTTTTTCTCTCATTGATATTTCTAACTCTCTATCCCTCTCTTTTCCTCTCTGTAAAAAAAAAATCAATAAAATATATTTAAGAAAAAGATAAACAATCCCTGGTCCACAAGGAAGAGGAGTTGACCACACGCTGTCCCAGGTGTGATGTGCTATCGAGTGGGCGATGGGCTATGCCCCTTGGCGACCCTATGAATGAGTGACGCCCACCTGTCCTGTCCCCACAGCCCTGGGACTCAGCCTATGGCTTCTTTGATGGAGTCGCTCCATCTCTTATTCTAGTTCAGGCAGTGGCCCTCCCACAGATAACGGGAGGTTGGGTGCTAACTTCCTTAATGATTGTATCCCAAGGTCCTTTGAGAAGTACATTCTACTCATTCATTCCTTATAGTGTTTCTGGTGGCTGTCAAAGCCATCCCGATGGAATGCTGCCATTGAAATGGTGAGAAGTTCATATTTTAAAACATCCAAGTGGAAGGTTTGTTCCTGCTTGTATTTAGCAGCAAACGTTAAGAAATTCAATGTAACCGAATAATATTTATAGGATAATAAGACAGTTTTAAATGCTCTAGAAAAAACAAAAACAAAAAACCAAGGACTTACCAAGGAACAAACCAAATTAAAATAATAAAACTATGTCTGGGGAAAAAAAAAAAAAAAGGAGCAAAAGCCAGTCTCCATGCAAAAACATTCTAATATGCTAATTATGCCCTGATGTATTTGCAGTATGCTAATATGCCCTGGCAACTCAGGACTTCCGAGCTGAGGAATGAACAGACCTGTGATCCACTGTCAGCCTGAGAGCCACCACAGACTCTAATTTTCCTCCCTAAGTCCAGCTCGGCATGCAGGACAGGTGTTTCATAAATGGATGTAAATAACACAACTCTATGATGTACATGGCTGGGTCCGCTAATGCGGTTTCTGAAAAGTGAAGTATTTATCACATACAATTGTCAGTTATTTTGTTTTCAGACCAAACTAACAGTCAGCACACATTCTGCATTAATGGAAAAACTGTGCTGCTGAACTGCAAAAGCATTATTTTTATAACCATGTTTATTTCTCCTTTTTTCTCTTTCTTGATTTTTGGAACATATTTGAATGTGGTTGGCCTCTGAATTAGGCAAAGAGAGCTGCTCTGAATTACCCACCCCTGATTCCCTGATTTTTCTTTGGGGTGTGTGTGTGTGTGTGTGTGTGTGTGTGTGTGTAAAGGTTAATATCAGTATATGTTCTCCGCTTTTGTAACTGTTTTCTCAGATAATCCAAGCATCTGTATCTTGAGAAGACTAGTTAGAACATTATATAAATTAACTTCTTGGAGGATTGAGAAATAATCACGGTTCAATGTCTGTTTCTTCTAAAGCAGTGGTCCTCAACCTTTCTAATGCTGCGACCCTTTAATACAATTCCTCATGTTGTGGTGACCCCCAACTATAACATTATTTTCCTTGCTACTTCATAACTGTAATTTTGCTAGAAGTTGAATCGCCTAAGAACATCAGAAAACACAGATATTTACATTATGATTCATAACAGTAGCAAAATTACAGTTATGAAGTAGCAACAAAAATAATTTTATGTTTGGGGTCACCACAACATGAGGAGCTGTATTAAAGGGTCACAGCATTAAAAAGGGTGAGAACCACTGTTCTAAAGAGTATTGGGTCTTTATGTGGAAATTGAATTTTTTAATGCAAAACGAAAAGCTAAGGGCCAATCAAACTTGAATATACACAAGAGTCATCGGGGAAATGTTTGTAAAATGTGGTGTCCAGAACACCTTTAGAAGATTTGACTCAGTAGGTCCAAGATGTGGTTTCAGGAAGTATGTCCCTCCAAGTGCCTACACTGTGAGAGACATGGCCCACTGGCTACACTGTGAGAGACATGGCAGTGAGGAGAAGGTGGGCGTTTCTGGGACTACAGGGAGGGGTGCAGATATTTTGGGCACTTTTTGGTCAGGCATCTTTGTCATCAAACTGATATATCAGACCATATTTTACTGTTGTCACTAAGATCTTTAACTTTTATATCATATTTTTATTTTATTTTTTTAACTATATGTTATTGATTTTTTACAGAGAGGAAGAGAGAGGGATAGAGAGTTAGAAACATCGATGAGAGAGAATCATCGATCAGCTGCCTCTTGCACACCCCCTACTGGGCATGTGCCCACAACCAAGGTACATGCCCTTGACCGGAATCGAACCTGGGACCTTTCAGTCTGTAGGCCAACGCTCTATCCACTGAGCAAAACCGGTTTCAGCTATATCATATTTTTAATATAATCATGAGCAAGCAACAGTATATAATTGGTTACGTCTCTATATGATACGGCTGCCTGCCAAAGGGGCGACTGAGTCCGGCCAGCTGAACCCCCCTAGTTATCCAGTTCTCCACCATTTCCCATGCTCCTCCCTAAAACCTTAAGTACAAAGAGCCCATTTGTACAAGGCCGATTGTTTAAGTGTCTATGCCTTCAATAGCTACCATTAAATATGTAAATTCTTGAATCACAGCTCAAATTTTGAGAATAATACCCAACGTGGACTTTTGAGATGTGTAATACTGAATCTAACAAAGACGAATGCTTGCACTTCAAGTTTTCTGAGATAGACTTTCATATTGAGTGAAATAGCGTATGGAGTAAAACTCCAAATGCTATTTCCAATATCAGTGACATGACATAGTAAGTCCAGGGGCTGAATCAAATAGCCGAGTGCACACAGCAGCTGCATGTCTGCCCTGGAGGGAGATGGGGAAATACTTACAAAAAGGCTAAAACACACACACAGGTAAGTCTCATCCATACGTATTCATCCCGCCGCGGTGACCTGAAATATTATGTAAAGTTTCTTGTCAAATTATTCATGAAATATGGATGTTTCTGTGTTTGGATAGGAATTCGATCTAAGAAGACATTAAAAACAAATAGCTGATTCTATTAAAGAGAAAGGTTTGGACGTGGAGAAATAAAATGTTATAGCTGTTTAATATTTCATGATGATAAAACATCTTATCGGAGCGATGTGTGATTTGGATAGACTTTGTTTAGGTACCTCTCTTTTCATTTTAGAAGTAATTAAAAAGAAAAGAAAAAGCAAATAGTCACTTTGGAGCATGCTCCTAATTTTATTACCACCTGGCCCAAATTCACGTTGAAGTCAAAGAGATGAATATGAAAAACTTCCTTTTTAAAAAAATATATATATTTTATTGATTTTTTACAGAGAGGAAGAGAGAGGGATAGAGAGTTAGAAACATCAATGAGAGAGAATCATCGATCAGCTGCCTCTTGCACACCCCCTACTGGGCATGTGCCCACAACCAAGGTACATGCCCTTGACCGGAATCAAACCTGGGACCTTTCAGTTCGCAGGCCAATGCTCTACCCACTGAGCCACACTGGTTTCGGCAAAACTTCCTTTCTTGAGGTGAAAGTTTTCAATGTGAAAAGAAATGCCGAATTGGAAAAATACATCCCAAAACTATTCTTGTACCTTCAAAGCCACTTAATACAGTAGGTAGGAACTGGACGGCACGTAGGTAAGAAACACATAGAAACAGATGGCTCTCAAGTGAACTGGAGTTTCAAGACAAGTTCATTAGCTCGTGAAAAATAAGTGTTGGAGGAGTGGAGAGCATTGCAATAAAGCCATTTTGTAAATAAATTCTGCTGAATAGGGAGAAACAGGTAGCCCAGCTAGAGGCGGATCCACATAACTCACGTTTATATGGGACTTTGCGGGCACCAGTCACTGTTCTAAGTGGGTTACAGTTAAAAGTTGCAATTTAAAAACGAGGAGCCATAATTAGTGCCACTTCCACTCTATAGATAATATGATGAAGGCAGAGTGGGCTAGATCCCTTGTCTCACAGCTACTCAGCAGCTGAGCCAAGATACCCCATGGTGTCTGCTTCCATAGTTCACGCTTTTCACATCATGATACACTGTTTAAAAAAATCTATGACATTTATTGATTTCAGAGAGGAAGAGAGAGGGAGAGACAGAAACATCAATGGTGAGCCGAAACCGGTTTGGCTCAGTGAATAGAGCTTCAGCCTGCGGACTAAAAGGTCGCGGGTTCGATTCCGGTCAAGGCATGTACCTTGGTTGCGGGCACATCCCCAGTAGGTAGTTGATCAATGATTCTCTCTCATCTATGTTTCTAACTCTCTATCCCTCTCTCTTCCTCTCTGTAAAAAATCAATAAAATATATTTTAAAAAATATTTAGAAACATCAATGGTGAGAGAAAATCATCGTTGCGGATCCAGCCCACAACCCGGGCATGTGCCTTGACTGGGAATCGAACCATGACCTCCTGGTTCATAGGGTGAGGCTCAACCACTGAGCCACACCAGCTGGGCTATTCTTCATTATTTTTAGTTAATTTTTTGGAGTGAAGTGGGTTTCAAGTGAGCAGTTCAGTGATGCATCGTCTGCATATTGCGTTTGGGATTTTAAGTAGATGCCCCCTGCTTTACCAGGTAAAAGGGGAATGAGTGGCTATGCTAATATGGGTCAGGAGTCTTGTCCAGGGGGAGAGACGGGCATGACCTTGACATGGGAAGGGGGCTGTGACAGAGCCGGCTGGTGTAGCAGGGTAAATACTGTTGCTATGCACAGCCATGGAGAACAGCCTTTTTTTTTTTTTTTTCTCCTTCTTCTTTTTAAATAACTTTCCACAGACGAGTGTGGGTTTGTTGTGGACATATTGAATCCTGAGCGAGCATGTTGAATCACTTCTGAGGAGACAAGCAAGCCGTTGGATGGGAAAGTCTGAAAATATAAATGTGCGCATCAGCTGCTCGCAGCTGAGGAAGGGACGCCCAGATGGGATTGCTGGGAAGTGGTGGAGGAGGCAGGGAGGGGCCATGTGTGCGGCCCGCCTGGAGGAAGCTTCCCGGGGCTGAGATAGGCCCACCCAGGGGACCGAGAAGCTCCGCTGGGGGCTGTTTCACAGGCGCCCAGAAGGGTGTATTCCAGGCCCAGCTGGCTATGAACCAGGAGGTCGCAGTTTGATTCCTAGTCAGGGCACATGCCCCTGTTTGGGGCTTGATTCCCACTAGGGGGCGTGCAGGGGACAGCCAGTCCATGAATCTCTCTCAACATTGATGTTTCTTTCCTTTCCTTTCCTTTTCTTTCTTTCTTTCTTTTTTTTTTAAATATATATATATATATATATATATATATATATATATATATATACATATATATATTATTGATATTTTACAAAGAGGAAGAGAGAGGGATAAGTAAGAAATATCAATGAGAGAGAGACATCGACCAGCTGCCAAGGTACATGCCCCTGATCAGAATCGAACCTGGGATCCTTCAGTCCTCAGAAAGACGCTCCATCCACTGAACCAAGCCGGTTTTGGCAACATTGATGTTTCTCTCTCTCTCTCCCTCTCCCTTCCTCTCTAATATATATGTGTGTGTGTGTGTGTGTGTGTGTGTGTGTAAAATAGAGAATTATGCTAATTAACCAGGACACTATAACAGGTCAACCGGACAGGAGGAGGCTGCCTGTGCAGCATTGGAGGCGGGGTGGCAGGGGCCTCTGGGTGCCTGTGCCTGGGGAGGGCCTGGCCAGCAGTGGCTGTGGCTGCTTCAAGGGCCAGAGAGAGAGGCAGGGCTGGACCAGCAGCGGCTGTGGCTACTGCGGGGCCCGTGGATTGAGGCAGGGCCAGACCAGCAACTTGAGGGTGGGTGGCGCCTTGTGATTTTGAATCGCACCCTGGGCTCCTAGTAAAAATATATTTTTAAAAAAGAGTGTATTCCAGGAGGTAATACTGGCCATTCTATCACCCCCACAATGCATGTAACCCTGAGGGTTCACAGGGCTGAGGACTGGAGATGCGGGTTGGGTGTGACATCAAGGAAAACTGAGAAGCATCCTGAGAATTATCTGGGGTGAACGGTGGCGCGTCCCACTCTGAGCACGCCAAAGGCGGGGAGGAGAAGAATGGACATCCCCTTCACGAGTTTGCTAATGACACAGAGGAGAAGAGTAAGGCAGCTGCCGAACAGGGAGAGCAGGTTGAGAGAGGGTTTCCTTGGAAACTTGGGAAACCCTCATATTCAAAACTCTTCTGCTTCTGCCGAAACCGGTATGGCTCAGTGGATAGAGCGTTGGCCTGTGGACTGAAACGTCCCAGGTTCGATTCCGGTCAAGGGCATGTACCTTGGTTGCGGGCATATCCCCAGTGTGGGGTGTGCAGGAGGCAGTTGATCGATGTTTCTCTCTCATCGATGTTTCTAACTCTCTATCTCTCTCTCTCTTCCTCTCTGTAAGAAATCAATAAAATATATTAAAAAAAAAACAACAACAAACAACTCTTCTGCTTCTGATATTCTGGCAGACCTGATACACTACCAAACATTCCCACTTAGAAAGCCAAAACACCTCCAGGCACCTTTCCTATGGAAAATGGAATGACCGTGAATCTGTTCACTTGTATATAGAAATGCACTGTTATCTGGTAAGAAAAGAAGGAGACCCTCCTCAGAGGGAGGAACCGGATTTCCCGGACCCACTCCAGCAGGAACAATATTAAATGATTACAAGAAAGTCCACTGGGTGACACCAGACCCAGCCAGAGGCAGAGGAAATTGCTGCCATTATTTTGTAGTGAAGTTGATGATGTACAAGCCCTGGGATCCAGTGTTCCCACACCTAGAAGATGGATGAACTACAGCTATTTAAGTTCATAATGTCAAGACTAATAAAGCCAAACAAAAAGGAACAAATTAGAGAGGCACTGGGTACAGTATGATCAATGGTAAATGTTAAAAACCATGCAAGCCTACACAACTTACGTTCACATATTTATGTAAAACATATAAAGTAACACACATATGTAAATATATATTTAAAACTATGAAGACATGCAAATAATTTAGAAATAGCATGGTTGTTGTCTTTGATGAGATTAGGCATTAATTTGATCAAAAAGAGACTCTTAGGGCTTCAAAAATAATAATATTCCATTTCTTTCAGTATAGTCTTTTCATCTATTCTTTTCTGGGAGAAAATTGAAGCTTCTCTTTATGAAACTGTGTAAATCACGGCTGTTGATTAAATAGCATAGAGATGGTATTGGAGACATTGTTACACTAAAAATATATGGTTTTGCCGAAAACGGTTTGGCCCTGCTGACTGAAGGGTCCCAGGTTCTATTCCTATCAAGGGCATGTACTTTGATTGTGGGCACATCCCCGTAGGGGGTGTGCAAGAGGCAGCTGATCAATGATTCTCTCTCAATGTTTTTAACTCTCTATCCCTCTCTCTTCCTCTCTGTAAAAAATCAATAAAATATATTTTTAAAAAAATAAAAATTAAAATATATGGTTTTTATGGGATTATCTACATACAGGAAAGATCATAATTGAGTTTTCCATACATTGCAACTTCAATGAACGGACATTCTGTCTTGGGGAGAAGCCATTCAAATGACTTTTCCTTTTTTGCTTTGTGTATCTCATCTGCCCAAAAACGTAAAACATGCCTGTTGTGACCAGAGATTATACACCCAACACACCACTAACATACACATGTACACCCACGATCAGATGTTAGACTGAGGTTTTACTTGGAACAAGCCATCTTCCATTTCTCTCCTGCTCTTTGAAACACAGCACTGTCTTGAGAATCAAAGATCCCTGTCCTTCTCCTCTGGAGAAGAGCCAAGCGTAGGCTCTTGCTTATAAGCAGAGAGCAGTAAATAATTCCTAAAATGAAGTCCTTCAGAAGGAATGTAGTCGTTATCAGCCTGCTGAATAAGGAAGCCACTCATGTGATCCCGGACAAGGAAGGTCTTTAGAAACAATGAATAACTCGTCTAATAGCCACCGAAGTCATTAAGAAACACATTAAGATGTTTACTCAGGCTCACACAACAGCAAAACATCATATCAGAATAGACATACTAAGGCAGATTTATGTACGGCGAGGGATTACGGTTTATGTGCAACATGACTCTCAGTCCCAAATCTTTTATGCCCTCTGTGTGCCTTAAAGGTGAGCCCAATAGTTGTCTTTTCTACAGTCTCCCCTCTAAGCCAGTTTTCACCCTCCTTGTACATTTGCAAAGGAGGTACAGAGAGGACACAGTAGGCAAATGCCTACTAAGAAAACCCACAAATATTGTTCTGCCCTGATGAGCCATGCAAAAATAATGGAAATGGACTTATTACTTTACTAAAGGTGTGGTGCATGAACTTGTGCACGGATAAAGTCCGCCCACCCTGATGGGGCTGATCGGGGCTGGGTGAGCGGGTGAAGGAGAGGGGAAGTAGGAGGTTGGCTGGCTGGCCCCGCCCCTGACCAGGAAAGGGGTTCCATTCAGGAGCCGAGCCAGCCAGGGGGAGGGGCCACAGGTGGTTGGGGGCTGATTGGTGGCCAGGGAGAGGGGCCATGGGTGGTTGGCCACCTGGCCCTGGCCCCAGTCAAGGTGGGGAATGGGGGGGGCTGATTGGAGGCCAGGCCCACCAAGGAGAAGGGCTGGGGGCAATTGGCCAGCTGGCCCCACCCTTGATTGGTGTGAGGGGGGCCGATTGGGGGTGGGGCTGGCCAGGGGGAGGGGCCATGGGGATTGGCCAGCCTGTGGTGCCCCCTATTGGGGAGGGAGGGCCAATCAGGGAATAAGGGTGGCAGGGGGAGGTGCTATGAGTGGTTGGGGGGCCGATCCAGACCCCAATTGGGCCCATTGGCTTTTGCAGTGCGCTGTCACAGTGACCAATCATTCAGGTCATTCCTGTTCCATCATTCCTATCGCTTGGCTTTTATATATTCTATATAGATTATTGCTAATATTCATTAGATACCTTTGTTGGAATTAAATTCTAGAGTGAAGGTTCGGGGACAAGCTTTGACAGCATCTGTGATTTCCAGGAAATTCTTATAATATTCAGAGAGAATGAGAAGCAATATTGAACGATCCTATTTCTATGTAGAATTTTTTTTATTGGATTTAATGGATATGAACCTTTATTAAGGTTATCTTCCCTGCTTTCTTCCTCACACTCTGTCACTGTGTGGCTCAGTGGTTGAGTGTCAGTCGACCCATGCACCGAGAGATTGCCTGTTTGATTCCTGGTCAGGGCACATTCCCGGGTTTCTGGCTTGATCCCCAGTAGGGGGCATGCAGGAGGCAGCTGATGGATGTTTCTCTCTCATCCACGTTTCTATCTCTCTATCCCTTTCCCTTCCTCTTTCTCTAAAATCAATAAAAAGCATACTTAAGCAGAAAGAAAAATCATACAATTCATTCACAACCAATTAAGTCACCAGGACAATAATTAGTATTAGTCTTGACCCTTTTGCTTCCAATTTTTACTACAATGTTCCATTAATCCAAACATCACTCAGCCAACCAAAAAATGCATTGTCTAAAGTTTAATATAGGATTCCAGATGCGGAAAAAAATTTTTTTTTTCCAGAGCCTTACATAATACAGACTGTGTGGGAAGATGAACAGTGGATAAATGATCAAACCCAAGAGCACATAATTGAATACAAAATAAATAAAAGGAAAATGAAGCTGGATCCTGGAGATAATGGGGGTGGGATTAGTATTGGTAGGTCAGGAAAGCTGTATCTAAAATAAGGGCTCCTATTGGAATCCTACCCCTTAGATTTTTAATGTCATGGAGAATTCTTGTGTTTTCGGGCAGCTTCTAATTGTTAAAGATTAAGTTGGACATTCTTGACCCAATCTGTAAACAAGTTTATTCATTTTATAGTTTGTGTATTTAACTGTCATCGAAGATTTTATCTTTCACAGACCAAATACAACATTCATAGCAGTATGTTATTTTAAAATTCTTCCCACCCAAAGTGTATGCAATTTATTGCAATTAGAGAACTCTACACCCAACTTGGGGACAGAAATACTAGGAGGACTCTTGTTCCCTTTTCTCACTTTATTTTTCCTTTATTTTTTATTTTTTTATAATAATACTAAGGGCACAGTGCACCTTGAAAGGAACTGTGGGCCTAAGGCTCTGGTGGGCATAGGGGTGGGTCTCGGACCATTCTCCGTGTCCCTGCCCAGCTCCTCTCACTGCGACCCCTGGTCCCTACCTTGCCAGCAACCCCACTCCTGCTGCTGCCTGTCCCTCGCACACACTGACTATACTGGCCCCACTGGCACTTGCTGATAGCACAGAGTGATTGGGGCCAGTGTCAGCAGTGGGTGTGAGTGGGGCCAGCGCTGTCAGTGTGTGTGACTGGTGGCTGCTGCCCTGATTGCCTCTCAGAAGCAGGGGAAGGTGGAGAAGCCCTCAGGGGTGATTGGGTCTGGCAGCTGCCACTTGCACTCGCTGATGGTGCCGGCTGCAGGTTTGAGCAGTGGGTGTGAGTGGTGGCTCCTGTGCTGGCAGCAGGTGCTAGAGGTGGCTACTGGCCCCGATTGCCCCTCAGGAGCAGGGAGAGATGGAGAAGCCTTCAGGGATGGTCAGGGCTGGCACCTGTTGCTCACACCTGCTGATGGTGCCAAGTGATTGGGGCCTGCACTGAGCACCAGCAGTGGGTGTAGTGGGGCTGGTGCTGACAGCAGGTGTTACTGCCGGGTGGGACCACAACATTGGGAGCAAAGAATTTTCAGTAACCATCAGAGGCTCACCCCAATGACAATGACTGGCACCCCACCTTGTTCTGGCATCCTTGCTCACCTCCACCATCCCACAACGGCCAGCGCCCGCCATGTTCCACGCTCTGCTGCTTGCTGCCAATACCTGCCATGTTCCATGTGCACCTCCTGGTGGTCAGCACATGTCATATGACTGGTTGTTCAGTTGTTTGGTTGTTCCGCCATTCAGGCTATTTGCATATTAGGATTTTATATATATAGGTGACTTCTCATTTCAATTACAGATAAATAACGCCCATAATGTTTAGACTGACACAAAAAGGCAGCAAACAAATATAAACTATGACTTTGCAAGATACCATCTTCATCCAGGGCCTGTCAGGAAAAACCAGAGGGTCTTGAATGTTGTGCAAATCCCTTCTAGCTTTTAGCAACAGCATTAACTTAAATACAAAATGCCATTTGAACCCATAAACCGTTTTCATTAGTGACTTCTAATAACAGTTAGATTAACAGGCAAACACTTAATTACGGCCTCTCTCCCTCTCTCTTTTTTAATCAGGCAAGCAATTCTAATAGGAAGTGACAGGGCATTGATTTAGGAAGCTACTTACTTCAAACCATCCCTGACAGTTGCAAAGATTTTCTTTTAAGCCTATGAAATGGACATTAGAGATGAAGAGCCAACGATATATCGAGAACTAATTGAGGGGGTGAAAAAACCAACCTGGTTGCCATTACTTCCCACGTTCAGATTGTAAAAGTTCCTTGTAGGTAGTAGAAGTCTGAGGACCAGAGATACTGCGAGTTTAAGAGGCAGGAGTGAGTTATGGAGGAAGGATGTGCTTATGGAGAGCCACCTTCCCTTCGGAGCTCCAAAACCCAGAGTCACTTGAGCAGTTGATCACAACTTGAGATATAACCATCAGCCTTTTCTTCTTTAAAAGCTGGGCTGAGGGGCAGGAGTGGGGTGGAGGGGGCATTGGCGGGGGGGGGGGGGGGGAACAACAACAAAGGGGACTTTTAATCCCACCCCCCATTATCTCTAGGATCTAGCTTCATTTTCCTTTCTGTATTTATTTATTATTTTTAAGTGTATTTTTATTGATTTCAGTAAGGAAGGGGAGAGGAAGAGATAGAAACATCAGTGATGACAGAGAATCATTGATCAGCTACTTCTTGCACGCCCCCTATGGGGGATCAAGCCCGGAACCTGGGCATGTGCCCTTGACCGGAATTGAACCCAGGACCCTTTAGTCCACAGGCTAATGCTCTTTTCACTGAGCCAAACCAGCTAGGACAATTTTATGTTCAATTTATTTTAATAAACGATAAGGATACATTTAAAAAGATAGCAAGCTGGACCGGCCCTGGCCAGTGTTTCTCAGTGGTGATAGCTCGGCCTGTGTACCTTAGGGCTGCAGGTTTGATTAATGGATGGCCTCCACTGTGACTCTGGCTTTGCTTTATTTAAGAGGCTAACATGCACAGTGCTTTAAGAAAACCTTTTTACTTGAGAGAAAGGAAAGTCTATGTAATGCAAAATGATAATAAAAGAAATAGGTACTTCTAAATTTAGATTCAGTTTCTAAAATCCCAAATTCAGATAATGATTAAATTTATAACTGAAAAGATCTTTTATAATCTCCTTTTGAAAATAAAACCAATTAGTAGTTGATTTTTATTTTATTTTATTTTTTGTTAATCTTCACCCAAGGATATTTTCCAATTGATTTTTAGAGAGTGGAAGGGAGAGGGAGAGACAGAGAGAAACACTGATCATTAGTTGGTTGCCTCCTGCACACGTCCTGACCAGAGCCAGGGAATCTGCAATCAAGCTACGTGCCCTTGACCAGAATCGAACCTGGGACCCTTCAGTCCACAGGTTGACACTCTATCCACTGAGCCAAATGGGCTAGGGCAGTGGTTGATTCTCTATTACAGTTATGATACTTGCGTAGCTGAAGAGACGTCAAAATAAAATGTATAGCAGTGCTGTTGAAACTCAACAATTCAATTTCCTTGAACACTATGTGTTCTTTTCTGCACCATCTATACTTGCGAGTTTGTCCATCGAAACCACTTGCTATTAATTCTAAGGTAGCTAACCCCGTAGCGTGGCCCTTAAGGGAGCTAGCTACATTTCACAAGCAAAGAAATCCATTTTCATGAAGTTTCTATAGCAGGACAGCAAGATTAGTCAAAAAACGATGAATTCAGACAATCAGCCAGCTGTGTCCTATACGAAATGCCAAACATCTGGTTCCCCTGGCTTTTTGTTTCTGACTTGATTGAAACAGCAGGGTTGATTGTGCTGTGCAAATACAGCCCCGGAGCGGGAAAATTCCGGAGTCAAGAAGCTTGACTTTATTGTCAACTTCCCTCAAATCTCACATTCAGAGATTCTGAGGCTGTAGTGTCAGCTATTTGAACAGACTGCCTTCTATTGTTGTTTTTTTATAGTTGACTCAGTGAGATGCTCATGGAAGAACTCCAGAAACTGCAAGACCATTTTATTTTATTATTTTATTTTTTTAAATATATTTTATTGATTTTTTTACAGAGAGGAAGAGAGAGGGATAGAGAGTTAGAAACATCAGTGAGAGAGAAGCATGAATCAGCTGCCTCCTTCACACCCCCTACTGGGGATGTGCCCTCAACCATGGTACATGCCCTTGTCCGGAATCGAACCTGGGACCCTTCAGTCCGCAGGCCGACACTCTATCCACCCACCGAGCCAAACCAGTTTTGGCTGCAAGACTATTTTAATTACCAAGGTTATTAGCATTTCAGTTACCTTCAAAACAAACCCCTCCCAAGTCTAGGATGGACACATGACTGCTTAGACCTTCCACAACTCCAGTTCCACAAACAAGCGAGTGTTCTGCCTAAAGAGAAGGTCATTGACTTGATAAGTATTTACCCATTAGAGTGGAAGGTAGAGGACTCCATGGCATTCTCTCATAGGAAGGCGACAGATAAGCTCAGGCCAGCGAGTGAGCTGAATTGTGGATTCACAGTGGAGATAATATGCTGTTATTGACACTGCTCTGCAGTGCGCATGCAGCTTACCATCCCACTTTGGGGAGGTTGAAGCCATCATTATAGTGATAATTGGCATATTCATAACAAAAGCCCACACACTGTCAGCTATCAACAGGAGGCTGTAGTGGGATGATAGACTCAAAGCAGAACAAAACAGCCTGGCTGGTGAGGCTCAGTGGTTGAGCATTGACCTATGAAGCAGGAGGTCACGGTTTGATTCCAGGTCAGGGCACAGGCCCAGGTTGTAAGCTTGATCCCTCATGTGGGGCATGCAGGAGGCAGCTGATCAATGACTCTCTCCCATCATTGATGTTTCTCTCTATCTCTCCCTATCTCTTCCTCTCTGAAATCAGTGCAAAAGTAGAAACCACACACAAAAGCCCCTAGTAGATAGAAAGCAGAATAGGAAAATATCAGAAAGAAATGAGAAGCTATTGGAAAATGACCTTCTCCCAAAATGAAGACATGCTTCAGTGCAAATTGTAGAAAGATGCCATATGTAAAAATGAGAGTCCATTTAATAATTTGCCTACATAGCAACGATTCCAAACAACCAGGCTTTTCCCCACAAGTTGTATGCATTTGTATACGAGTAGTATTTTATCTGTCGAACTTGGCACTGAAAGAGAAAAGCAAGGTTAAAGTTAGAGCACTTAAAGACACAACCTTCAGCAGGTAGACTCTGTAATTACCAAATTATATAGTAACGTTCTGCTAATCAGGATGGAGATTTCAGGATGGAAATGTAAAAAAAAAAGAAAACACCCCAGAAAACTGAGTTGCAATTAAGACAGAAAAGGAGAGAAAAGAAATGTACTGGTAGTTACAGGTGCCTTTTCCGTGCCTCCCCTACGTGAGAATACATTTCCGGTGGCTCTCCAGCCGGAAGGCAACCATAGTTCTCAGGGGAGCTCATTATCCTAAGAAGCCTGCCTTCCTGGTGGGTCCTAATCAGCACAGCTCATCAATGAACTCCACCAGTGCCCACCGAGACCCACAGCTGCGTGGGGCTGCTGCGGGGGGGGGAGGGGCAGGCAACGCGGGATCTGTAGTGCAGCTGCAGTAAACACACACCCCATTACTGGGGAACTGTGGGGATGGTACAGAGGCGTGGGGAAGGGGAAGCTGTGGTTCCGTTACTGCCGAACTGGAGGGGTCAAGAGCTAATCAAGGGGTGACTACTTAAGGACCAAGGATCCCACCTCTGAGACACACTATTCGCCGTCGAGTCTTGAGCAGACTTCTACGTCAGTAGGCGTTGTGTGGAGGGGAGTGTTAGCCTTCTGCTCATGGGCACCTGGACATTTTTCTCTCTTTGCTTAGTTACTATAATTGGTGACCACAAGGCAATGGAAAGACCACCAGTGACGGGCTGGGAGCGATTTACAAAACCCAGGAAGGCAGATGCAACATCCACACGAACTTGAGATGTACATATCTCACGCTGCCATTAGAGCTCCATAAAAGGATGCTCAGTAAAGACTAACCATGGATTTCTTAAATGTTCCCCTGTTGAGTTTATTCCTCAAAAAAATGGGACCCTTGTGTCGTGAACGAGGTCTTCATAGTGTCTACCTTTGAGTATTGACTAGAGAGTTTCAAGTCTCTTTAATGAAACACAATGGGTACAAGTTGATGCACCCACATGAGCAGCCTGTAATTTTACTATTAACTCCTAAACTCTCTGTTTACATTGGGAAGTTATGATTGCTTTAGTGTATGGGACGAAGATCCGCGAGGATGGCGAACATGTTTGTTTTCCTGTCACCACAGAAATGGAAACTTTCAAAGAGGAATTTCTGATTGTGTATTTTTTTTTTTTATAGTCAATCAGGCTTCCTTTTGTCTTTCTTCACTCCTTCCCAACGATTGTCACAAAATAAAACCTATTTGCAAACACAATTGCCTCTTTATAATGGAATGTTATATAAATTAAATTTCTGTCTACAGTGCTCTGATAATAAGCAATAGAGTTCAAACTATCCAAAATGTCAAACCAACACAACTTACATCCCAGCCCTGAAGACACCTTGAGAAAACAAAGCTGGCTACGCTCGGCGGTGGCTTTGCGGATTGTTACCTCAGCTCAGTCAGCATTCACGTTCCTTGGGAGAATTTTTGAAATTTCCGCTGGAAATTTCATGAGGGAGCTTCCTAAACACCTTATGGAAACAGCCTGATTTCCAGCACATTCCTGTGGCTTCCGTTGAACAGAGTTGGCCCGCTGTAACTCTGATCACAGCGAGTTTCTTCTTTAGTGTCCAGCTCAAATCTTCTTTACAATGAAGTTACCTCCCCGGGGAAGAAACTGAAATTTGGTCCTAGGATTTGTGGCATGAAAGCAGATGGCCATGGACTTGACAACAGAAATGTCCGCCTGCACTTACAGAATAACAAGGTGTTGATGGCATCAACTAGGAGCTGCCAGTATTAGAAGGAACAATTGGAAATGGCACTTTCTGCCTGAGACACGGATAAGCATATCTTCCTTGTTGCTTGCCTTTAGTTTGGGGCATTTCATATCTCCATAAAGGAGAAGCAAGCTACTATTTCCCAGTGACCACGGGTCTGATCCCATGCGGGAGAAGGAAGTTCCACTGACCAAGGAGACCAGGCCAGAGGTGGATCTGCAAGCTGGAGATACAAGATGAAGAAGGCACTGCACAGAATCCTGCCCGGATGGGCCCATCATTCTGGGACATCTAGTTGTTTTGTTAAATAGATTTTTATTGATTTCAGAGAGGAAGGGAGAGGGAGAGAGAGAGAAACATCAATGATGAGAGAGAATCAGAGATCAGCTGCCTCCTGCATGCCACGAAACAGGATGGAGCCCACAACCGGGGCATGTGCCCTGACCTGGAATCGAACTGTGACCTCCTGTTGCATAGATTGATGCTCAACCACTGAGCCATGCCAGCGGGGCAGGGACATCTAGTTTTCTGTGGCTGAAGTGTCACAGTGAGAGACTGTGCCTGGTGAGAGTGTCCCTGGTGTATCCTCCAGAACCACACCTGGATTGGGCATCTGGATCTGCAGTCAGCAGTTCATTATAGATCAGAAGAAGGGACAGAATAGATTCTTCAAGTGGTGCATTTGGAAAACATTTTGCAATTGTTACCATCTGGCCTTTCTCGTACCCGCCTTTCTCCTACCACAGGAGACACCTTCGCGAAGGCGGACCGGATGGTTAAGCACACTTGGCAAGGCCAAGGGCCATGGCACCTCCAGCTCAGCCGTCGCCCGGCTGGATCCAGCCGGCACAGAGAGCAGTAAAAATGAGCCGGTGATAAACTCCGGCCACGTCCGGGAAATCGATCATCTCCCAGCCGTCCCCGGCCTGCGCTGATAAATGGCATTGTTTTTGCATCGCAGGCCCTTTTCAACATGATGAACTTTTCTGAAAGGAACCCAATTCCATGATGAAGAGATTTGGGCAGAAACGAGGAGCCGCTGCCCAGTCAGAGCGAGGCTGCAGGCTTTGATGAATGATGCGCAGCCCGGCGGTGGCCGGGCGCCAGGAGGCGGGAGCGAGCTGGACCGGCTGAGGCTGAAGGCAGGAGTGATCACCAGCATCTGAGGACACCCTGTGTCCGATAGGTCTGATGCCATTCTGCACTCTGATAGGCTCTCAGTAAGCACCTTGGTGAATGAATGAAAACATATGAGCACATGAATGGGACATTTTGAAATTTAAATACTGTGTGATTTTTAAAAAATATATATTTTATTGATTTTCTACAGAGAGGAAGAGAGAGGGAATAGAGAGTTAGAAACATCAATGAGAGAGAATCATCTATCAGCTGCCTCCTGCACACCCCTTACTGGGGACGTGCCTGCAACCAAGGTACATGCCCTTGATTGGAATCGAACCTGGGACCTTTCAGTCCGCAGGCCGACGCTCTATCCACTGAGACAAACCGGTTTCGGCTGATTTTTTTTTTTTTTTAATCCAAAGTTTAGTACCCTTGGGAATAACGATGTGAACCAGTTCAGAAAAAATTTAAAGCTATTTTCAGTCCTTTTATTATAAATGGCAATATAAACTTTGCACAGACGTATACTGACTGCAGTTTATGGGATTGCAAGCATTTTGAAAAATAATTTACAAACCGAAGACATTGAATATGGAGTAAAATTATAAAAATCTAAAAACCATATTTGAAGGTGGCGTGATACCACATGTTATAGCTCGAGCTGCAGACCTGTAGAACAATGCTCTCAGAAGCATAGACAGCTTATTTCACCACTATTCTGCCATTAAATAATTAGGTGCTTACACAAATATTGTATAGATCTCTTTCAGACTTGGGAGTGCAGGGGCGGGGGCGGAGGAATGCTCAATTCCAATAATAATCAGATAAGTTTTAGCTCGGCCTGCGTGGCTCAGTGGTTGAGTGTAGGCCTATGAACCAGGAGGTCACAGTTGCACCTGCCCAGGTTGTGGGCTGGATCCCCAGGGTGGAGCGTGCAGGAGGCAGGTGATCCATGATTCTCTGTCATCATTCATGTTTGTGTCTCTCTCTTCCTCTCTAAATCAATAAAAAATATTTAAAAAACAATAATCAGAAGAGTGTTAGCTCGATCCGGATAATTTGATCACATAACCCTACCTTACACCCAGCCCTTTCCAATTTCCTGGCTTTACATAAACCCCATTCTGCATTTTAATGGACCTTCCATTCACCTGCTCAGTGTGCGACTCAGAGAAACTCCAGTATGAGTGGGTCATCTCCCTCGACGTAACATCCATGTTTATGGCTGGGGACAGTTTTGTATGATTTCTCTCCGTGACCACTTGCTACCCTTCGGTGCTACGCCCAGCACCCCTGCAGCTGACAAAGTGAAAATGCCTTGGACTGGATGATTGGAACCCTTTGGGGTCTTTCTTCCAAAGACACGTGACCGTGCCACGTCCGTTATTCTGTTCTTGGAGGCAACACACAGAATTCCCTCTCCAGGGTCATCGTGATGTCACCTGGCAGACCCCTTCAGCGAAGGGCACTTTGCTTGTGCCGTGGCTCTCTCTAGAGTCCCTGTGAGAGACCGCAGCTCTTGGGGGACAGGTGTTCTCCGGCGAACCTCAGCTCTGCTTGATTGGCAGCCCTAGTCCGCTCCCGAAATTGTCGAGAAAGAGCAGCGAAGAATAAAATTGCACTCCTTGATCACTTCCACTGTCCTGAGGGTTTTTACCTGATGTATTCTCTCTAGGGGTTCCTTTGAAGAAGCAGTTTTCTATTGTTGAGAAGAGTTTAATAAGCTTGAGATGATTTGTTGCTGGAAGCCAGTCATACCAACTGTGTAGGAATAGTTTTCATTTTTTTTCTGTGATTTTAAAACTTTATTTTAGTGAATTATAGAATTACGTAAGCAATCCTGGTTTCCTCAAATCAGAAAGACTGATTTTTTTTCTACCTGTGCTAAGTCACAGGTAGATTTGGCTAGTGCCAGCCGAGGGCTCCTAGCCTCATGGTGAAAGCTGCTAAGAGAGCAACAACAACAACAAAACACCCCACAAATTAGCTGTCTTCTTTGTGCTTTCATCTGCTTGTTTGTGGAGGTTATTATGCACAGGTTTTATGCAAGGGATTAATCCAGCAGGGCCTTTATTGTTAGACTCTATTGCTGCTTGAAGCACGAGTTCCTAACTTTTTCTGTTTCATTGATTTGAGTCTTGAATTTCTTACCTCCTTCTTTCTCCCTTAGTTTGCTGTTGTTCTTTTTCTAGTTTCTTGCTATTTCATTTTTAACCTTTCATCTTTCCAGAGGTAAGTACATAGGTATCAAACTTTATGGAAAACATCATGGCTTCACTCTTACTAGTTGTTTTTTTTGTTTGTTTGTTTGTTTGTTTGTTTGTAATATACATTTTTATTGATTTCCGAGAGAAAGGGAAAGGGAGATAGAAACATCAGTGATGAGAGCGAATCATTGATTGGCTATGTCCTGCCTGCCCCTCTTGGGGGTGGAGCTCACATCTGTCCTGACAGAGAATCAAACCATGACCTCCTGATTTATAGGTCAACACTCAACCACTGAGTCATGCCAGCTGGGCACTAGTTTGATTAAGTAATAGGGATTTAAAAGCAGAATATGTGATTTTTCTTGCACTGTTGTTTGGCACTGTGATTGGTTTTGAAAGACATGTGCCTAAATATCATCATGCTTTGTCATTTTCTCAGATTGGTCCCAAATTTTTTCTGTACATACTTGATACGTATGTGTTCCCAATTGCTAATTCTTTCTGGTAAAATATATGTTATTTTTTTCATGATATTTTTTCTTTACAGAGATGTTTACTACAATAAAATCCACTTATCTGCTATTAATTTAACCATCCTAATGTCATGTCTAGGATCATCAATGTTTCAGAGTCAGTCAGAGTTTGGTCAGACCTTTGATACATGACACAGTTCTCTGTATATCTGGCTTCTGGATAATTCGTGCTGTGCTAGAATCCTAAAGTGTAATCAACCTATTACAAACCAATTTTGAGTATCATGAGAAATCTTCCAAGCAGTAAATAGTTTTGTTCTCATTTAATACACAATTAAAACATCACTTTCAGAGGTTAAATCTGTGTCTGATGCCTATTTACCTAATATTTCAAGGGCTGTGCAATCTCATTAAGTGAAATCCAATTATCTGTTCCAAGGAGAAACAAGTATTTCTTATCTCTCTGCCAAAAATGTTATTGATCAGAAGATGACCTATAGCAAGTAACATGTCCAAGGTCAGAGAGAGTTTCTGATACTCAGAAGATTAACCCAAGATTCTCTGGATCCTAGATGTCTCATTTCATTTCTGGCTGACACTACTTCCTTTATTTTAATACAGACATTAAATTTAATAATGGAATGCCTAAGTCACTTTCTCCTACTTTACAGTCAACATCACTTTTTTTTTTTTTTTAATAAACAGAAGATAATTAAGCAAGTAAGAAATTTCTCTTTTTATATGACAGGTTCCATTATAGGTTTTCAGTTCCAATACTAAGTTATTTACTTTTTTACACTGCTAAATATTAAGCACATCTTTTAAAAAATATATTTTATTGATTTTTTACAGAGAGGAAGAGAGAGGGTTAGAGAGTTAGAAACATCCATGGGAGAGAAACATGGATCAGCTGCCTCTTGCACACCCCCTACTGGGGATGTGCCCACAACCAAGGTACATGCCCTTGACCGGAATTGAACCTGGGACCTTTCAGTTTGAAGGCTGATGCTCTATACACTGAGCCAAACCGGTTTTGGCTAAGCACATCTTTCCCCCCCCCTCAAAAATATGCTAAATATACTCCAAGGAAAAGTGAATTTTACTTCAAAAACCATATTGAAGATATAAAAATAGTTAAATAAGATACCAGGCACTTTATTTCTACTCCATAGACAAGACAAGACAAGAAGTAAATAAGAAATGCAAAACTAAAGATCCAATGGTAGAAGATGAATCAAACTTTTAAAGCCCCTATCACCCCCTCTCCAGTCCCCACCCAGGAGTCATGGCCAGATGAGTGGGAGAGGAAAGGGGGGTGGGGGAGGGTAGAAATTAACCCAGGCATCCACCCACTGAGTTTTCTGTACCTGAGTCAGGACTGAGCTCTGAGAGACAACATTTTAAGTTGGATAAAGGCTTGATTAAAAAAAAAAAATAGTTCAGCATAGGCCGGTTTGGCTCAGTGGATAGAGTGGCAGTCTGTCGACTGAAGGGTCCCGGGTTCGATTCCAGTCAAAGGCATGTACCTTGGTTGTGGGCACATCTCCGGTGGGGGGTGTGCAGGAGGCTGCTGGTCGATGTTTCTCTCTCATCGATGTTTCTAGCTCTCTATCCCTCTCCTTTCCTCTCTGTAAAAAGTCAATAAAATATATTTAAAAATAAAAATAAATAAATAGTTTATCACATTCTTATGTGTTTTCATGAAATTCTCTCATCAAGGCCTTTCCTGCTATCTCCCTTATTTTCCTAGCATCTTCAGACTCAACTCCATGACTCAGTGCTACCTCCCAAAATTCTAATTAAGACCTGGGGTGGACAGAATGTCAGCTTCCTTCTCTCTTGGTTAGACAACTAATTACTAGAGCTTGCCTATTCTCCTTCCACATGTCATTCTGCAGAAATGAGTAATGCATAATTTAGTTTATGAACACAGAGGTTTACTGGAGCCAAGACATTCTGCTACAAACACAGTGATGAATCAGAGTGGGTTTCTACGCTGTGGTTAAGCAGGTTTTAATTGGTATTCCGGTAGAAGGAACGGATTGAGATTCTGAGCGTGCTTTGCTTTTAATAATGAGCAAACAGGAAAGCCACAGGCAGTGCCTGAGAAACACACATAAACGATAGGAACATTTCACAGCTTGGTGCCCCCAACACGGTCCTTGGGACTGATGGTCTGAGGGAGCCGCTGTGAACGGAATCATTCCTCATTAAAAGCAGCAGGTAGGGCACGTGAATTTATAAAGTGTTATGAGGATGTTGGCATGAATGATAACTCAAATAAAATCACAGACTTCTAAATGGGGGGGAAAAATCAGTAAATATGCTTATTACTGTGTTGATGGATACTGGTACTATTAAAAATATCACTTCAAAACGAGAGATCATTTATTACAATAATTCTTCAGAATGAATGTGTATATGCACAAATCATATTCTAGACCATTTTGGTACATGGAAAACGTTTGATTTGCCCTAATGTCCCGACATGTTAGTCAGTTGAACACACAGTGCGGAATGACACACTATTTCATAAACCATTGTTTAATATCAGAACCAATTAATTACATGAAAATCTAACATCAGATGAAACAACCAACACAGAGATAAGAATGAACCAACCAAAACAAAAAGCAGAAACCAAAACAAAAACAAGGTTATAGCTCTACAAAGAAAAAGAAAGGACTAAAAATTCATACTTAAAAATGGTAATAGCCCGGCTGGTGTGCTCACTGGTTGACCATCGAACTCTGAACCAGGAGGACACGGTTCAATTCCCAGTCAGGGCACATACCCAGGTTGTGTGCTCAGTCCCCAGTATGGGGCGTGCAGGAGGCAGCTGATCAGTGATTCTCATCATTGATGTTTCTATCTCTCCTTCTCCCTTCCTCTCTGAGATCAATAAAAATATAATAATAAAAAAGCTTTTAAAATGATAAATATTAGAGCATTTCTGTTATGCACAAAATCATCTGAGAAATGTGCTTTGCACAAATGTATGTGTAAGGAAAACAATCCTTACCTAGTGTCTTAAAATTGTCTCATCTGTTAGAGCAGTGATTTTCAGCCCTTTCCATCTCATGGCACACATAAACTAATGACTACAATTCTGTGGCACACCAAAATATATATATATATATTTCACCATTCTGACCAAAAAGTAGGCATAACATTTTTTAAAAATATATTTTATTGTTTTTTTACAGAGAGGAAGAGAGAGGAATAGAGAGTCAGAAACATCGATGAGAGAGAATCATCAATCAACTGCCTCTTGCTCAACCTCTTCTGGGAACGTGCCCGCAACCAAGGTACATGCCTTGACCGGAATCGAACCTGGGACCTTTCAGTCCACAGGCTGACGCTCTATCCACTGAGCCAAACCGGCTGCAGCAGGTATAACATTTTTACAGATAATTTGCTTATTGCCTTGGGAAGGGTAGCCGTTGTTTTTGGTCAGTGTCTCATTTCTCTGTCATTCTTAGTCATAATCGCTAAAGCCTTCCAATAGCCTCATGTTTCACTTTAGCCTTGAGGACCCGTGGAAATAGAATACCCTCCTTTCTGGTACGATGCTCCAGGGAGTTTTCTCTTTAATGCAGCCTTTATGTCCACTTTTATTTCCGAAGGCCGCTGGGCATGCCGTATTACGTGTCTTTACAGGTGATCTTACGCTGTAAAATCTAATTTAATTTTACCTTCCATAAAATTCCAAGTAGATGTTCTGCAATAGATAGATATCTTTTTTGAGTGTCCAGGAGTATGTTACCTGTTGCTTGTGATATTGCTGTGGGAAAAGGAAGGAATGAGAGAGCTGCATTCAGATTTCACATCCTGAGCCGAAACCAGTTTGGCTCAGTGGATAGAGCGTCAGCCTGTGGACTGAAGGGTCTCGGGTTTGATTCCAGTCAAGGGAATGTACCTTGGTTGCTGGCATGTTCCCCCTAGGGGACGTGCAGGAGGCAGCTGATGTATGACTCTCTCTCATGGATGTTTCTAACTCTCTCTCTCGCTCCCTTCCTCTCTGTAAAAAATTAATAAAATATATATTTTTAAAAACACACAAATTTCACATCCTGAAAGGCAGTCATCTTCAGCCTCATTGCTGGGTTCTTTGTACAACCTCGTATTAACTACAGCTCCCATAAGGTTCTGATTGTTGTAACAGCCATTAAGGACGTGAAACCCATTGAGCTAATAATTAAAACAGCTTTCATTTGTGTATTTAAGTCTGATTTGAGGAATTCATTGGCATTTATTTGACATTTCCAAAATCTTATTAATACTAAATTAAATGCATCATTGGGAACTTGAATTTAAACCTTATTATTATTCTGTATTTAAATTTAAAGAGTACTGACATACAGTACCACTGCTTCTCTAGCCAGCAGAGTGTTGAGTATTTTTATTTGAATCACTCAATCAAAAATTAATTTCCAGAGATGTTTTGTTGGGGGGGAAATTGCTCATAACGTTTAGAGAGCAAAAAAATAATTTTAGTTAATTGGTTAAGTTCTAGTGAAATTTCTTTTGTCAAGTAGGAATACTTTAAAATACTTTTTTTTTTTTTTTCAGGAAAAAAAGTGACTAACTTTTGGTGCATTGAAAACTTTGTGTGATTGCATCAAAGTCCATTATCCTGAAAACAAAACAAATATTTATGGGAGTCTAAGAGTTTAACTGTACAATCCTTTTTTATAATTTTCATAATTAAAATAATTATTTTTATAATTAAAATTTTTTATAATTTTTTATTTCCTAGTGAGTTTATTGGACTGACATTGGTTAATAAAATTATACAGACTTCAGGTATACAGTTCTATAATACAGCATCTGAACTGTGTGTTCACCACCCAAGTCAAGTCTCCTTCATCACCATTTATCCCCCCTTTATCCACTTCTATCTCCTCCCCACCCACCCCCCCTTCCCTCTAGGAACCACCATACTGTTGTCTGTGTTTAACTGTGAAATCCTAATAATTTACAACTACTCTTAACTTTCACTGGAAACATAACTTAACAAAGTATAATACTAGAGGCCCAAAGCACAAAGATTCACACCAGAATAGGCCTTCCTTCCTCCTGCTGCCGGCACCACCTGTGTTCCTGCCAGAGTTGCCTTCGCCTCTCACCTTGTCACATCAATTTGCATATTTCCTCCTTATTGGCTGTGGGTGCTGCCATCTTTGTTCATGGAGCTATGGTCAATTTGCATATCCAGTCTTTCTTGGATAGGATTCCTTTTAAGTAGATTGATATGGCAAGACATAGGAGCAATCATCATTAAATATAAGGGAACAAAGAGAATTCTAATGTATTTTAGCTATAGATGGCTTTTCTTCTAAAAGTGCATAATGATATGTGGGTTCCTTAGGTTTCTTGGTGGTTAATGCTATCGCTGAACTTTCATATTATAGATGCACAATGAACCGTCCATCCAGGGTGAGTGCCCAAGTACCTGTCGGAACACCTACTGCGACCACCCTTTCTTCTCCAAAAGCTTACGTTTAGCTCAGTTTGGGTCACTGGAGTTTCAAAACAAGTGTGTTGTTTGTTACATGGAAGTTAGAACTTTTTAAAAAAAGAGAGAGAAGGAGCAGGAAGTTGTGTTGAATGAATGCATTTTGTAAAGCTAGATAAGCAAAGAGATTTTCCCAGGCGTTGATGTGAAGAAAACAATACCTCCTATTTTGCCTAAGGGCAATATTCTATTGGTAGGAATTCACGCAGGGCTGAATGCTCGGATTCTGTTGTGTCTGTACTTGAGGGTGATGCTGTATCTTTCCTGGCCAATCCTAATGGACCAGGGACCACCTTATTTGCAGAATTCCCGGAATAAGTATCTATTTCCTTTCTGATTCCAGCTCAGTACCTGTAGCTTTTCTTGCCTAGAGGAGAATAGAAAATTTGTAAAAGGGGTGAAATTTGTTTAAAGCACATTTTGCTTCGTTTCTTATGCTGTCTCTAAAAGCAGATGTGGCAACATCTGGTGCTGTTTTACATATGTACTCAGTGCAATATTTTTGAGAGTGATTTATTTATTCATTCAACTCACAGGTACTGCTTGTTATATTTACTTCTTGCCAAGAATTAAGATAATGAGGTATACCTTGATGTTATTCTTAATGTTGCCTAGCACTTTCCTTACCGGAGTCAGCTTTATCTCAAATCAGACCTATTCACTGATGAAAACCAATAAATACATTTTTGTTTTCGCATAACTAATTTTGCTCTGATGTTCTGCCATTTTCAAAAATGCCTCTTAACATCACATATGAGAACCAGTGCTATAAAAATGGATATAAAGGGTTCCTGCTTTTCAGCTGTAGGAAGGGCAAATTTCTTTCAAAAAGAATCATGGGATACCTGGTGAAACAAAGGTATTTGCAAAGGTCTATGGGGAAGACAGCTTTTGTGGGAAAACTATAGCAACTGGGAAGATTAATTATCAAGGAGGATAATTAATTATTCTGGAATGAATTGTCCAAAAATAATAGAATAAATCGTCAAGACCAGAAAAGTAAAGTTTTCGAAAGCCTCAATGTAGATTCTCAAAATTTGAATTTGTAGAAATGAAAATTTTGTAACAAACAAACAAACACCAAAACACCTTTAAGAATGTAACTCAGCCAAAACTGGTTTGGCTCGGTGGATAGAGTGTCAGCCTGCGGACTGAAAGATCCCAGGTTCAATTCCGGTCAAGGCATGTACCTTGGTGACCGGCACATCCCCAGTGGGGGGTGTGCAAGAGGCAGCTGATCCATGATTCTCTCTCATCGATGTTTCTAGCTCTCTCTCTCTCTCTCTCTTCCTCTCTGTAAAAACTCAATAAAATATATATATATTTTTAAATGTAATCCAAATCTCAGGCCCCACACTTACTACCTGAGCGTAATAAAGTACTTTGTGATGACTGCTCATAATTCCTGAAGTCCCTTCTCTATGCTTTGTTAGTCATGTTTTGTAATTAGGCACAAAAGCACAGGCTCTCCATGCACAGAAGTAAATGCTTGGCCACTTCATGAACAAGAAAAGTAAACCTTGTCCATCTTCCCTTGGAACTAAAAGATCTTAGTCTTTTATCGAGGTTAAACACAATGTCAAATGCATTTTCTCCTTAAAAGGTGCCATCATGTAATTAGTCACCTTGATGATCAGAAAAGGTTTACAGAGCTCAAACATCTTGACTTCCCAGATAAAGTTTTTCCTTTATTAAAAGATTGAAGTGGCCACTTGAAAAAAAAAAAATTTTTTTTTATCAGAATAGAAAATCCATTAGGAACTATGTGGCTTCTCAAACTTGTTACTCGAATAAGTAATGTTCAAGGCATTCTTTTAAGACAGTACCCTCTCAGAGCAAATACATAATTATTTTTTAATAAAGGTAATAGCGATAGTTGTAACCTTTCACCCGGAATTAAAAGACAATAAAAGGAGACAAGAATAGATCAGTAGGTGATACTCATCTGGGCCCTTAAAAGAAGATGTGTGATTTTTGTTGTTGTTAAAGAACAAAGCATGCAGCAGGAAGCTACTAAAGACAATTTTAATCATAGGAAATAAAGTTCAATATAAGAATTTAAGTGAAAATGCTGAAATATGAAGAAGCTATATTCTTGGTAACATTGAAGCAACACAGAACAAAAGGCAAAAAAAAACTAGAAGGAGAATAGATAGGTGAGTAAAAGAATTTGTATGCTAAGAACTTTACCCAAGACATAAATCAACCAAACCACTGAAGTGTCTAACGTGGACAAACATTAGCGGTGACAGGATCATTCAGAGCTGGAACATTTAGCAATATTTTTCATTGGAATATGAATTTTACTGAGAAAATGGAAGTTCAGGGAGGAGCAGATTACTTTTTGAAAAGTTTCAAATTAACCAAACTTAGTAAAGAAGTAGGGGAATCATAAAAAAAATTGGATTACACAAGGGCTCTTTCTCATGCAGGTCTCAAAATACTTTATACATTTCTGCCCCTTCTCTTTCAAAGAATAGATGACAAAGTGCTTGCCTGCGCAGGTTGATTAGTATGTCCCGACATGTTCAAGATCCCATCAACCATTAGCGCCTCATACATCGAGCAAGCCTGAGATCGTCCATAGTGAGTAGTTTACTTTCTTTTACAGAACATTCCCATGAAATAGAAGGACCAGGTATAGGTTTCCTCAGATTTGTCTCTGTGTTCAAAGGAAAAAAACACACAAAACAAATAGAGTCTAGGACAGGGGTCCTCAAACTTTTTAAAGTGGGGGCCAGATCACGGTCCCTCAGAGAGCTGGAGGGCCGGACTATATGAACTACTAATTCCTACTGTAACACCTCGGCTGCGCTCACTGCCCAAAAAACCTGGTGGGCCAGATCAGACTCCTCTGCGGGCCGCATGTGGCCCGCGGGCCGTAGTTTGAAGACCCCTGGTAGGATGTAGGATTCAAAAGCCAATTTTGAGGTCCAAAGTAGACGACTTCCCTTTCTTTCTCATTCATTCCTACCCTAGCAAGTCTGACTCTCTTCCCAACAGGTTCATACCAGGAAAACCAAGATCAGTAGTCCAATATTTTCCTCCCAAATGTGTAAGAGAGGAGATTTGCCAATGTACATGCTCGTATGTGTAGAAAGAAAGTTTGCAAATGGCGTGCCCATCAGATCAGGGCATCCATAGTTGGAGCATGAGGTTCCTCTGCGTAGGCCTTTCATTCCACTCTATTTCATGAGACATTCGGGGGATGCCTGGTGCTGACTGTTGAGTGTGATGTCTCCTCCATCTTCCCAGCCTGAGAAGGAGCCCCCAAACATCTCCAGATAGACCCTAGAAGAACAGGAGAGAAAGAACCATGCTCATTCACTTAACGTTTTACTGTGTTGGAAGCATATTTTGCATTACAATTAAGCTGAAATGTAACTACTTCCCTGACCGCCTTTTTTTTTTTTTTCTTCAAGCAGGAAATTTAAATGTCTATTAATGATGCCATAAAAGAGAACAATCGCTTTTATGTTTAATAAAGTACTATCTATAATATTTTATTTATACAGTATTATGCTTTCCATTTTGAGCGGCGAGATGTAAAATCACTCTCCTTTATGTGAGCGCTCCTTGAGTAGTCTTTCGGAGAGGAGGCCTAGGGAGATGGGGATCCATCCTCAGACCATGAATACCAAGTAGATCCGATGCCGCAGTGCTCCCGCGAGCTCTTACAACTGGGCTGGCTGGCAGTGAAATGCCTAATTAGCACCGTGGGCTTTTAGGAACCTTTGTTTCTACCTCCTAAGGATCACGTGCTCCTTCTGCATTCGTCCAGGATGCTCTACCCAGGAGCCAGCTCAGCAGAGTGAGCTGCAACATAGCTTTTCTGGAAGCCTGCTTCTGCTGAATGCTTGGTAGACGCGTACATCCTGGACAAGTCATCAGCCTCTCTGTCTCAGTCTTGTTACCTGTCACTCTCCTTGGGAGGGAGAGGGGGGCGGGAGTTGGAGGGAGGAGTTGTTGTATTAAATGAACAGATTTTATAACACATTTAACATGAAAGTATGACTTTGTGAAGTACTGAGAAAACTGATTGATGATATTATCTTACTAAAGGCCTGGTGCACTGGTGGGGTCCCTCAGCCTGGCCTGCGCCCTCTCACAATCCGGGATCCCTCGGGGGATGTAGTAGTACAAGAAATGGCAAGTGGCCAGGGAGGAAGCCAAGCTCAGCCATGCCACTCCAGCTCATTGGAGCCTGATGGCCTGTCACTGCCTCCGTAGCTGCCTCGATGGTGGGAAAGACTCCCCTCTTCCCTCATCTCCTAGCAGCTGTGCTTGCCAGCCATGAACCCAGCGTCTGGCACCCATCAGATGAGCAGCGTTCCCATTGTAGGAGCACACTGAACATCCGGGGACAGCTCCTGTGTTGAGTCTCTGCCCCCCGGTGGTCAGTGTGCATCATAGCGACCAGTCAAATGGTCAACTGGTCGCTTAGGCTTTTATATATATAGATGTGAAAGGATGAAAACACACATGGTAGGACCATGCCTCCTCTCCCTTTCGCCACATCCAAGCCTTATTATTATTATTAGTCCCTGAACTTGACAAAAAGACAAGCTGCAAGTTGACAAAAAACAGGTCTCCAAGGAGGGGCAGAAGGCAGAGATCTTTGTTCTCCGCCATCACAGCATGTTGGCTGCAGCCCTTATACATGCATTGCTGATGGATTCAGTGTAAACATCCTGCCTGCATCTGGAGCAGGGGAGGGATGAAGAGCAGGGTCACGCAACAGTTTGCCTTTTCTTTTTACCAAGGAGGCGGCGGTTTTTCTAGAATGCTCCCCAGACGGTCTATGTCTGGGCTTGGTTTAGATTGCACAGGCCTTGCTGAGCCAACCGAGGACACTGGGGGACAGGACTGCTGTGCTTGGCCTTGACCCTGGTTCTCCGCCTTGGCAGAGGCCTTAGAACCATCTGGTGAGCTTTCGAAATGCCAGCTCCCAGGTTCCCCTGCTCAGGCCTGGAGCTGGGTTTCCTGCTGCTTAGACAGAATAAGCGCCTTGTTCCAGAGTTGCCTTGTTGCCCCTGGAGATGGTGGTGTGGGAATCGTGTAATGGCTCAAAAGTCCCTGCCTGGAGTATGGAGAGGAGGAAGAGGAACGCTGCATAAGCAATTAAGTGTGTCTGCCCCCACTGGCCATCCAGACCTGGCACATCCACCTCAGCAATCAGATGGCTGGACAGGTGCCCAGTGAGGGACAGGAGACCCATTCCCCGATGGCACTGACTGACTTCCTGAATCCGGCTCGGGAGTGTCTGAGCTTAGGTTATTTTCCCCCCTTTTACGTAAGAATTGATTTAAAAAAAATATTTCTATCACTGGAAACATTTCAGGTTAGTGACATTATTTTAAAAATTAATCCAGACCTGCCCAGCCAGCATAGTCATGACTTATGAACCAGGAGGTCAAGGTTCAATTCCCGATCAGGTCATATACCCGGGCTGCAAGCTCAATCCCCTGTGGGGTGTGCAGGAGGCAGCAGATCAATGATTCTCTCTCATCATGGATGTTTCTATCTCTTTCCCTCCCCTTCCTCTTTGAAGTCAATAAAAGTATATATATTTTTTTTAAAAAAATCCAGACCCATGTTCACTCATGTGTGAATGGCCAGGCCATTCTTCGATGGGCATGGGGAAGGATGCAGGTGCCTCCCCATTCACACATGAGTGAACATAGTTCTGGATTGAATTTTTTAAAATTTATTTTTATTGACTTCAGAGAGGAAGGGAGAGGGAAAGAGTGAGATAGAAACATCGATGATGAGAGAGCAAGCTTAGGCAAAGCTGGGTGCCACACCAGTTTGTAAAGGATACACAGAGGACAGGAAGCCTGAGAAGCAACCGAGAGGTCTCAGAACAAATATTCTCGAAGGAATGCAGTGTCCACAGCTCACCCGCCCGCCGCTGATCCATTAGAGTGGGGCTTATCTCCCAACCAGTGTCAGCGGTTGACTGATGGTAGAGCCATCTCTGTGAATCATGGGAGGGGAGACCCCGAGAGGGGCCAGATGAATGAGCAGTAAGTGAGGACATGAAAGAAGTAGGGCTGAGAGCTCTTTCTAGAATGTTAGATATAAAGGTGCAGATAGAGAGAGTGCGTGCCTAAGGCTGCCCCCGGAAAGCATGAGCCATTGGGGGTAATTTTTTAAAATATATTTTTATTGATTTTTTTACAGAGAGGAAGAGAGAGGGATAGAGAGTTAGAAACATCAATGAGAGAGAAACATCCATCAGCTGCCTCTTGCACACCTCCTACTGGGGATGTGCCCACAAGCAAGGTACATGCCCTTGAATGGAATCGAACCTGGGACCTTTCAGTCTGCAAACCGACGCTCTGTCCACTGAACCAAACCGGTTTTGGCAGGGGGTAGTTTTATTGATGGTGGGGTTGGAAGGAGGTGCAGGTGTACATTAGGGGTGGTGCACACGATAGTTGAGAATTTTGTCTGCTCAAGCTTAGTTTTGCTTAAACCTTGCTCACCTCGGACAGGCTGCAGTGAGCTCATTTTGGATCTTCGAACACCCCGACTGGATGATGGAGCCCCAGCTGATCCTGTTGTTTATTTTTATTTTCTCTGGGGAGCACAAGGCCATTTATGTGTTCTCTGCTCTAATGGAATTTAAATCTTCGCCACATGACAGATTGGCATCATTAATGCTATTACACTTATGTGAAATTTGTCTGTCACTTGTGGATGGAAGCAGTAATTATGATATTGAAATTCAGTTGGCAACCTCTGATTTCCCTCCCCAAGTTTATAGTCTCTCAACTGTTTCCTGGAAAGGCTTCCAGATTCAAGGCCACGGGGCAGCTGATGATACAGCCTTCATTTCTGGGTCTCTTCTTAGGACAGTCAGATATGGCAGGTCTGGTAGAAAGGGAAAGAATGGCCTAGGCTGGGTTATTTGTGAATATCAAATGCCAAGAAATGGAGATGGTTTTACATGATCAGACCTGAATCCCACTGGGAACAGTTTAATTAGAAACTGATATCGGACAATCCAAATCTCCCCAGAGCAGAAAAATTAGATTCAGAACAAAGACACAGGCCAGGTTAGCATTTTCGGTCTCCTGCCTTAAGCAAGATCCATTTCAGCCAGGCTTTCTGACCTTCACATGAGCCTCAATATAGAACACAATTCTAATACTGTCATTTCTGGAGGCTTTTTCATTATTTTCAGGTGAGGAGAGGTTAAAGGTTTGCTACCTGGTACTCTGTCCCTAAACAGCTCCTACTCTTCCTCCCCTGAAAAGTAGAAAAGAAAATGTGTGTGTGTGTGTGTGTGTGTGTGTGTGTGTGTGTGTGTGTGTTAAGTAGTTGAGAGGGGAAAGAGTAGTAGGTAAGGAGGAAGAGTAAGAAGTGAGAGAAGAAAGGGAGGATTAGGAGAAGGTGTACATGTCCATAGAGACACAGGGAGAAGGTGCAGGTTGCAGGAAGAGACAGGTGAAGGTGAGAAGAAGGCAATGGGGGCAGTGGGAGGGCAAAGCAATACAGAGGAGAGTTTTTAAAAACAGGTGGTTGGGATTTGGGACTGAAGAAAAAAATTTTAATATTCACATTGGTCAACATATCCCATAATATTTCTAGAATTGAGTTGGATGGACAATAGTTGGTGCTAAGTCAACTAAAATGATAGATGTTCTTCTTGTTAGAACCTACAGGCAACAAGATGTAGTAAAATAGGAGCTCATTTTATAAAGGACATGTTCCTTTTGAACATAATTTTTAATGTGAAATAAGATAATAGCATTATAAAGATTGGGCTAGAATAAATACATTCCAGTGAGGATATTGGATTTGAGCAATGGAACCCAACCCAGCTCATAAGCACCTGACTATATGGCAAGGAAATTGGGTAGTTCCTGGTATCAACAGGCAGAGAAAAAGCTTCCAAAACCACAAAAACAGCCTTCAGGGGAAAATGTAACCCATGTCATGTGCTCAGGTGTGGTCGGCTCAGCAAAAACAATATTTTTGGTGTGACGCAGGATTTTAGTAATTGGTTTATGTGCCCGATGAGATGAAAAAGGTTGAATGACGCTATTCTACGTATCATGCTCTGTGCCCAGGAACCTTGCCTGTGCAGGCACCTCAATAGACCTCTTTTCCTCTCTGGCAGGGGTCCTTAAACTTTTTAAAGTGGGGGCCAGATCACGGTCCCTCAGAGAGCTGGAGGGCCGGACTATATGAGTTACTAATTCCTACTGTAACACCTCGGCTGCGCTCACTGCCCAAAAAACCTGGCGGGCCGGATCAGACTCCTCTGCGGGCCGCATGTGGCCCGCGGGCCGTAATTTGAAGACCCCTGCCTCTGGTTAATGGGAAGCTCACACAATGGGTTGGAAAAAGGGAGGAAAGTGAGCTTCGGGTGTTTATTTCCAACTGACCTTCAGGCAATGGCCACAATGTAAAGCTTCTGCATCTCACAGTGTGGCCTTCTCACACAGTCTCTTCCTCTGGCTCTTTCTCTCCTCTGGCCTGGGGATGGAAACAGCCCCATGGTCAGTAGCTTGAGGGTACTTCACCATTCCTTTTTTAAAAAAATATATATTTTATTGATTTTTTCTTACAGAGAGGAAGGGAGAGGGATAGAGAGCTAGAAACATCAATGAGAGAGAAACATCGACCAGCTGCCTCTTTCACACCCCCTACCCGCAACCAATGTACATGTCCTTGAAAGGAATCGAACCTGGGACCCTTCAGTCCGCAGACCAACGCTCTACCGCTGAGCCAAACCGGTTTCGGCACTTCACCATTCTTTATGTTTTCTCTACTCCTGCCTAAGTCCCTGTTCACAGTCACGTGTGGTCTCTTCCCAAGTTATTCTAATATCATCCCATAATATATAACATTTTTCCCTTGGAGGAAATAACCTAGCATGGTTCAGATCGCTGCAACTGATGAATGAATCGAATGGCCCTCTTATTTCCTGATGATTTAATATATTCTACATAGATAATCACTGTTTTGTTCTAGACTGAACTAGCCCGGGCTCCCTCCCTCCAATCTCTGAGGAGGCAGATGGGAGTGATTGGGTTAATTTCTCTCGAACCCCGGATCCATCTGCAATAATTTCCATTCTGGTTTCTTCATGTCTTGGATATTTTGTGTACACTTCTCTCTCTCTCTCTCTCTCTCTCTCTCTCTCTCTCTCGTTTGTTCCTGCATTGCGATTAAAGAAGGTGGCATCATATTTGTATTAGCTTGGCCAAAATTTGTCTAGTAAACCTTGTATGTGATAGAATAATAAATCCTCTTTAAGTCTCTAAATTGGGGCTTAAAGGGATGTGATGGTGGAGGAAGGAGCCTAGATGCAGAATTAAGTCTAAATTCAAATCCCAGCTCGTCCTTTTCATTATGGTTATCTCACAGACATAATTTAATCCCTCTGATTCTCACTTTCTCATCCATAAATATGAGTAATAATACCTTCCTCAACTGAGCTTTTGTGGGAAACAAATGAGACACTATTTATGAATGTACTTTGTACATTATAAATCACTATAAAATATGATAATATCGTTTTGTACAGCACAAATTGATTTTTGTGTGTGTGCGTGCGTGTGCTTTGGAGTTCAATGGAAAAGTCTATTTCTGCAAAATAACTATTTTATAATAACCTACCTTTGCTACTAACGTAACAAACAAGCTTCCTTGACAGAGACAAATTGCCAAAATATCTCAAATAAAAACACTTCCAGTTTAATGTATTTTATTGATTTCATCCTAATCTCACTTATACTGCTTGATTTTTGAATCCTTAATAATCTTTTTAAAAATATATATATATTGTTGATTTTTTTACAGAGAGGGAGAAGGCTAGAGAGAGAAACATCAATCAGCTGCCTTCTGCACACCCCCCCCCACCCTCCTCACACACACACACCCCCACCCCCGCCCACTGGGGATGAGCCTGCAACTAAGGTACATGTCCTTGACCGGAATCAAACCTGGGACCCTTTAGTCCACAGGCCGACGCTCTACCCACTGAGCCAAACCGGTTAGGGTGATAATCTTTTATTTTCTTATTAAATATGAGAAGGCATGTTATCATTGTTTGAGAGAGAAAAACAGAAACACATTAAGCTTATATTTAACTTCTATCCCTTGAGATGCAGTCAGTCAAAGTTAGCGATGTTGGATAGGGTTGACCTACAAGCTGGCCTTGGTGTGGTTTCCTCTCCACGTGTCCTCCTGCCTCCTCAACCAACCTTCTCAGAATTTCGTGGCAGCTCTTTCCTCTCGGTGATGCGGATTCTCTGATCATCCAAACCCTCTTCTCTATCTTCCCCTCTGTCATCACGTTAGGGTTCTCCCGCTCCCTATGAAATACCATCCATACCCTTCCCCGTGTGGAGTAGCTACAGCCAAGATATTTTTACTGAGCTTTTGATATTTCCACTTGGATGGCTCAGAGGCATGGAAATTTAGCCCATCCAAAATTGAAACCTTTATATATATTTTTACCCTTACAGCGGAATCTTTCTCTAAGTCTCAAGAACTTGAATAACCTTCTCCCTAGTTATTAAAGTCAGAAACAGGAAAACATTCTGACACCTCAGTTTAATATGTAACATATTTATGGAGGGTAAGCTTAAACGTGATTTTTAATTTTTTTTTATTCTAGCATGTGGGGGAGAAAGGGGTAACGTGCTTATTAGTCTTCTCTTCACATGCATACGCACGCACCCCATAAGCATTAGTTGATAGAGTCAAATTGAACATGACAATAAACAGGTTTTTTTCATTATGCTAATATATTTTACTGCATTCATTTAAATAAAAAAAATCAGTGTAGCATATGTTTTTACTTTCTCTTTGGGATTCAAATATTTAGCTTTTATGAACTTACTTAATTCTAAGAAAATGCCAGTTTATGTAATTTCTCAAATTCCAGGCTAAATGTTCCCCATCCATCCGTCATCGCACTTTTATTTACCAACTTAGAGTGGAGCTGAGATCAGCCTTCAGGATGTGACTTCCCAGGTCACAAAGACTAATGTGTATGAAGTAGAGAGAGGGGAGGGAGGGAGAAGTTAGAAAAAAAAGAAATGGAGGGAAAACATCAGATGAAGAAATAGCTCCTGTCTTTTAAAAGCACCTGATTAACAATTACAGAGCTATGATTCATGACCAGCTTTATCCTCCAACTTTCAACTAGCAAGTTAGTGATTGAGTGTCTAAGCCTTTGGCCTCATCATTTTGCCCTGTCCCATCCCCTGTATCAATGAAATCCCAGGAGTGTCCATCCTCCCTACCAGTGGTCAGTTTCATGTGGTCCTTAATGCAGGGTGATTTCACTTTCAACCAAAGGTGGTTTCAAACCCCCTGAGGAAAAGTGGCCAAGAATCTTTGCATGTCCTTGGTACTAAAATGCTGACTACTTCTAGCAATCATTTTTTCCACCCACCAGGATATGTTTTCAAATGGCAAATTTAGTCTTGCAGATAAAGCACACTGAGAAATAAATAATATTGTTGGTTATTAGTGCAAGTACCGCAAGAAAAGGAATAGGAAATTAATGTTATTTCTAGGGCAGCAGAAGATGAACCAGTTTGTTTGTTCAAGCCTCAAGCTAACCATTCTGTTGGTATACTCTGTTGGAATTATTGCAGTAAAAAAAAACCAAAAAAAAAAAAAAACCACGCACACAAGGGAAAACGTGGTTTGAGCTGAATATTCTTAAGAATCTTTCTGCTTAATGCTTTCCCCAATCTGTTGAATAACATTAAGTTGGATTTTATTAGAAATTAAAAGGGAGAAGAGATTTTTAAAAAATTGCTTTGTTTCAGGACTAGTTTATTTCCATTAAAAACCAATAATAGTGTGCCTTATCTATAATCATAAAAGGGTAATATGCTAATTAGACTGGACTTCTTCTGGACATCATTTTGATGTCCTTCCTGATGACATTGGGGCCTGAGGGAAGACAGTAGGTCCCGGGTGCCTGGATCCAGGGTGCCAGAGGGGGAAGCCAGGGGAAGGAAGGCCTACTCTTGCATGAATTTTCGTGCATCGGGCCTCTAGCGTGTGATAAGACATTATACGTCATAGTTTGTTTATGGTATCAACCAGACCCATAAGAAGTAGATTTTGTGACAACAGGGACTCCCAACCAATTATTTTTTAGCCAGTGACTTTTCAGATCATATTTTTAATGTCTAAGATGATCAGACAACTTAGTTGATAATCTTACCCATGAAGAACCTATAACTAATGGAGTCTGGGAGCCTTATAGTCGGAGACACCCGTCTCATTTTTTCTCTGCACTTTTCCCATGGAGTCGGTGATTTCCACAGCGGAGGAGTTTGTCTTCCTGACACTTACCATGGAATGCTGATTTCCCAAGGACGTTGGCTAGCGTTCCCTCCCCTGTGAGCATCTTGGCAATTTTGCTTCGCTGGTACTATTTCAAAATTGTTTATCAAGTTCTGGTGAGAGGCCAAAGTTGTTCATCTAAACTATCTCCTTGGAACAAGCACATCTTATCTGTTTCACTTGCTTTTTATAGAACTTTTTGCAAACTTGGACTCTGACTTCTATTGTATCATCTGTAAGGCCTCCTGATGATAATTACTAGTCAGCTACAAATTAAAGGACAGTGTTGATGGAAGTAATTATAATTTGGAGTACAGTCCTATGATAAAGCGGCTCAAAGGGTAATTTCTTACTGTGTACCCAGCAGAGGTTTACAAAGGGGATGAAGAAATGATGAGAATCTGTTTTCCAAGCAGGAATAAAATGATGGCAGTGATAATTATTGATGTTATGTGCCTTAAAAAGTGACATGTATACTTTTTACAATGCATATCAAAACACTGAAAAAATATAAGGTAAGTAAAATGGAATTTTTGTGTTAGGAAAATATAACAATTCTGCAAATCTAGATATTAACAAAAGGCACAGTTGCATGTTATTAACCACAATACTGCTTATAATAGAAGTTGTGCCTCAACACAGAAAAATCCTGTGTTTCCTCTGAGATTTGATTTCATCTTGTTTTTGTGTTTTTAATATACTCTTTTTACATTTTGGTGCCTCCAGAGCAGCAAAGTTCACTTGTAAAGGTGATCAATGCTCCACCATTGATCATAAACCCCAGCTTCCTACTCTCTACCATGTGTGTTTTTCCAGTTCTCCAATCTTTCCCTTACCAAGATCATTCTCTCTAATAAAAGAGAAATTGACTACTGTACCTTTGCTACACCCACAAGCCACGCCCACCAGCCAATCAGTGTGAGTATGCAAATTAACCCAATCAAGATGACGGTTATTTTGCATATCCAGGCCAGAGCGAATATTGAAAACAGCTAGAAAGAAGCCAAGCACTGCAGAAGGGAGCAGGGCTGCAGAGAAGGTGGAGTGGGGGAGAATGGGGAGAAGCCAGGAGGAAGGGAAGCAGGCGGGGCAACAGAGACCAAAGTCGGAAGCCCTATTGCAGAAATCTTCCTGCAAGGGGCCTCTAGTTTTCTATCATCAGCTTCTGTCCCGCCACACTGGGAAATCTTATGTTTGTTTCAGGCACCTTTCGATTGGGTTGATATTTAAATGCAGTTCAAGGAGTGGAAAACGTGTTGGTTTGTGGTCACTCCCGTGTCGGGTGGTTCACCATGTGTCATAAATCCATAATTTCAATTCTGTGTTGCTCAAAGGAGTCAGTCAGCAAATGAATTCCAAAATAATACCTACGAGTCAGGAGAGATGAATGGAGACTTAATTTCAATTAAATGAAATGGTGAAGGATTAGGCCTCCCTCTCTGATTAAGTTGATTATTCCTGAGCATGTGTTATTTACACGTTTGTATTTGCAGATATTTTATTTCTCCTTTGAGCCATTCGACTTCATTCCCGCAGCCCTAATCTATAAGAAAATTCAATTACTTTCTGAGTCAGAACCTCTAATGCTTTCCCAACACTGTGTATTTAAGAAGAAATGCACAGTATTAGCACCGTGTACAAATGTGAAGCCAAGCCCACAGCATCCATTCAGGTCGTTTCCTAATGATAATCCTCCTAGTAATAGTAATTTATTATTTTTTTTGTCATCAACGTTATGAGTTAGAATGTTGCACACTTTCCTGCTAGATAATGGCCATATGTAATGGAAGGGAATTATGTAATGAACATATACAATGGCTGCTCAACAGGGAAAAGCATCCTAGTAAAGAAACCTATTAAACTGCAGGACATTATCTCCCTGGGGAAGTGGCACCAGTGACAATGGACCAGAAACAAAGACCCCTAGACACCGAACCAGGTGGGAATAATCCTGCTTTAGCAGGAACAGGAAGTAGGTGATGTAACAATTGCCCTTCCTCTCTACTGCTATAAACATCTTTAACATTTTTTTAAAAATTGATTTCAGAAAGGAAGGGAGAGGGAGAAAAACATAGAAACATCCATGATGAAAGAGAATTACTGATAAGCTGTCCCCTTCACACCCACCCCTGGGGATCGAACCTGCATCTCGGGCATGTGCCCTGGCCGGCAATGGAACTGTGACCTCCCAGTTCATAGGTCAATGCTCAACCACTGAGCCATGCTGGCCAGGCTATAAATATCTTTAACTTGCATCTCAGTGTGTTCAGTTCAATAAACACATGGGTCTTTCTTTTTCTCCTCTGGAAATCTTGACAATTTGGACTTAATGACAATGTATGTAGCGATGATAATTTTAAAATATATTAATACATTATTTTATTTTGTAAACACCTTTTAATTTATTGGGGTGACATTGGTTAATAAAACTATATAGGTTTCAGGTGTACAGTTCTAAAATATGTCATTTAGCTTCTTCTGAAGCTGTAAATATTTACTTAATACTTGTTTTAATTGAAAGATGTCAAATATTAAAACAACTCTTCATGTAGAATTAATTTAACATTTAACAATATAAATGAGGCATTTCAGACTTAGCTTAGAACTTAGCTATTCATACATTAAGTACTGTAATAAATTAATTTCAGCTCATGATTTACTGTTTGCAAGAAAAAGTAATCAACTATATGATGCAATATGACACTGTGAATTGATAATATGCAAATGTGATTCTATTTTTATAATCAAAGACTGAAATCATTAATACTAACGAATTTCTATTCCATTTGTTACTATAACATCTATCATTATTAGAATATTTAAAACTGCATATGGCATGTAACAATGCCTTGTGACTAACCATAATTTTGAAAATTACATTACAAATGATAATATTCATATGATAATACACAGATGATAAACAAATGAATCCTTTTCAATAGGTGAACTCAGAATGCAGATTGGTTGTGAATTACATTTAGCATCTCAAACAGAGCTCACTGTGTGGATTCACTTGAAGACTTGGCTAAAGTTTGGGTTAAGGAAGCCACTTAATTTATTCTATAACCAAGGGGTATGAGGGGGGCAGTTTAGAGATTAAAATTCTTTTGAACTTAAAACATACCCAGAGCTATTTGACATTGAAATTGGGACTCAAAGGAACTGTTGGCCCAGAAAGGAACTCACTATAGACTGATTCATTTGCCTCTCGGCATAACCATTATGGCTTGTTGCAGTTTAGGTTCTTACAAGGGTATTTCTTGGATCACATGATCTCACACATCTAGAGGAAATAATGAACAACATAAACTGATGAAAGAGAGAAAGAGAAGCAGCAATCAGACTTTCAAACCTCAGAGGGAAAGTAGGGGATGGTGGGGGTAAGGGGAAGAAATCAACCAAAGGACTTGTGTGCGTGCATATGGATCTAACTTAGGGGTGTCGAACTCAATCAGAGAAGGGGCCAAAATCTAAAATCCAGCCTAAATCGCAGGCCGAATGGTTTACTGAACAGTCATAAACTGACAATGTCATAAACTGACAGCGGAGTGCAGTGATGACAGCGCGGTGCGGGCCACATTGCAAGGCCTGGCGGGCTGGATTTGGCCCGCGGGCCTTGTGTTTGACACATGTGATCTAACTAGTGGCCATGGACAACAGGGGGGCGGGGGCATGTGTAGGGAGGGGTTTGGGATGGGAATGGGGGGATGAGGACAATTATGTGATACCATGATCAATAAAAAAATATATATCCAGAACTTTTCAATGGCTCACCTAAATATTTGGTTTTTGCATGGCAAACTCCAAAGCCCACTCTGAGGTAAGACATTCAATATAACTAACAGAAATCAGAGCTAATAAAAGATGTCAGAAATTGCAGAACACCTACGAGATTCAGAACCCACCGGAAGCTGAGGGGGACTATGTTATCAGAAGGCTGTCACTTACTCTTTCCCACTAAAGCCATAAATTGAACTGCATGGTTTTAGGCTCAGATGTCAGAAGTCAGAATAAAAGCCAGGATCCCAATGCACCTGCTGTTAGTCCGTGTAAGGTGAGGAATACGGGAACTCACTTCCAGCATTAGTAACCTATGCACATTGTCACTTTATTCTTATTGTATTGCATTGCTTCCCTCTAACTCAGTTAAAAGAGCATCAATGCATAACAAAATATGATATTGAGTCATCAGAGTACAATGAGAATAGGGATTTAGACATTTCTCCTAAATTTAGCCTGCCGGAAACTCTGAGTCATAGTTCCGCTGGGCTGAATGACTCATAATCCTTAGTTGGGTTACCCAAATCACCAACTTCTTTCTTTGTGAAAGTTAGTGGTTGGAAGGCAACATAGCATCATCACAAGTGGGCTAACCGTGAAGCGTAGGAGGCTTATGCCAAAAGGCCTCTCTCACTGGCCTTTCTCAAGGACACCTTACTCATTGTGTGTTTGTAGTTTTTTGAATTATGTTTCCTTAGATTTGCTCCTAATATTTCCTGGTGTTCAGGAACCTACAAGATCTGCTTCATCCCTGGAAATAATCCATAAATTCTCACATTGTATGTACTGTATATGTTTCAAGTGGCCCAAAAGCCCCTCAAAATTGTAGGTAACCCTTTGTGTGTCCATAGCAGGTTTATAGATTTCATGAGGAGACGCAGGACAGCAATGTTAGAGCAAGGCATTTGAAAGGTCCCCAGGTAATTCTGAATGTGCATTCCAACTTGAGAAACGCTGATCTAGCGACTATTTATCGTTCTTGAATTGTGTTGGAAGAGTTAAGGAAAGAGTCAAGATTTTGCAGTCAGAGCATATCACCTTGAATTCTATGACTGCCTGGGCAAGATATTTAACCCTTCTGAACTTTAATTTCTACCTTAGAAAATCTGCATACTAGTAATATAACCCATGTTATCTAGGGTAGGTAACCATGATACATGAGGAAGGATATTTGAGTGTGAAAAATGGTTGAGTCAATAGGTAGGAAGTTGTGGTGGTCTGAATGATTGTTGGAGTCAGGGTATGAAGATATGGTAATTAGAGGAAAATCTGAAGCAAAGATTCGTGAGCAGGTTAGACAGAATTGATGAAGACATGACATAGAGCAGTGGTTGGCAAACTGCGACTCTCGAGCCACATGCTGCCCTTTGGCTCTTTGAGTTTTTAGCAAAGGCCAGCTTAGGAGTACCCTAATTAAGTTAATAACAATGTGCCTACCTATATAGTTTAAGTTTTAAAAATTTTGCTCTCAAAAGAAATTTCAATCATACTGTTGATATTTGGCTCTGTTGACTAATGAGTTTGCCGACCACTGACCTAGGGCATGACCATAGGAGTGGATGGCTTAGTAATTATACAGGAGATTTTTGGAGAAAATGAAGGAATGGAACTCATGGGCCAGGTAATTAGGTTTTTCCAAGAAATTATTGAAATGGCCAAGATATTACTAAAGAATGAGGAAGGACGATCCCAGATTTTATACAAGAAGGAGGTAGTCATGTTTATTATTTACATGCCAAGAATATTTTTTTTAGCATTCCCCAGTTTTAGCAGTTTACTCATAACCCATAAATAAATCAGTCATCTCTATCGGTACATCATTTCACTGTCTCCTTCTCCCCAAACATAAGGTCCATGATGATGATGCCATTTTAACCTTCCCGTTGATCCATCGGGCTAATTTTTTGGTGATATTATTGAATAAGATGATTTGGGAATTCACTATCTGTGGATGCAGCTGTCAGATTCAGTGACACTTTCTCAAATACTGTTGAGACTAAACTTGTACATAATATTGAAATTGCCTCTAACAGCTTAGCTGATAAAAAAAAAAATCATGTTCTCTTTGAGTTTTGCAGGTTGTAGGAAGAATGTCCTTATCAGTCTCCCCTTTTCTTAGGTCTCTGAATAATGTTTTTCCACTTGAGATTTTATAAAAGAAACAGACAATTAGAATGGGATTCTCTCGGGCTGCCACAGCTTCTTGCTGACACAGCAGGTTTATGGGGTCTGACTCAGCATCTAGGGCTGCTAACACCCCTGCCCTCCTCCCACCAGCTCAGCACACAATCCCTAATCCAGGGCACACAGATTCCTGCGTGTCCCATCGCTTCAACTGCCTTCACCTTCAGGGGAGAATTTTGCAATTATTTCTTTCCCGGCCATTGTTCTTCAGACCCCCTCCCCCCATTGTCAGCCCCTCTCTGAGCCAAGTAAATATTTAAAAAAAATAATAAAACCTGTTGGTTCTGAGATCGTTTATATTCTCCGGGAGCCACACATCAGATTTTTTTTTTTTTTTTTTCTTTTTGCTGCTGTGCTATTTAGGACATTTTAATTCTTTAACTGTCCAACTCTGCCTGACACGCTGGCTCACCGCAGCCAAGAAACTGCCCCAGCGGGAAAACAATTGTGTATTGAACTCTGTCCCGTTTGACAAGTAATAAATGAGATCTTTAAAGGGGAATGACCAATGTTTTCTTGCTGAACATGGTGCAAATAAATAAAGCTTTAAATGCTCTAAGTAAAGTGTCCAATTTTTTTTTAAGGTGATGGTTGAACATTCAGGATTTTTTCTCTTCTAAAAAAACACCACACGTTCTTGGTCGCCGACCCATCACCAGTTATGGATGTGCTTCTGCTTTTTTGATACCTGTGGCAAAAATCTCATTTCCATAAAGGGATGTACTGAACATTATGCAAAGTGAGTTTTAATTTCTACATAGTCCTTGGGTGTTTTTGAAGGACACCAAATATATTCCCTTGACTTATTTGACCTTAAAAATACCAAATGACCAAGGATGGTTATTTCTAGTTTGTACAGATAGGGAGATTGAGATTCAAGGAGATTAAATGACTCCACTAATTCACACACCAACTCATGGGATGAAATCATGTCATTCTGGACAGCTAATCACTTGTTCTTTCTACTTTATATTGCATCATGCTGAAAACTAAGTCAATCCCTGCAGAGATCTTTGGTGGATGTGAAGCTTCTATATTTGTGCAATTTGGGTATGCTAATTAGTCAAAGAAAGCAGACTTTCAATGAGCAAATACCTACCTTCATTTAAATAGATTTTGACATGAGGTTTGGCAAATTCTAAAATATTTTTTAAGTATGACTCACTGACTCTGAATACTTCTGATACCAATTTGGCAAGAGCCCCAGGCATGGCTGTGGAAGTCATTCTACCGCTGGTGGTGAGCATGGTTTTCTTTCTTTTTCTCTTTCTTTTGTAAATAAAACTGAAGCTTTTGTATATCTATACATTGCAGCTTGCAGAGTCTGGCCTGCAAGAGGGCTAGCAATTCCATGTATCTACTCCTTGTTTCTGAGAGAAGAGATTCTTTCTAACCCACTCTTTTAACATCTTTATTCCTTTATGTAACTAACTCTGCCTCTAGACTCCCGCTAATAAGTCATCTCCACAACCAGCCCTTGGGTGTTTGGCATTTGCCCCACTGGGTTATGCAGACCCAGTCCCAGAAAGGGATGATCTGTTCTAAGTATATTTTGTTTGTTTGTCTTGGTCTCATCTATAATTCACCCTCTCTTACTTTCCTTCTAAATCATATATGTAGCTTTTCCTCCACATAGAAAAAAATGAAAGTGAGAAAGCAGATGAAAGATGATTAAGACAGATGAAAAGAAATTGTCACGTTGAACGAGAAGTTTAAAAAATGAATGTAAACGAAGAGTAAGATGTATATAGAAAACTATGATACACACACAAAAAAAACACACCCTTTCCAACAGCAATGATTTCACCAAAACTAAATATAACCCAGAAGTAACAATTAAAGAACAGATGTCAAAATCATCTATGTTTTTTCCTGAAATAATAATCTACGAATATCAGAGGAATTGTTGAGTTTTACATGAATCATAAACTATCCCTTAACTTTAACTCTATACGTCTTTAATTCATTTTGTTTTAACTTATTCTCTGGACTGACTCCAGAAATGCTATTTTGAAGATCAAATTGATAATGATCCCTCTTCTCCTTAACTGATAAATAAGTACCCGTGTCAATACAACATGCTTTCAAGCATCATGGGATAGTGATTAAGAGCCTGGATTTGGACCCGGCGTTGTGGGGTTGAATTTTGGGCTCAGCCATGAATAACTGCATGGCCCGTGTGTGAAAGCTGCTTGACTGACCTGGGTCTTAAATTGGGATAATGGCATTTTCCACCTCACAGGGTGACCTGAAGGTTAAACAGAAAACGTGGTGAAATGAAACCCTAGTCTGTGGTAAGGTCAAGATTGGACTCTCCTTGACATGTAAGAATATCTTGGGTAACTTGTTCTTCCTTCCTTCCTTCCTTCCTTCCTTCCTTCCTTCCTTCCTTCCTTCCTTCCTTCCTTCCTTCCTTCCTTCCTTCCTTTCTTTCTTTTTAATTTACTGCATAAAAAACACAGGATTGCTTAAGAAGAAATAGCATCACCGGAAGCTCACTTCTTATTGCAATCATCTGATAAACTCTGAATTCATATTCCAGAGAATGGCAAATGGAGACTAATGGTCACATACATAAAAGCTTTACATGCATTAGAAGTCTGATGGTTCTCCATAACATCACCTTGTTAAGCTGTGTCCTGGCATAATTGAAGCCCAGCAGGGCACATGCTATTGATTTAAGGACACACAGCTTAATTAAAAGTTGAACTTTTGCCTAAAAAAAACCTTAAATATATTTTTATAAGAGGATCACAAATGTATGCAGAGGGAATGGCTTGTGCTGGTTCCTGGGTAAAAATAAAGATATTCCTGGGTCTTGAAAGAAGGTTTAATAAGGATTTGCTCTTTAAAGAGAGACTTAAATTAAAAAATGTTAATCGATACAAATGAGAATGTATCCCCAAAACAGTTTAAATCCTTTTATAAAAGATGATTTTAGCCGAAACTGATGTGGCTCAGTGGATAGAGCGTCAGCCTGCGGACTGAAGGTTCCCAGGTTCGATTCCGGTCAAGTGCATGTACCTTGGTTGCGGGCACATCCCCAGTGGGGGGTGTGTAAGAGGCAGCTGATCAATGATTCTCTCTCATTGATGTTTCTAACTCTCTATCCCTCTCTCTTCCTTTCTGTAAAAAATCAATAAAATATATTTTAAAAATATGCATATTAGAAAAAAAGTGATTCTATGTATTCTGTACTTAAATGGAGATGTTTTTATTCTTCCCTCCCTACCTGCTTTCCTCTCTCCCCTCAAAGAAAAACTATCAGTGTTTTAACAAAAGCTTTATTGTAAGAAATTATGGTAGTACATAAATATAGGAAGGTATAACTTTTCAGGACACCACTAAGTAGCATTGATCGATGGAATTCATGTCAAAGGAAGAAAACATCTTGGAAAAAGAGAATTATGAACTTCCAGAAGCTACAAAGAAAACTTTTCATGATTTTTTTTCTTGCTATTTTTTTTTTTTTTTTTTTGAGAATCACTCTGAACATGTAAGTTCAGGGGTGTCTGAGAATGAAGAGAAAGGTAATGAAAGAAAAGTAATGGAACATTTATAGACCTCAATAAGGGATTTATTCTCTGGAGGGTCAATTGGCTGAGTTAATTTGCTCAGCCTGAGCAATAATGGGCTAGTGATTTAAGGTTCAGTGTCTTCACTTACCGGAAAATGCATGTCAAGCCTAAATAAAATCAATTCTGTTCAAACATTCTACCTTCCTTCATTCTGACCAAATAACACTTCTTATGACCCTTGAGGGTATTTTTCTGGAAGTTTAAAAAAGCATTGTCGAACCTGTAATTCTTGAATGCATAGCTTAAGATTTTATAGAACACAAAATTAATATAAGTTATTTTAGGAGCTTTAAAACGTGAAAATGGTTTTGTTGGTGCATAAGCACTCCTTTAGCACCTCAGGTGCTTTTGCAGGAAGACTAAAAAGTGGAATCCACTAGAAGAATCAAAGTGAAGCCGCCCACTCCGTCTAAATTCTACCATGTGTACGTCGAAACGTCCCAATTAGTTCTCTTCTGAAAACAGGATTCTTGTGGTCTCAGAGCAATTGAGGGTTCTTTCTAGAAGCTCACTTCTAATGGATCAATTCAATTAGTACACCATTAAGGATCACTGTGATCAACATTTTTTTCAATATCCTCTTAAGACTTCAGGTTTTGGTTCATATTTTCAAGACGCTACCTACAGGGTTTATGATGAAGTAAATACACAGTTTTAAGGATTCATTTTCTAAAATTCCAATATCTTTGTCAGTATTCCTGTATTTAAGGCAATATCTTTGTCAGTATTCCTGTATTTAAGCCACAAAAGTCACCCTTGGTCCAGTCTCTGAGCCAGGAATCAAATTGTGTGCATTCTCAGTTGTGCTTTTGAAGGCTGTTAAAGAATGGAAACACAAAAATGAACACATTTTAATACTCTCTTGTATATGAATATTCAAAAAAGTGCCTTTTTGGGATTTATGAGATTTTCTTTCCTCAAAAATAATACTTTTGGGGAAGGGGCATTATCTTACTTAATAACAGACAAACATGTAAATTGACCCTACCTCCGCTATGCCCACAGCCAATCAGAGTGAGTATGCAAATTAATCCAACAAATATGGCAAGTTAATTTGCATATGCATGCATGGAGTGGCTGGGAGGGGCGTAATGCCTGCTATGAGGGGGAGGAGGGTCAGTGGAGGGAGCTACAGGAGTGGTGCTCCGAACAAAGGCAAGGACTTCCTGGCTCCCAGGCTGGCAGGGAGCAGAGATGTGCTGGCTCCTTGGGCTGGCTGGGAGTGGGGACTTGCTGACTCTCGGGTAACTGAGACTGAAGCCAGGGGAAGGAAGGTCTTATTCTTGCATGAATATCATGCAACAGGCCTCTAGTAATATATATATATATATATATATATATATATATATATATATATATATAATTAATTATTTATATACACACACATATATGTAATTCATTTTAAGTTAAGATTATATTGTGTATCAAATATATACATATTTGGTACACAATATACATTATACAATACAATATAAAAACTATACATTATAGTTTTTATATTGTATAATATTAGGGCTAATTTCCTGACCCTCTCCCATATTGATAGATTCTAAATTTTATCATTTGTCAGGTATCAAGTGTTGACGCAGCAAAGAATTACCAGTATGACCCCTTGAACAAGAAAAGTCCAATTTACTGCCAGCTGCAATAAGGAAGGTCCTTGTACTTAGTGGAGCGTTTGAAGGGAGAGGTCACAGGTAGCATTTTATGGCCTTGGCACCCAATTGAAGGTGGACCTTTCTGTGGAGAGGTGCTGGTTAGGCTTATGCAAAATGGGTTGGGATCAGTGGATGCAGCCATGTAACTAGGTGACTGGAAGTAGGCAACTGTTTGATGGGTCTGATTGAGTGAGCTGTTGCCCTGAGAAGGAACTTTTAACTCTGATGAGCTAGCTGAATAGGCTTTTGAATAAATTTGATTTTTAGAAAGTTTCTGAAATAAGCAGTAACATTTTTTTTTTTTTTTTGTAATCTCACTTCCCAGGCAACTGGACTACTAAAGGTGTGGAAATAGAGTAAGCCTGGCTGAAAATGATTGTAGTTCTCAGAGGTCAAACTTGGCTTAGATTCCTACTCCCCTCTTCAGAAAATGAGATACTGGTTTTCTACATTACATATAAATTATGTAGCAAACTTCTGTTTAGCATTGCAATTTATTTAGTATTAAAGAACTACTGCACTTTTTTTCCCCATAGTTTATTGAATTAGAGATGGACGCTATGAAATATGTGATGTCCAGAAATAGTATCTGAGTATTATTAGACTTTTATAAAGAGCTAGAATTTAGTTGGCTAACCTGAATTTTACAAATCACGAGTTGAATAGAAAGCTCCAAAAAAGCATTTTAAGCATTTAAGAACCTGATTTTTTAATAATAATGTTAAATGATGAAAAAACCATGCTTCTCATCCTTGTCATTTATCATGTTTTTATAAGGCAGTATAGTTCTGGCTTGCTAAACATTAATTAAAATCACAAATGTAGTTCCTGCTAGTGTTGATGATGCTCTAGTTGGTGAACTATTCATGATAGCTAATAACGGCTTAGTTGCTTGGTTTCTCTCTATTTATTATACATACAAAGCATCATTTAGAATTTGATCTTTCCCAATTAAAATTCACATTTACCTCTCAGCCCTTTTTAATAATGAATATTTATTTCTTGTTTGAGAGGCCTCCCGGATAACTTTATATATGATCAAAGCAGTTTGTTCAACACTTTATGCTATGCAGTTCTGAGTGTATGCTAATTTATGCTAGCACCAATATGTCCCTCTTGCTTTGAATAATAACATAAACTTTGTTACAAGTAGCCAGAACTAGCAATATAGCCAAGAAGAAAGCGTTGGAAGTCATCAGGTTTAAAAAGAAGTGTTGAGCCAAAACCGGTTTGACTCAATGGATAGAGCGTCGGCCTGCGGACTGAAAGGTCCCGGATTCGATTCCGGTCAAGGGCATGTACCTTGGTTGTGGGCATATCCCCAGGAGGGGGTGTGCAAGAGGCAGCTGATCGATGATTCTCTCTCATCGATGTTTCTAACTCTCTATCCCTCTCTCTTCCTCTCTCTAAAAAATCAATAAAATATATTTTAAAAATAAAATAAATAAATAAATAAATAAAAATAAAAAAATAAAAAGAAGTGTTGCGTCCACCTGGTGTAGATGAGTGGTTGAGCATCAACCCTTGAACCAAGAGGTCAGTGGTTCGATTCCAACTTATACAGGGTTGAAAACAGAGCAAGAAAGTGATCAGAGGGCTTAGGAAGTTAAAATACATAAATTAAATAGTAGGGACAGTCCCCTTTTTTCTTTTTTTAAAAATTATATTTTTATTGATTTCAGAGAGAAAGAGAGAGGGAAAGATAGAAACATCAATGATTAGAGAGAATCATTGATTGGCTGCCTCCTGCACACCCCCACTGGGGATCGACCTCACAACCCGGGCATGTGCCCTGACCAGGAATTGAATGGTGACCTCCTGGTTCATAGGTTGACACTCAGCCACTGAACCACACTGGACAGACAATGCCTTTTTTTTTTTTTTCTAATCAGACCAGCTGACACAATGTACTTGTCTAGCAAAATATTAATTAAGAAATGCCTATATCTTGACAGCAAAGTGCTTTTCACAGTGCTGTCATTGCTTTCTCTAAATTGTTTCCAAAACCTCCATCGCTGTTTGTTGACATGACATTTAAAGAAAACTTAAATGGACATTGATGGAAATAATTTCCTAGGAACTTGTCAGTGTGAAAATCTCCATTCCCTGAAAGTCATTCTGGTTCAATATGAGATCAGATGACATCTACAAGCGGAACCCTTTCCCATGTATTCCCCACAGGCCCACCTGCCTGTCCCACGCCACGTCATGGCCAAGTTCGCCCTGAATCGGCTCTGCTCATTGACGGTTCTGTTCCTTTGTTGACTCGTCTGTCTGCTGTGATCACTAGGCCACCTCCCCTCTGTCCATCTGGCCAGCCAACTCATTCAAAGTCATACTATTATTTTCTTCTTTTGAAATATATTTTATTGATTTTTTTACAAAGAGGAAGGGGAGGGATAGAGAGCTAGAAACATCGATGAGAGAGAAACATTGACCAGCTGCCTCCTGCACACAGGGATGTGCCCACAACCAAGGTACCCTGTTTCCACGAAAATAAGACAGTGTCTTATATTAATTTTTGCTCCCAAAGATGTGCTAGGACTTATTTTCAGGGGATGTCTTATTTTTCCATGAAGAAGAATACGGTACACATTTATTGTTAAATGAAAATAAAGGAAATTTATTACCTGTATACAGTACGGTAGTACAGTAGTTGTCAACACAAACCAGACAAACTGTGAATCCTACAGTATCAAGAATTTACTCATTTATTCAATGACAATCATGCCATCATCTTCTGGAACATCATCATAACAATCCAATTCATGAATTTCCTGGTGAATTTCTTGTGACTCCATTTCTTTCAGAATCAGTGGACCAAATCTCTCATGTTTAGCCTAGGGGGGCCTTATTTTCAGGGGGATGCCTTATATATCACTCAGAAGGAAACCTGTAAGTAGGTCTTATTTTCGGAGGATGTCTTATTTTTGGGGAAACACGGTACATGCCCTTGACCGGAATCGAACATGGGACCCCTCAGTCCGCAGACCGATGTTCTATCCACTGAGCCAAACCTGTTTCGGCTATACTATTATTTTCTAGCAAATCCGCCGAGGGCCACAGTGTAAATATTGGCAGGTCAGGTTGAGCAGTGCAGGAAGGAAGTACTTAGCATCCCTCTTCTAAAGTGCATTTCCCATCATGCCCTTGAAGAATAAAATCTGGAATCTCAGGCACATCCATCCCTTGATATCTTCCTCAAACACCCTACATCACCTGGTCTGCCCCTCTGCAGCAAGCCTGTCGCTTATAAGCCTCTCGCGGAGGATTTAGGACTTCGTCCTGCATTGCTTTGTTCCCTCTTTATTTTCTCACGCCTTAGGCAGGCTTCTGCAATTAGGCTCCTTGAGAACAGGGAATAAAAGAAAATGTTCGTTCCTATCCCCGTCAGTACATATCTCACTGTTGACGGCAGATACTTCATAAGGAGTTCTTCCCTCAATCGGTGATGGATCGTGGGCTTACCTACCAAGGCGGCGACTTAAACTGCTCACTTTATTATCCGGGAGCATCAGGCATGGTGATGGGTTTTGTGCGGAAACCAAAGGGTCTGGATCGTTCTTGAAATTGCCTCTCCGTGAATAAAGCCATCAGCTCTCGTTCAGCAATACTTAGCTCTACTTCGGCGTGCATTTTACATATCCTATCCGCAGGGCTTTCTGTATTATTCCTTGAGTGGAAAAGTCAATATTTCAGGAATAAAAATTCACCTCATAATTCAAAAATGTGTTCTCACAGTCTTCAGGGGCATGTCCTGCGTTTCTGACATGCACACACCACATCGGAATCGTTCGCAAGTTACACATGGAAATGACAAATTGCATCAGTGAGCTGAATAACATTAGGCTAAAGCCAATAGAAACCCCTGGAAACACTGAGCTATCCTAAAGAAAACAGAAGAATATGACACCTTTAAAACATATACTTATATTAAAATATATTTTTATTGATTTCAGACAGGAAGGGAACATCAACAATGAGAGAGAATCATTGATTGGCTGCCTCCTGCAACCCACACTGGGGATCAGAGTTAGGGTTAGAGTTAGGGTTAGGGTTTAGGGTTTAGGGTTCTGCCTGGGAATCGAACCGTGACCTCCTGGTTCATAGGTTGATGCTCAACCACTGAACCACTCAGGCCGGGACATAATATGACACTCTTGACACTTTCTTTGACAAGGAATACTAGTATGCAGTACTAAAATATTTATGTAATAAAAAATAATACATGTTTTTGAAAGTCAAGTCCCATATGCACACATTCTGCAATGAAACCATTATAAGGAATTACTCATGATGTGTAAAATGATCCCAACATTAAAAGCATTAACTCCCCTTGCAGGTCTGGCTTTTTTGGTTGGGTGTCCCGCCCTCCTCCCCTGCCATACACTGAAAGATTGCCAATCAGGCATAGGTCCTGGTTGTGGGCTCAATCCCCAGTAGGGGGGGTGCAGGGGGCAGCCAATTGAGGTTGCATGTTCACATCAGTGTTTCTCCCTCTACCTTCCTGTCTCTCTAAAAAATCAAAACAAACAAACAAACAAAGCATTGATTGTATTTTCAAGAATGGAAATTCAGTGGTTGATTCCATGCATCACTGGCAGTCTTTTGTAGTATCAAAGAACTATTAAATTGAAATACTGTTAAGTTGGCCTGCTATTATTAAAATATGGTGGGAGAGGTATTTTATGACTAAATACAATTTCATGAGACAAGTTCAGTGAAATGCCACTTTTAAAAAGTGAAAATTTCAAATTGAAATGTTAGTTGAAACCTGTAATTTTTAAATAATCTCATCATTTATCAACATTGTTTTCTTCTTCAGACTAATTTTTGGTTTCTCTATTCTTTTCTTGATTGTGTTATTTTCTTTAGAATTGTCAAGAGATGGAGATTAACCCCCTCCACTACATTAACATTTTCTACTCAAAGGGTGATTGCAATATTATGCAATATTATGCAAAATAGAACTTACCAAAAATAGTGGAGAGACAGAGAGGACACTAAATAATTTATCCCAAATCACTCCAGATGTGGGATGCTTCTTTTGAAATGCCAAATGCATGGTTCTGAATGCCCTATTAATGTATACTGAGTGGGTTGATGAGCTATATTATAATGCAAATTGTGAATTGTTTGATGTTCTTCAACTTCAGTTTTAATTACAGTATAGTCAACTCCTGATTAGTCATTGTAATGGGGGCATGAATAGTAGATATAAACAAAACCCACAGATTTTTTCCCATATTAAAAAAATATTTTGATTTTTTGTTACATATGACCTTTATCTGCCCTCCATATTCTCTTATTCCCATCTATCCTTGACAAATAGGCAATGGAATAAACTAAAATCTGTGACAGGCATATGTTAGCTTACATCTAATATTTAATAAATGGTACCTGCATTTTTAAGGCTTATCTGAAAATTTCTATGTCCTTGTGAAGCCATGGAGATGTGAAGAATTAAATTAATAAATTTCAGCCGAAACAGGTTTGGCTCAGTGGATAGAGCGTCAGCCTGCGGACTGGAAGGTCCCAGGTTCGATTCCGGTCAAGGGCATGTACTTGGTTGTGGGCACATCCCTGGCAGGGGCTGTGCAGGAGGCAGCTGGTTGATGTTTCTCTCTCATCTACGTTTCTAGCTCTCTATCCATTTCCCTTTCTCTCTGTAAAAAAATCAATACAAATATATATATATATATATATATATATATATATATATATATATATATATTTAAATTAATACATTTCAGTTATGATTCCACTGTACACTTGTGATGTGTAAGAATATTAAGTATGCAGAGAAATCATTGAGGTTGATTAATCAAGATACATTCATGATGTACATGTAGATTTGCCCTTTTACATAGTGTAATAGATCCGGATATGTCTAGGTCTGTACCCCAAACCATTGCTTCTTTTTGTTGTTTGGGTTAGTTGATCACCCGAGGTACAAGCTGCAACTCCAACTCTAGGGATAATAGGTTTAAAGGAAATAAAATAAATATAAAAATGTCCATATCTTTCTTTCTTGTTTTATTTTTTTTATTGATTATTTTTCCTTCTTTCATTCAGAACTGGACAGCTATTGAGAGTAAGAAATAGCCACAAACTGTGATTTTTAATCCCAATATTTTTCACGTGTTAATACCAAACTTTTTTTTTCCCCTTTGGTTAATATCCTCACTTGAGGATATTTTTCCAATGATCATTTTTTAGAGGAAAAGGGATGGGGAGAGACAGAGAGAGAAAAACATCAGTATGAGAAAGATTCGTCCATTGGTTGCCTTCCACATGTGCCCCAACCAGGGCCAGGGGTCGAGTCTGAAACCAAGGCACATGTCCTTGACTGGAATGGAACCTGGGACCCTTCAGTCCGCAGATCAGTGCTCTATCTATTGAGCCAAATGAGCTAGGAATAATATCAAACATTAGACAAATACTTTTAGTAGCCGGGAGACTAGGCAGGCGACAGTGCGAGATCCATGGTATTGTCATCGGCTGAGAGAGAAGACCTACATTTATCATAGGAGACAGGCAATGGCCAGGTGGGAGCTGGGCGTGTGTAGGTGTTGTGTTCCTGACAAAGAGAGGTCGAGTCCTCATGAGGAGGGGCCACTGTCATGACAGAAAGACAGATATCGGTGCCAAATCAAAAGGAGTAACACTAATCACGGAAGCAGATAATGCAGCGATGTTATTACATGCTGGGTATAAATCATGGCTACAGAAATGACTAGGGACCTGTCCGCTTCTTTCCAATGTCTAAAACCAATGTCTAAAACCTGCCATTGATTTGGGGCCAATGACAGCTATTTCAGACTCTTGCTGTAATAATCACATCATGCATAATAGATTCAAGCATTAACTGGAGTGCTTGTCCATAGTCAATGGCTAGTAATTGGTAGTAGTTGATATTTTTATCTATTTAATACTTGACTTAAAAAGTAATAGGTATCTTATTAGATTAAAAAAAAGATTATTAATTCTAATCCCCAGGAATATCCTACAAAGTAAACACTGTTACTCCTATCTATCTATCTATCTATCTATCTATCTATCTATCTATCTATCTATCTCTCTATCATCTATCTATAAAAGCCTAAGCGACAATTATGACCCAATGACTGAAACAACTGGTTGAGCAGTTGCTATGATGCACACTGACCACCAGGGGGCAGCCACTCAATTCAGGAGCTGCCCCCCTGATGATCAGAGCACAACCTCCAGTGGCCCCTCCCCATGGCCAGCCAACCTCCCCAAGGCCCTTCCCCCCAGCTAGCCAACTTCCCACAGCTCCTTCCCCTCCCCACATCTGGACTGGGTGATATGCCCCCATGGGCTCTGATCACTGGCCAGGTTCAGGGACCCTACCTGTGCATGAATTCGTACACTGGGCCTCTAGTTATATCTATAAACAAAAATGATTTTTGGAGACATTTATTCCTTGTCCAAATTAGTAAACTGAGTCATAAAAAAAATCCACCTTCAAACTCAATTCCTCATAACTTAAAAGGCCTGTGACTATTCGATTCTACTGCACTATTGATAGTATTGAGAAAACAATAGTTTATTAGGTGAAAGTAATTGGGTAAATATGAAGGATTTCATCTTTAACCCACCAGTTCTCTGTTAGTGTTGGGTTTGTATTTAACACATTAGTAAAGCCAGTGAACAAAACATACCAGTACTATAATGATTGCTTTTGATTAGGTTTAGGGTACCTGGTATTAATCAAATAGTATCTTAACATTGAGCAAGATTGTTGATTTAATAAAGTTTAACAAGTTAATGTATTTCTACTGAACATTCTCCCTTTAACATTTTACTGCTATTTTGAAAATCTTATGCCGGTAAAATTTTACCTTCCTTCAGAGACTTGATTCATCTTGGTGATTGATGGCTGTGGGTTCAGATGCCACCCTGTCACACTGCTAAATGTTATCTTTGACACCGGCATGCATAGCTTTTATTTACACATTATAAATACGGCCTTTCTTCTCTGAAATGAAAAGAATATGCCATTTGATCCCATATATTATTCATATTTGGACGAGGAAATATCCTCTAAGGTTTGATCCTCAGGAAGATTGATTCTTTTTACTGAAAACCTGTTGTTTTGCCAAATAATTTTTTTCACAGGTCCATTAAATAGTCCATTAAATGGCAATAATTCATATGCATTTCAGCGAGGACTTAAATCTGCCAGATGGTTTATAGCACAGTTGACTTCATACATTTAGAATGCGATTCGTAAACATTTGTCATCTTCAATCTTGTCATGAATCTCGTTCCGGCAGGTATTTTTATTTGCAGGGAATCAGATAGTGACAGAGTCCTAATGCTTTCCTAGCTACTTCTTCCTTCTAGAAGCGCATTCGTTTCTTTTTTTCCTAAATAGACCCACAGAGTAAATTCAAACTTCCTATGAAAACACTGCCCTGTATCTGTAAGCTAGCTTCATCCATCTGTAGTTCAGTAACTAAAATGGCCTCAAGAAGGCACAGACTCAGTGGTCCAGTCGCCCTAAGAACCACTTAACATGGCTCTGTGGTTGAATGTTGTCCTAAGAACGAGGTCACAGTTCAATTCCGGGTCAGGGCACATGCCTGGATTGAGGGATCAATCTCCAGTGGGGGCATGCAGAAGGCATCAGATCAGTGACTCTCTCATCATTGATGTGTCTATTTCTCTCTTCCTCTCCCATCCTCTCTGAAATCAATAAAATATTAAAAAAAAAAGAAGTCAAAGACAGAAGTGATAGGAATTAGATTTTTAAAATGAGTAAAATCCCATTGTTAAAGAAAAATGTGCCAGTTAGAGAAAGACATCTTTACATAATAACTCCTTCTATATCTAAGGTCAGTTAATTATTCTACTCGAATCTGAGCTTACTTTTAGACAAGAGAAGTGTTCAGATTTATTTCCTGAAAATTCAGCATCTGTGATAGCCAACATGTTTAGTATGCAAGTCAGCACCGTCCATGAAATGAAATGTGTTTTAATGAAAAATGCATAGTCGCTGATTATAAATAAACAGCGGGTAAATGTACTATGTTGAATTACGGTTTTATCGGAGTCTTGGGAACCTGAGTTGCAAACATTAATGCACATAATGCTACATTGTGTTAAATATGACAGTACATATAGGATGCATAATTGGTCAGTTCATAGTCTAAAGAGTATTTCCCAAATCGGTATATTTTGTGACAAACATTATGCGTGTCTTTTTAGAAATGTTTTGATGAATGAATGGAATGTGTATGGACGAGAAGTTTAGAGACATGTGCTTGAAGAGATAAGCAAGAGAAAACTTTGCCTGTCCTCCGTGTACCTGGTCACTTTTGTTCAGGGAAATTGCATTTCCAATCTTCCAGGTTTCCCCAGACACATTATAGAATATGCATATCAGCTGATAAAATAATCATACATTTTAATATTTTATAGATGCATACAAATAAATACTGCATAAAGGAATGTTTTAATAAACCTCAGCAAACATTTTATCTTCAATATTTAGCCCAGATTTTCCAATTAAAAGTTTAAAAATGCTAAGTATAGATTTTTTTAAAAAACTTTCTGAACTACTTAAGTTGTGTATCCCCCCCCCCTCTCCAAACTGTGGACTCTCCAACTTGCCTATTCATTTACTGATGTGTGCTCTCCAAGTTTGATATTTTATATATATATGCCTAAGTGACCATTAGACCAATTGACCAGCAGCTATGATGCACACTGACCACCAGGGAGCAGACGCTCAATGCAGGAGCTGCCTCCTCATACTCAGTGCATTCCCACATCACTCAGCTGACTAAGTGGCACCAGATGTTGGGCTCCAGATGAAACTCTCCCATGGACACCCCCCTAGTTACCCCTCCCCCATCCAGACCAGGACCTAGGTCAGGACTGGCATTGGTGCTGACTTGGTGCGGGCCTGTGGCTACTTCTTGATCATGGGCACACCAGTATTATCCTAGGATGGGCACTAGGAGACTGCAGCAGAGTAGCATCAAGCCTTGCTTTGCATACCACTACATCCCTGAGGGATGTTGGACTGCTGGTTTTGCCCTATCTGCCCCCCCTCCCCCAGGGACCCTCCAGTGCATGAATCCATGAACTGGACCTCTAGTTTAGGCATAACTTTACTGATTAGAGTTCTCCAGACATTTTCATATTCTTCTACCTAGATTGGCAGCCAGGCCATTTTCATTGCTCTTCTGCTTGGTTATCAGGGAGGTTTGTAGGCATGGTCCTTTCACAATGTCCTAAAATTGTACTCCTTTTATGTATGTGGAAAAAAATTTTTTCAAGAAAAAAGAAATATTAAGTTTATAGTTATATAAACTTATTATAGTTTCTTTGAATGTTGCCCTCATTAAAAGTGATGTCATTGACAGAGGTGATATCATAAAAATATTTAACAATATTTCCCTATAACACAGCTACTACCAAATCAGAGATAACACTAACTGTAAACACTTGTATGGCTATCATGTGTTTAGCTGAATAGTCAAAGCTTTCAGACATAAACTAATGCATTCAATATAGCACCTCTAAATATCCGTGGCTATGAAATCCGATATCCTTGCACTGACATAAAACATTTATGCACGTTTAATTGTTTGCTTGTTTGATTTTTTGAATAGGAAAGATACTAAATTCCAGATATAGAAATCAGGCATAATTCCAAATCCTCTCCACTTCCTCCTTTTTTAATATGCAGAAGAATAACTTGATAGTACTTTTTGCCTGATTTATTTGTATATTCCTTTTTCTTATTGTTAAAAAATCAGAGATCTGTAAACTTTTGACATATGGATAATTTATATGGTGTAGACTTAGTTGCCAAGTTGATCTTCAGAGTAATTGTTTTGAAACCACAGGTATAATTCAGGGAAATGATTTTCAATGTTGAAATTACTCTTCTTACTTATTTTGCTACTAGTCTTATTTTTCCAGAGGATGCTAAGAATATATAGTCTTCAAAGTTAAAGTTTATTATTGATGATTAAGTTAAATGTTAAGTAGTCAAAAATAAATGTAGACATTTAACAAAATTAAACAAAAATTATTCTATAATTTTATTTTGCATTTCCCCCAGCTTTATTGAAATATTATTGACAGGTCACCTGTAAGTTTATATAAGTTTAAGGGGTATAATGTGATGATTAGAGACATACCTGTGTTGAAAATGAAGATCACATTAAGGTTAGCTAGCACCTCCATCTCAGATGGGATTACTTTTAAAGCTCAACATACCCATTTAGTTCAGTGTTGAACTCTTAGGACTAAAAGAATCATTGGGCCCTGGATAGCAATTGCCCACTAAATGATAAAGCAAATAAAAATAATGAACACTTTCTCTACATGGTGGATATCAAAATGTGTTTTTGTCTGAAATAAGTGTGAATGTGTGTATGTACAAAACGGTTTTGAAAACAAAAATTAAAATAAACTGCTTATGTGATATGTTGTTCACCCCTATGTCCAGATCTTTTATCAGGCTTTATGTTCAAGATGCATTCATTTAGGTAGATTCTTGAAGGATCTTAGCAATCCCAAGTTGTACAAGATTGGACTTAGCACTTTGCATAAGCTTTAAAAATGGGGGTGTGTATTACATTCCATTCAGATTCTTTCAAGTGGTAAGCAGATTTTCAGAACTCATAAAACAGATAATATAGTAAAGGGCTACCATTTATTGAAATGTATCCTTTAATTTTAAATCACATGCAAGGAACTGTAAAAACCTCTATACAATGATTAAATATTTATGTGAACATCTATATGCCACGGAAACTATCATTATTAAATCATTTGAGTAATTCACATCTTCAGATCCAAGAACGTGAAAATAATGTCGGGATATAAAGAAACAGACACGTTTTACACAACTTGCAAATAACAGATGTCTTTTTATTTACCCTTTATCCCTTCTCCACGGGAGAATAAGATAATCCCTGCTTTTTTTCTATTTATCTGATGAGTTTAATTTCAAGTCTCTTATTATTGTGGCTTGTTGCTTGGGGGTTACTTTATTTTGTACTAAAATAGAGAGCTCATTTGAATGTATAATGTGGTAGGCCTAAGGACTGAAGCGAACACCCACACTCTCACTGGTCTTTATTTTGCAGGAAGAGAGAGGCACAGATGCTTGGATCCCAAGCCCCTCCCTAAACTATACATAGCTCCCTCCCATTTCACTGTACAGTAGACAATTGAGAGGAGAATCTGATTAGGGAAGTCACATTCCCATTCTCTTAATTTCCAATTTCCTTCGTGGGCAAATGGTATTATGCGGTATCCCCTTGGAGGCTCATTTTCATATTCCAGAGAAAACAGTGGATTTAAAACCCTTTTAGAAAGCTTTCTCCAAGAGAAGAAGACCAACAAACGTATGACTCACAGGAAAACATTTTTTATCTCATCTTATGAAACTTGGCTTTTAACGGGAAGCAAAAGCTTTTCTAAAAACCGCCTCCTCGCCTTTCATACACCAACTTCATCTAAGAGCTCTTTGGGCAGAATGGGATTTCAGGGGCTAGCCTCACTGCAGGTGGGTCTGGGAGGTAGCTGTTCATGGAGGTTCCCACTGGGCAACAGGCAGACAGTTTGCTTGGTGAGTCAAGAAACAGCACTTCATCTCATGCCGAAACCGGTGTGGCTCAGTGGCTGGAGCGTCAGCCTGCGGACTGAAGGGTCCCAGGTTCGATTCCGGTCAAGGGCATGTACCTTGGTTGCAGGCACATCCCCAGTAGGGGGTGTGCAAGAGGCAGCTGATCTATAATTCTCTCTCATCGTTGTTTCTAACTCTCTATCCCTCTCTCTTCCTCTCTGCAAAAAATCAATATATATATATATATATATATATATATATATATATATATATATATATTTTTTTTTTTTTTTTTTTTTTTTTTTTTAAAGAAACAAGAAACAGCACTTCATGTCTTGAGGGACCCCTGTCCCACTCATCAAGTCAGAGTGTTTTCCTCCTGATCCTTCCTGCTGACCCTTGAATCCTGTTGGGTGCTCCATTCTCTGCTTCCCTGTTGCACTGACCTGATCCTGTTACACTATTTCTAACACTGAGTTCTAAGAACTCATTTACCAGCATTTTATTAGACACTGAACATCACGAGGAGGAAAAGGCTGTTGTTCCATAATAAAGAACTAGAGTTAAGCACAAATTATACATCATTTGATAACATTATTAGACGAACTAGTCATTGAATACGTTTCCCAGAAACAAAAGAGGGGAAATTAAAAAAAAAAAATGAACAGCAATTTAAAATACTTGGAACACTTAAAGTACTTACTTACACTTGTTCGATTCTTTCCTTTTAGGTCTGTTTCTTTCTCTTTTTCCAAATTAGCAAAACTTGGAAACATAAAAGAAGAGATTTGCAGGACCTAAAATTTTTTTAGTTGTATATGAAAAAGTATATCCTGAATAAATTGAATTGAGAAATCAGATATATTCTGGGTTTGAGTTCTGGCTTCAGGTCTCATTTAAGTGGATAATAGATGGGCCTAGCTCATAAGGTTTTTATAGAGAACAAGTGAGATAATCCCTGTTAAATATTGGTTAATATCTCTAATACTAAGTAAACAATAATACATGTGAGGTCTTTTTTGATTAAATATCTTTTATTTTTACTTTTAAGACAGCTGATTATCAAGGCAGACCCAACAGTATGAATGGAAAGTGTACCATTTAGTCATAATTATATTGACATTATTTGTCTAAGAAACCTTATTTTCTGTTTTTCACTTCACTATAATGGCAAACAACTGAACTGAGGGCAAACTCAGGACCATTATCAATGATTTATCTTTAGATGGCCAAGAAGAATAAATCATGAAGATGAATCAATTCTTGAAGTTCTAGACCTAATTGTAAATGATTTGGACAAATTGTACATGAGTATTGTTTTTTCTTAAACTTAAATATATTTTTTTAGGTCCAGAATGCAGAACAAACATAGCGTGGCAAAGGCACAAAAGAAAGACATTCAAGATGAAGTTATGAGGAAGCAAGAGAATCGTGAGTTAACAATTTGTTCTTTTATGGCAAAACACCAAATTTTTAAAAACTTGAAATCTAAATATGTGTTGAATACACATTTTCCAGGATTGATTACATCATTAATTTAAATTTGTTTAATTCCATTAGCATTGTCTCACTCAATAGATTTGAACAAGTTAAATACTTTCTCCTTCCTTAACAACTAAGCAAGATGCATGAGTTATGTACATTCTTACTGGTTTAAATTACTCATTTTTTCTAAAAATGACTTCACCTGCTGAAATTTACTTTTTTTTCTCCCTGTATTCTGTTGAATGTACTCTTGCTAATATCCACACTCTCAGTGGAGAAACCATTTCATCATTTCCTATATTTGTTTATCTCTTGAATGCATTAAGTAGGTTATCCCATGTCATGAGTATTAGAGAGGCTATGAATTAAGGCCAGTTTCTAATGGTAATTAATTTATTGTGTTTTATGCCAGCTTGCAGCTGTAAGTCATAGGTTTTCCTATGCATAGGTATCATACAACTTTCTAAGGAGCAGTTTGGAAATTTGGAAGATGTTATTGTCATTACAATAATCGAGGAATCTAGTGGCAGTGATCAGAGTTTGCCTGGGCATAATAGGGTTTATAATAATCCTTCACATGATTTGGTTGCTGTGAACTGATTTTAAATACTACCCTCCTGAACATTCATCTACGTGAAAAATCCTTCTTCAAATTATGAACTTGGAACCTAACCCTTTTGTCATATACTTTTTATGTTTTCAAGATACACTAAATGTCCAGGGAATAAAATAATGATGTACTTTGAGAGAGATTGCATTTGATTTTGTTTAGAGCTTCCAAGAGCTGTTCGCGGTTTTTATTAAATCGTGTGGCCAACACAGCACCGCTATGGGACTGTGTGGGTTATAGTACTTCGCAGCCAGTCTGCACTGAAGTTGCCACATTCATGGTCCTTCCTCTCTCGCCTCTGAATCAGCCACCCTGTTCTCATCTCTTTCCAGTTCTAGAAGCCACGCACAAGAAATGAGGTGGGGGAAAAGAAAAACACTAGAGTTTGAAGAGAATTGACTGAGATGATTAAATAGATGGGCAGTGGGGAAAGATGAAAAGATTTAATGCTTCCCTTTGAAAGTGAACCTTATAACATGAACCTGAGGTTACAAAGCCATGAGACTAAATGAAAGGGTGGGCGCTTTGATTCCTATAAAATCTTCAAGGAGAATAGAGTTTGTGATCTCTCGGAGTGTATCTATGCATGTATTGTCTCTAAAGTGGAAAATGGGACCCAATCTATATACCCTTTGAAGAATTATGATTTTACGAAATTTACTTAACTCTCCTTCATCCAGTACCTACTGACATCACGCTCTTCAAAAACACTTTCATGACCTTGACTAGGCTTCCTCACTGGGTTTCTTCTAACGGGAAAGGAATGCATCATGGGAAGCCAGAGGAGGGTTATCTCGGTGGTTATAATTCCGAAGGTAAATAAATATATTGACCCGGTCTTAAGCAAATTAGTGTTCTGTGAATGTGGTTAGCCTGTGTCAGGCTGTTAGGGCCCAATAAACCCTTCAGTCATGAGAGAAAAAAGACTCGGATCAGAACTAATTGTTTCTAAGATCCTAAGGACATTGATATATGCCCCCAAACAGAAATCTGAGTATGTAGATAATCTAGGACTTGCAAATATAAGTTATATTATTCACTCTAATCTTACGTTGGTTATTGGATACTGATAGGAGACATACTGACCTTGGCATATTAGTGGTGCCCAAACTGTAACATAACTAACTTAGCAAAATCCAATTAATGCAATGGCTTACTAATATAAGCATTGCTGTAGGCATTAATTAAAGTGAAAATTAATTTTATGGCCTGGTCTAAGTAGACATCTAATCATATAAATGATCACTGTTATAGAAAAATCTCCACCTTGGAAAGGAAAGCCACATCTTTAACAGGTTGGGAATCAGACACCTAATAAAAATTGTTCTTCATAGCCATCTAGTTGCTGTACATGAATATACATTAAACGTATTATAGGACTTTGCATGGCATGGTTAACAATGACATAATGTTAATATTTAAAATTCAAACTCTTCATTTAAAATATCTAGAAAGCTGACTAAATTGTATCCTACATTAAAAACACTAAACTTTTGAAAGAGAAGCAGTGATTAGACTCTCAAACCTCAAAGGGAAAGTAGGGGAGGGTTGGGGTAAGGGGAAGAGATCAACCAAAGGATTTGCGTGCATGCATATGGGCCTAGCCAGTGGCCATGGACAACAGGGGGGTGGGGGCATATGTGGGGAGGGGTTTGGGATTGGAATGGGGGGATGAGGACAATTATGTGATACCTTAATTAATAAAATTTTAAAAAAAAACCCACTAAACTTTTATCATTTAGTTACATTTAAAAATATTTAATAATTCTATACTAATTCTTCAAAATCATGTTTCTAAGTGGATAGCAAACAACCCAAAATACTAGAAGACAGAAAGATAAGGTCAGCCTAATGCAGCTTCTCATAAAAATGATTGACTCCTCTGAGAAAAAAAAAATTGGCATGAAACGTCCTTATCAGAATTTTTCCCACGGCCTGATGGAAATGTTGGAAAACAGACACCATCTGAAACTCTTTGGTTAAGGAGACACAAACTAACTCCATTCAATCAAGTGGATCACGTGGCAAGGAGGGGATCTGGTGTTCCAAGGATCAGGGCATGCCAGTTTTCTCTCTTTCTTATTTTCTCCTTCAGAAACTAAAGTCACTTCCTGCCCAGATTGGGTCCACTTGTCATCTACCTACTGTTTGAAAGGCCTTTCAGTTGAGTCCGTGTCCCCAGCCCCTGCCCCACGGTTACACACGCTGGCTGTGTCCCAGTCTTTTTTTTTTTTTTTTAAATATATTTTATTGATTTTTCTTACAGAGAGGAAGGGAGAGGGATAGAGAGCTAGAAACGTCTATGAGAGAGAAACATCGACCAGCTGCCTCTTGCACACCCCCTACTGGGGGTGTGTCCACAACCAATGTACATGCCCTTGACCGGAATCGAACCTGGGACCTTTCAGTCCGCAGACCGATGCTCTACTGCGGAGCCAAACCGGTTTCGGCTGCGTCCCAGTCTTGTTACAAGGAAGAGTAATGACACTGTATTAGAAATCATCATATTTTTACAAGTAACCAGAAATTAGACATGACAGGGGGTGACTTAAAGACCAGTTCTGTACCTTCAGAGGAACCTCCCTTTGCAAACCGACATCTGCCACCACCACCCACTCCCTGGCCGAGTCCTGAGTTTCAGGAGACACTTGAAGACGCCTCCACTGGTGTCTGCTTACATGGACTGTAGTTTCATTCTTTCATGTTCATCAGTCACCAGTCTTCCAAAGCTCTCTGTAAAAAAAACCTTCCTTTTTCTTTCTTCTCTCTCTCTCTCTCTCTCTCTCTCTCTCTCTCTCTCTCTCTCTCTCTCTCTCTCTCTCTCTCTCTCTCTCTCTCTCTCTCTCTCCTTTCCTCTTCTGCCTTTCTATTCTCTCTCTTCTTCCCTCCCCCTCCCTCCTCCTGCTTCTGGTGATTCCCCACTGAAGACTAATGGTCAGGTTCTTGGGAGTGAACCGAAGTAAATCAGATGACCAACTCTTTATCTGTGAACATCCAATTTTTCTAAAATGCTGCACCAGTTATTACCTCGCTATTTTAATAGTGTTGTTCAAAGAGAGTCATTGTGAACTTGTGTAGCTATAGAGACGGCATCAAGCAGAAAGTGGTGGATTTTTTAGATATTGGGTGAAGGAAGCTACTACGGTAAAAAAGGACTGTAAGCTGTATGCAGTTAGATTCTTTTTCGGTGGCCCTTTTCTTTTTGCTTCATTTCCTGAACTTTTCACTTCACCGTTTTCCCCCTACTATTGTTACCCAGCCACCCTTGCCAGACATTCTTCTTCTACCTATTTTTGTGCAAATTCTACACACATGATTTTGGATTCCTTTGGGGGAAGGCATAAGTGCTGTGTAGCTTTTTTATGTTAATTTTTATTTTTTTATTAATAATATATTGTCAGTTAGAAAGATGGGCTAATGGTAGTTTTCAGTAAAAAACCTTTCCAAACATACAGATAGTATAAAGACTGCATGTGATGGTTTTTCTTCAAGTGCATGTGCCAAGTTCAAAATGACCAGCACACATTCTATTTAATGTGACACAAGTATAGCCCGACAGAAGTATTTAAGATGATCTAACAAAAGGATCATTAATATGGGGTGAAGAACATTGGATGTCAGTGTTTTGTTTGCCACATATGTGATCCTGTGAATTTGGGAAAATTATTAAATCTCTCTGAAACTTATATTACTGATTTATAAAATGGGGCTTAGACTACATCCTCAACTGGCTATTAAATGAAAGAGCTTTTGGAAACCTTAAAGATGCACAAAATACTGTACAACCTTAATTAAAACCTGAATAATTTTATGTTGCCCTTACTAAACAAATGGACTTCCCACCTTGTTCATAAGAAATGGTCTTTAAATACTGAAAAATGCACTTGGCCAACCTCTCTTTGATGGGAATCTATTATTTAAATTTGAAAGTGCTTCCTTTAAGAGCGCTTGAGTAATTTAAATGATTTTCCTTTCATATAGTGTGACAGGTCTGTAAATTGTGGTATCGATCTGCAGGAGTTCTGTGGATTCCATAAGCTGTTAGATCAGACAATACATACCATAAATCTGGAGGGTATTTTTAAAGGGAAACACAGAAACCTCGTTCATATGTTTACCGCTAGGGCTATTTCATTGATTAGTTAGGTCTTCAGTAGGTGGATTTGTGTGCTGTACTTTTGAAATAGTAGCCATGGCGGATCATTTTCTCTTATGCAGATGAAATCATGTGTATAAAACAGTGGTGCAGAGAGGGCGAGCGCAATATTGCAGCTCAATGGTTTTCAATTAATCGGCCCGGGAGAAGGTGAGATGAATTGGAAACTCAGAGGTCCGAAGAATATCTGATGGGTTTTGACACAATGCCTATTATCTACTAAATATTTTTAGCACCCAACTCAGATACCATGAAAGCAATTACTTACCTAAATCAAACATTGTGGACTTATTAACAACAAGGAGAGGGTATTTTTATGATGCTTTAACGTTTCGTAATATGTTTGCTATGTAACTAATGACAGAGGTGACGAGAGGACAACCTCAAGACAGCTGTTTATGCCCTGGCTGGGTTGGTTCAGTGGATAGAGTGTCAGCCTGCAGAACGAAGGGTTCTGGGTTTGATTCCATTCAAGGGCATGTACCTCGGTTGCAGGCTCCTCTCTGACTTGGGCCTGTTTGGGGCTCGTGCAGGAGGCAATCAATCCATGTGTTTCTCTCACATTGATATTTTTCTCTGTCTGTCCCTCTCTCTTCCACTCTTTCTAAAAATCAGTGGAAAAATATCCTTAGGTGAGGATTAAAAAAGAGAGAGAGAGAGCAAGAGTTGTTTATTATTACTAGTAAATTCTAATGTCCAATTCCATTATTGGTTCAGCAATAATTTTATTTAACCCATTTTGTTAAATGTAATATTTCCTACTATCCATCCTGACATTTTTAATTGTGCTCTTATCACCTAACCGATAGACCACAAACATTTTCTGGAACCCAATGCAGCAAAGCAAGCCACAGAAAAACTGTTTATGGATCACACAGGGTACAATGAATCTCAAGCATCTGGTAACAAAACTATAGAGGCACACATTCTATTTCTGTGCATGGGTAGGGTCCCGAGGCCTGGCCTACAATCAGGGCCTATATTCCCTGGCTGCCAGCCTTCACCACCCACCTCCAGTTCCTGATTCCCATGGGGCGATTGGTGTCTGCCACCTAGTGGAGAAACCGAGAAGTTGCCATACAGGCCCTAATTGGGTGATCGGGGCCTCTGGGCTGGTGGTCAGTACACGTCATAGCTAGCTGGTCTTTCCATTGCCTAGTCGATTTACATATGACGCTTTTATATATAGAGAGAGATTTTCAAAAATATAGGAACATTTCAATGATTATGTATTCAACTTTGAATGAAATAGTTGTTTAGAGTCATTAATAAGATGGCATGTTCCTTTCCCTTGCTAGTGGGGGTGTTGACATGACTGAGGTCTCACTGTGGAAGGATGTGTGCTTCTTTGGGTCTCAATTGTAAATCTCCTAAGAGGGATCAACTCCACCTTCTGGTTAGCTTGTGGTAGATGATGTTTTAGGGAAATTTTGGAAAACACAAATAGAAGATGGCATACATTTAGTTGTCATTGGAATCCCTAAATGACTACCTGGCAAAGGCTGCCTTTAGTTTTGTTCAACCACCCAGTATCATTAGATGCGTGAGAAATTAACCACATTGGGTTAAGCCAGTGGTCGGCAAACTGTGGCTCCCAAGCCACATGCGGCTTGCTAGCCGGTGGTTTGCCTTTTGGTTGACTGAGTTTGCCAACCACTGCCTTAGGGAAAAACACTTAAAAAACATTTTAATAATGTACTAATGTCTTTAACCTGAAGTCAAAACATCTGGGTAAGGGTAATGCGTCACGCAGTGGTTGGCAAACTCATTAGTCAACAGAGATGCAAACCACAGTTCGAGAGAGCTGCATGTGGCTTGCAAGCCTCAGTTTGCCGACTACTGGGTTAAGCCGTTAATATGTTGTAGCTCACCAATCATAGAAACTAGCTCTATCCTATCTAATACACAATCCTAAAAAAAAAATCAAAGAAATATAACAAAATATGTGAGTATATGTCAAAAAGGATATGCCAATCATCATTGAAGGTGGTGGCAAAACTCTGGACACAAGATCATATCTTCCAATAAATTATATCGATGTCATGTCACAGGTTATTAAAGGTAGTGAGGTAAATGATCTGAAAAATAGACATGACTGATTTTTAATTACAGATAGGTTCTGTACATATCAATGTTGGTGTATGCTTATAGGAGTAAGGTGTTTTATTATTAATTAGGGGCCCAGTGCACGAATTAGTACACCTTGAAAGGAATAGTGGGCCACAACACTGTAGTAGGCACAGGGGTGGGTCTTGGGCCATCCTCCATGCCCCTGCCAGGCCCTTCCCTCTGCAGCCCCTGGTTCCCTGTCTGCCAGCAGCTCAGCTCCCACTGCTGCCATTCCCATGTGCTGATAGCATCAGCCCTGGTTGTACCCAAGGACAGCAAGGAATGATTGGGGTCAGTGCCAGCACTGTCAGCGGTTGTGAGTGGCAGCTGCTGCCCTGGTCGCCCCTCAGGAGCAGGGGGAGGTGGAGATGCCCTCAGGGGCGATCAGGGCCAGCAGCTGCCACTTGTACCTGCTGATGGCACCTAGTGATTGGGACTGACGCTGGGCACTGGCAGTGGGTGCGAGTGGTAGCTCTGGTTCCAGCAGTGGCATGCGGAAGCAAAGAATTTTCAGTAACCACCAGAGGTTCACCCTGATGACAGTGACTGGCCTTGGTCTGGTGCCCCCGCTCACCTGCTCCACCATCCTGCCGCAGCCAATGCCCATCATGTTCCACACATGCTCCCTGATGGTCAGTGCATGTCATAGCGACCAGTTGTTCAGTTGTTTGGTTGTTCTAGTTGTTCTGCCATTCAGTCTATTTGCATATTAGCCTTTTCTTATATAGGATGGCTACCTCAGGTACAGGAGAGGGGGATACTTGATACATTGGTCATTTTATTAAAAATCTGTGACAGAAAGCAGCTTTCTAATGGTTCACCAGTATTTGTGTTCTTTCTTCTCCTATTAATTTTCTTGGGACTTTATTTTCCTGCAATGGATTCTTTTATAGGTATATCGCCTTGGAGGAGAGAGGTCAATTAAACAAGTAATTTGAATGTTTTGTCTCTATTTATGTGTGTATTGGATTTAGATAATTTTGCAAGAATTCATTTTTTGGCAGAATTACACATTTTTGTTAAGATCAGACCCCAAAGTATATGAAGTTTCTGTAGGTGAAAAAGATAATACATCTGGACACAGGTGGCTTTTCTTCCATTAAAGTAAGATAATTATATGATAATAATAATGTTTCTATTCATCACATCAATTGCATGTACCCGTCAAATTGCAGTTTTCTAGTTAGCTGAACATAATACAATAATATATAATAAACTATGTTACAAAGAGTAGGACTCTAAATTAATACTTTTATTTATACCTTGTATTACTGAGAAGTACATACATTTCCATAAAATTAGTCAGCCGTTAAAAAGGGCTATATTTAACTATCTTTACAATGTCCATTTGTACATTTTAACAGACAGCAAAATGATACTTTGATTTAAAGTACACAAATAATGTCTTCCCTCTTCAAATGAAAATCTTGCCCCTTTTCTCTTACTTGCCTACATATATCTTTGTTTCCAATGAGCACATCCACATAAATAGCAATTTAGGATGAGGCCACTTCATCATGCTGGTAGCTGCTAAGTTCTCTTAAGGTGTATAGTTTGAATCTGGAGTTGTATAACAATATCTTTCCAGAAAGCATGTTAGAAATAAGAGTGTAATCGTCATTTGAATATTTTAGACTCCTTTTCTGCTTTTCTTTGTCTGTCTGTCCCAGTCCTTAGAAATCTCTTTTTTACAAAGATGGGATTTGCCTCACATGGTCTTCAGTAGAGGCTCCCAAAATGGTCTAGGACAGTGTTTCCCAAAGTGTGGTACGCGTACCCCCAGGGAAGAGTTTGGTGGGGGTACGCGTTGCACCGGAGTTTGGCGGGGATATGCACTGCACTGTGCTTAGCTGCACCTAATTCTACGTTCTCATGAGTACGAGGGGTGCTCAGTGTTACAAAATTTATAGAAGGGGTACCCATGTGTCAAAAGTTTGGGAAACACTGGTCTAGGATGAACTGTTACCTCATGTCATCAGTGCTGTGTCCACACTTGTTAGTTTCAATATCTATCAGGTAGAAACCATCATTGTGGTGCATGCGTTTGTGTGAGTGTGTGTGTATGCACGTGTGTGTGTGTGTGTGTGTGGGTGTGTGTGTGTGTGTGTTAGTGCATTTAAATTATCACAGAGGCATTCAGCAGATGTGAGGCAGGTACTTCAATCCCTGTGTGTGTGTTTCTTCATACACTAATATGAGAAAGCAGAATAGAAATAGAGAGGAAATATACAAAAAACAAAGCAATGTTTCATTGTTGCTTAAAACATTCCTAGGCCTTACCTCTGAAATACCATTGAAGTCAGTAATCTCATATGAGGGAGAGAAATACATACTGACCTGGCACCCGTTGTTGTTGTTTTTTTTTCTGCCAAACTTAAAATGACTTCAGAGAAATCTAAAATTCGACAGAACCTAACTACTCTGTTGGAAAGGGGGAAAATCACTAGAGAAAGCAGTTTGGTCCTATAAGAAAGACCTACCTGCTGAGTTTATACACTGGAAAGAAGCAAAGTCTCAGGAAGTAACATTAACCTGTGCTTGAACCCAGCCTTCTGCAGGTGTGTCTATAACTCAAGAGGGTTTCCCTAATAAAACCCAGTGAGCAACAGTGTACCAATGAGTTTTAGAAGCCTAGAGGGTCCCATTGGAAAAACACAAAAATTGAAGGAGAAAGGAGATTGTCTTAAGAACAAGAAGTAGCCAAGCCCTGCTAACCCCGGGGGCAGGTAAGTTAGGTCCACATGACTCATGAGCAGAGCAGCAACCCAAGAGCTTATGGTGCAGTGTAGACCTCCTCTGAGGATTAAGACGCTGCTGGTGTGGAGCCTGTGTAGACTCTCGGGCGGGGGGGGGGGGGAGAAGAGAATGTTCACCTGGTTATGTCAGACCATGTGCACCTGCAGAGAGAGCAGAGCAGCCAAGGTCCAGCCTGAGGAAAAAGGAGTGCAGCATAAGGCTAGGGTATGATGATTGCATGTGGGCTGTACTCACCAATTCTCATTGATCCTACAGGACTTGAGAGAAAGAAGGTAGAGAGAGGGCTGAGATCACGCATAGACCTAGATGGACTTATAATCTCCTGTCCGGTCTGGCACTGAGTTCCACAGTGAAAGATGGAACCAATAAGCCTCACCTGGAAGCTGGATCCCTTTCAGGCCACCTGGGTTGTCCAGGACAGTGGTCGGCAAACTGCGGCTCTGTTGACTAGTGAGTTTGCCGACCACTGGAGCACCTACTGGCATAGCAGATTGGGTTTTCAACTTGTTAAAGTGACTGCTGCTAAACTTAGTATTCTCGACATAATGAAGTTATGGTGCATCCTATCTAATAAAAGGGTAAAATGCGAATTAACCGTCACTCTATCAAAAAAATGGTGGTGCCCATAACCATAAGATGGTGGTGCCCAGTTCTCTCAGCCCTGCTGGAGTCCCCCAGTTCTGGGAGGGGGTGGGGGAAGGCGGTGGGGTTTAAGGGGGTAGCTGCTGAGAGCTGGCAGCGTGAGTGCCCTGGCAGAATGCTTGCTTTGTTGCCCTGGCGATAAGGCAAGCATGCCATGCCCCAACTGTGGATGGGCCTCTGGGCTGCTGAGAGCCTCTGGGCAGTGGGCTTGCAAAGAGCTACTGGTGCATGGATTTAGTTTGAACATAAATATAACTAGGGAATTGCAGATATTGTTTATAGTAATGATGACAAGGGACCTAATAAATGACTATAATAGCTCAGCAGGTGTGTCTCACTGGTTGACCGTTGACCTGTGAACCAAGCAGTCATGGTATGGTTCCTGCTCAGGGCACATTTCCAGGTTGAGAGCTGGATCCCCATTGGGGGCTTGGCAGGAGGCAGCCAAACAATGATTCTCTCTTATCATTGATGTTCCTATCTCTCTTTATTTCTGGTTTACTCTATGAAATCAATTAAACTATTGTTTAAAAACATGACTATAATAAATACTCAAAATCTGTGAACTCACAAAACAAAACTTTCTAGAAATTATTTGTTCCAAGATGATTTTCACAGTTGTCTAGTTTTTATTTTGTTATTTCCTAAAGTACTGCATTTTGCCTGCTGGGAGTTAGAAGGGTCAATATCATGCCCAGGTTGTAGGAGGTGGGCATATTAAGTAGACATTTCATATGCATTACCTTAGTATTTGTATTTGTTTTATTAAGTAGGCCATTATAGCCAGACAACTTTTTCATCACCTGAGGGTATTTGGGGAGTAGGGGAGTATAATCTCTCATTTGTGGTTTGCAGAAAAAAAAAGAAAGAAATTGTTGTCTTAAGATAAACAAATTGAGACTCTAGAGTGTTTATAAACTGGAATAATGCCAACTAGCTTAATTATTAAATGTATTTATTAATTAAAATTAATGATCTTTTATTAAGTTGAGGTGGAAATCTAAAAACAAAAGAGCAAATTAAATAATCACCAGTGAGAATTTATATCAATATTAAGATTCTTATCAATTGTGATTATAAAGTATAAAACAGACATGTGTTTATGAGAGAACACTAGATTTTTCTCAGCCTTGAAACTGACAAATTGCCAATGAAACCACAAAATTATCTGTAGTGAAAAATAAAAACAATTGAAACCACTAGTTCTGATTCTATCAAGAATGCACAGCCAATCCATTGCTGTTTTGCCTGAAAATAAGTTAGGGTGTCTAGTACATCATACTAGTTTTAAAAATTAAGCAATGTATTTTTTTCTCTCATTTTTCTGATTTTTCCAATTTTATTTCTTTGGGTCATATTTCAGAATACAAATGTCAAAATGATTAAAACAGTCTGTTATCATAGATACTCAGTGTTATGTTTAGATGGGCACTTAATTACATCTACTAAGCAATACAGAGTTTTATATTACAAAGAAAATACCCAAGGATATACTGAAGATTAAATATAAAACACCAAGAATTATCTCACATTGCACATATCGATGTTCAAGCATATTATAGAATAGAGATGCTTAGTTTTAACAAATTATGTTCTAAATCAGTGCTATTTTCTCAAATACATTTTTATTGATTTCAGAGAGGAAGGGAGAGGGAGAGAGAAATAGGAACATCAAAGATGAGAATTACTGACTCTGCCTCCTCTACACCCCCTACTGGGGATAGAGCCCCCAACCCAGGCATGTGCCCTGGCCAGGAATGTCACCGTGACCTCCTACTTCATAGGTCAATGTTCAACCTCTGAGCCACATCAGCTGGGCCAAATCAGTGCTATTTTTTTATTGAACAAAATTCCTATTCCTTTCATAATAATAACAAAAGTTAAGTTTTGCATAGATATTAGGAAAAATATCATGGGCTTTTGTTTTCACAAATGAAAGAGAGATCTCAGTTAAAGGTAATGCATATCTTGGGAAACAGACATCTGGAAGTGATATATGGATTCTTGTGATAATCAATATTTAATAGCATTTTTATTGCCGTGCTAGTGAGAATACCAAATGAAAAAACTATTTTTTAAGGGAAACATCTCTAACTGTCCAATCAGGTACTGTGAATGAATTCACTTTTCTAAGTTTCTGAAGGCCTTTTGTTTCAAAACCAGATTTTTTCTCTTAAGTCAAAGAGTAATTTATGGTTTACCGCCACTTAATTAGCTTAGAACTTGATTGTTTTCATTGAAATGAAAGGAAACAAGCTATTAATTATAGTCTTAGACCCAAACTGATGGGAACATCAATACTTTTACTGCAGTTTTCTCAATAAATCCCGGATTATAAAACCCTACATATGCATTCTGGATGCGGGACAAGTTTTATGTCCATTAACATGGAGACAACACATTGATTGCCCGCTATGACATTATTAAAATGAGCTGATGAGACAGCTCCAGGGGAGTAAAATGCTCCAATAAAGTTGGCATTCTCTTACATCAACTTAGCCTTTCTTAAAACAGGATATAGACTAGTTGAGCCGTTGTTATTCAGGTTGAAAAGTAATATAGTTTGACTTTAAAACCTCAGTGGTAGAGTTTTTAACACAGACATTAAATTATTTCAATAGACATTGTAAACTTAGCAATCAAAGTTAATGGCTCTTTGATCCCCTTTACTACCTGATGATTATTGCCAATAAATGTGTATTTACTTCTTTTCAAATGCATTTATTATGAGACCAGTCAGTACCATAAACACCTCTTTGATTGAGGGAAAGGGGTATTGCTAGCCATTCTAATGGTCTGAGTGATGGAAGATAGAATCTGGTGTAAAAATGGCAGATTTGGCCTATGGGGTTAGAAATGCAATATTCATACCTCACTTTTGGAGGGAAGGTAGATCCAGAAACGTATTGTTGAATCTCAGAGGGAAGGCAGGGGTAGGTGGGGGTGCATAGGAAGAGATCAACCAAAGAACTTGTATGTTTGTATCTGCATAACCCATGGACACAGACAATAGGGTGGTGAAGGACTGGGGCTAGATGGGGTCAGTGGGGGAAAGGGGAGCTATATGTAATGCTTTCAACAATAAATATTTTTTTTAAAGTAAGTAAGTACATTCAGTAATGGTAGCTTTGGAATGCTTTCATCTAAGGATTATTTTATTCATTAATTGTGAAAAAGGCCCATCATTGATAGTATCGTAGTAAAGTCATGTGTAAAGTTGGTGGTTTTGATCAAATTTGGGCATGGAATGATAGACGATATGCAAGTGATAAGCAATAGTGTATATCGGTCATGGAATTCTTGGGGTATTTGGGGGAAATTGGACAAGGAATTGTTGGAGTGGTGTATGTAAATGGAATGAGATGGAGAGAGAGAATTGAGCTATTGTAGAGTAGAATATTGCACAACTACAATTACAGAAAAGTTCAACTAATGCTACTAGTGACATATCATTAGTGGGTTTTGAGATGAGTTTCATAGGTCATGGCTACCATTTTGGAAATAGAAGGAAAATTTGTGAGTAGGAGGAGTGTTTTCGATGACCCATTTTTCACATACATGGGCCTGTGTGAATGTTTTGTATAGTCATGTACACTGAGTGGCCAGATTATTATTATTATCTCTGAATGCATAATAATCTTGCCACTCAGCATATATCCTATATAATAAAAGGCTAATATGCAAACTGTCCCCTTGACCAGGCGTTCCACCAGCAGGCAGGCAGCCAACCATCCATGTCCCCTCCCGCTGGCCAGGTTGGCTGGACCCTATCCATGCACGAATTCAGGCACTGGGCCTCTAATATATACACGTACATACACGGAGTAGCCAGGTTATTATGTATTCAGATATCACAATAATCTGGCCACTCTGTAAATCCTGGTCTCAAGCTGCCTTACGTGGGCTATAGTAACACAATGGGAAGCCACTGGCACTAGCACGGTGAAACAGCAGAGGTGGGTTGGAGGAGATAAAATCAAAGAAGTGAGAAAGCAGGAGAAGGTGGTCTTATCTCTGGTTTTTGAGAAGTCCTCTATTGCTACAGCTTCATCTGTGTCTACCAGCACTGCACATGATTCACATAATATTGCTCTTTAAGAAGGTGTGGCTCTTCTCCAGGCCCTGACTTGTCAAGTGCCCATTGATGTTCTTCTGTCTCTCCCCTCCCTCCCCCTCTCTCTAAAAATCAACGGAAGGAATGATCTTGGGCGAGGACTCACAATAACAATGAGAGAATAAGCCTGCCTAGCCTCTGCCTCCTCTCCTGTTCCCTAAAGCTCTAGGCCGGGAAGGGGTGGGTGATGGGGAAGATGGTTTCTTTAAGGCCTCTGTGGCTTTGGCTTGTTGAGAACAGTTCTCAGTTGAGTGACTAAAATAGGCTACCCTGCTGTTCTAAAGAACTTTTCTGTGTTGCTCACAGGTTTCTGCTGTTAAATACTTCCTAACATCCCAAGTACCCGAGGGGTTTTCACTTAAGTTCTTCATGTTTATTCATGCCCCGGCTCTGGCAAGCATCAGCTCTGAGTCTTTTCCTCTTAATGATTTACCTGATATTTAACGGGAGGGATGGAAGCTCTGTGGTTTTATGGGAATGATAGAATTAAACTGCCTCCCGCCACGTCCCCACAGGTGGAGGAGATAAAAGACACACTCGGAGAACAGATCTCAGGAGGATGCGTTGTTATGGCCCACGGGGAATAACAGACAGCAGCGGAATAATTGGGATTAAAATGCCCACTGCCGTTGTGATGTGCCAGTGGCACATTCCCAGAAAGAGGAAAAAAAAAAAAAACTACCCAGGGAAGATGAAAGAAACAAATTCAAATCATAAAAAGAAAGCTGATGAAACTCTAAGCACATTGGCAACATTAAATAAAAGATCACTTTTTATTGGGAGCGTCTGTCTCTCTAACAATTAAAATTTAAAATCCAGAGATGGAAATCTTTTCTATTAGTTATTTTTCTTCCACTTTTATTATATGTTTCATCAGTAATTTAGTTTAGTTATTTTAATTAGTATGTTCTGATTAATCACATTTATTTGTCACCTATTAAATATAAATACTTAAATAATGAGAACCATTCCTTCAATGCTAATATATTCTATATTAATTGACCACATGCGGTGATTTAGGAAAGAAATTTGTATTTTGGAGGTTATTAAATAAACACTAAACATTATTTTATTACAGTTGTAAATGTACATTATGTAGATGAGTTGATACTATAAGAGTATAATCTATATATATAAAAGTCTAAGCAACCATTATGACTGGTCGACCAAATGACCAGTTGACCGGTCGCCATGATGTGCACTGACCACCAGGGGCCAGATGCTCCATGCAGCGCTTCCACAACCAACCTCCCACTGCTAGCCAACTTTCCATGGTCCCTCCCTGCAGCTGGCTGGCCCTGATTGGCCCCTGGTCAGGCAGAGAGACCCCACCCAGGTATGAATTTGTGCACCAGGCCTCTGGTATCCAAATAAGATGCTAAATCCAAATAATGGATTAAGTTAAAACATTAATCCATTACATGTAAAAAAATGTTAAATTCTTAAGCTTAACAGAATGCATTTGCTCAACAATCTTTCCTAATCTTAAAGATAAAGAAAACTGTTGTGCCTTTTGTATTTCATTCACTGACATGGGTGTAAGATGCTAATTTTAAACAGCTTACCAATCAAGAATGTCATTCAGGACATGGACATTCTCTTTAAAGCAATGTTCTTTGTTGTTTTTATATATAAACAAATGCTAACACCCATATTGTACATGCTAGCACACTTATACAATAATTGCATTGAATTTTACTACATACAGATAGATTAGCTATTAAGGTCTAGAGAGGAGTGGAAGATTTTTCTAGAATATAGTCAACCTTGATTAGCATAAGTTTTGAAATGTCAACTCAGTGCATCCTTTTCATGTGGGTAATTAAGATGTGAAGACTTCTTTCAATAAGCTGTGATAGTCATAGTTCCAGGATTCCTCTCCTGTGGTGCAAGCTCAGTGCATGTATAGGTTGTGAGATTCTCCCTCCCCCAAACTGGTGGGCGGAGTTATGACATTATTGGCATCTGCCACAGAGACATCCCCAAGACATTGAACTACCAATCAGCCCGTGCCAAAGTGCCCTGGATCCCACCCCTTCCTGTTCTGCCCTGGGTCCAACCCTTTCCTGTTCCTCCCCTAGAAAAGACCCCCAGGCCTGCCATGTTTTGCTGGGTCCTTTCTCCCCTCCCCACTCCTTCAATTCTGATTTCTCTACCTTTGCAATGAGTCCCACTCATTACTGGGGAATAAACATTAACATATCTCAGTGGTCAATTTCCTGTGCCTCAAACCTTACATAGGTAACATCAGGCTTTTATCAGAGTGCCTCCTGGCAACCAGGGTTCAGGGAAGTAACAAAGAGATGCTCTATGAGTGATAAACACCCTGTTCCTTGACCCGGAGACCTCCTGGACAAATAAGTAAACATGTAGACAGAAAAATGTAGCGGTACTGAGTTAAAATGACTTTATAATGTCTGCAGTGGCCTTTTTGGCTTTAAAATCACGAATTTAATGTTCAGTTCCTGCCAAAAATGCTTGAGCACTTGTATGTGCCACGAACTGTGCTAAGTTCTTTCACATGCCTTGTCTTCATTCATTTGATCCTCCAAGATCGAAGGCCGTAATTTAAATAATGCAGTCAAATTTATACTGGATTTGTACCATTTCAGAATATATTTTGGAAATCATAAGCATGCTTATCACAAAAAACCTTATGTTTAAAATGTATTATTTATATCAGTCTGTACCCACTTTTAAATCCTATGCCTTCAACTATCTTAACACACCAGAGGTTTTCTCTCTCTTTTTTTCTCTACAACAAACCCCAACTCCATCAGCATGCCAGGAACATTTTAACTAGGAAATGCCTTGGGTCCAGAGACTAAACAACCAACAGTTGGCCTGTATGTGAAAAGCAAACTAGTTAATATTTAAACTAGTGGACTTCGCACAAAATTTCATTTGAATGCATTATTAGGTTGGATCCCTAACTACATTCACACATTGGAAGGTATCTTTTTATAATATTGAATTTATTTGGGTGACCTTGGTTAATAAAATTATACAGCTTTCAGGAGGTAACAGAAGGTAAAAGGGGATAGTGGTGATGAAAGGAGACTTGACTTGGGATGGTGTACACATTACATACACAGATGATGCATTGTAGAAATATATCTTTTAATGAACTCAACTATATTCAAGTTCTTGGAAAATTTCAGTGGTATTTACCTCCAATAAGTTAAGAATCCTTTAATTGCTAGAAATTAATTAAACACTTCTAGAGGAAAAAATAATTTAAGGCATATTCTCCAAAGTTCTCTAGATTCAAGGAGATGGGCTGAGCTGAGTTCATGCTAATTGGACGTGTAGAGTGCATACCTTTGGCTAGTTGGACCCTCTCTATTGTAAGAAGAAACACAAGTTTCACACATTAACACCATTTTAAGGTAGACTCATGACGGTCAGTAGAATGAACACAATTTAAATAGGAAATTTTTAGGTGTTTATTTTTTTGCCTGGACAATTTATAAATTAAAATGAAATCTGAGAGATTTGACTACAAGCACACGCACCCATAGCATACATCACTCCGTAGCCCTCCCAATAGTACTCACAAGTATATGATCAGCGTGCAGCTTGCTATCTACATGTCAAAGCAGCCATCAATCATACACTATATTTCCATGTAACATTACAAAGAAAATTTACAGTCAAAATAGGGGGGGAAAAATCCAATTTCCTTGGGTAATTATATTTACCATCTTTATAAAATAAAACTTCAGAAAAATTATCCTTGTCCAAGTTTCCTTTTCATTTTTCCCCTCCACTCTGGTGACTTGCTAACAACCAACATTGTTATTTTCCTTCATCTAATTTAATAAGGAACATTAATCATCCATTAGTTGGTTCTTTAGCTTAATGTTATTTGCTCTACTCCACAAATAAGACAGCTACGGCTTGAAGTTGTTAGCATTGGAATTCTATTAGGATATAGCATTTATCTTGTCCCTTCATATTAGTTCAGTTAATTGCATTTGATTTTTTATTATTCTATTTAATGAAAAATATACACTGTTCTACGTAGGGCTCACCCTAGGCAAAAAGAGTTAAGCATATTAATGTGTCTTCAGTTTCTCTCTATTCATTGCTCTTCCTCCCTCATATTTAGGAAGGATCTCACACACACACACAAAAAAAAAGTTAACAGATAAAATGATTGATGATAATGTTGGCGTTCAAGCATCATTACAAGTGAACAGCCAAGAGCCTGGGGTAGCCGAACCTTCCAGAAGGCTGTTGATGTCTGATGTGTTTGTAAATTGGCCACAAATGTTTAATAACCCCAATGAACCGAATTTGCTAATAACCTGATTCGAGATAAAACCTGATGCACACATCAACATATGAGAAGGCAAAGGTAACGGAAGGAATACATTAAATGTCTTCTATCATACATTTGATAGGCCAAGCAGAATGCGGGCGAGAATAAATTCCCATTTATGGCAATATGGCAGAAAATGAACCATGAACAGCCCTTCTATGAGCACATTAGCAGCCAGTTCTGTGTTGTCACAAAAGGCAGGATTTTCTGAGGCTAAAAACAATGCAGAAGTAGGAACTCGGGGAGGTGATCAAGCATCAAGGCTGCTTTTACTCAAGATTTTCCACTGAGAGGAGCGGGGGTGGGGTGTCTCTTTTTATATGGGGATTTGATCTCATGACTTGTTGACTCCCACCAAGACCCTATGTCTAAACACCATCATGTTGGGAGTTCTATGTCAAGATAGACATTTTTGGGAGACACAAGCCTTCAGTCAGACAGCAACCAGAAAGCAATCCTGTTTTGCTTCCTGCATGCAGCGAGAGGAGGGAAAATACTAATCTCCAGGGGGAAGTCTAAAGGCAGATGCGGAAACCGGTTTGGCTCAGTGGATAGAGCATCAACCTGCAGACTGGAAGGTCCCAGGTTCGATTCTGGTCAAGGGCATGTATCTTGGTTGCAGGCACATCCCCCGTGGGGGGTGTGCAAGAGGCAGCTGATCCATGTTTCTCTCTCATAGATGTTTCTAACTCTCTATCTCTCTCCCTTCCTCTCTGTAGGAAAATCAGTAAAATATATTTTTAAAAATAAAATAATAAAATAAAGGCAGATGCCCACCTAAAGATTGGAATTCTCTAATTTTGAGTTTCTTGCCTTGTTTTGCTTTATAAAATTGTACTTTCTTCTTATTATTTTTAACTGTTAATTGTTGAAAGTATTATGTAGGTCCTTCTTTTCCCCATTAGCCTCTTCCGGCTGCTCCCATGTCCCCCTCCCAGACACTCACCACTCCGTTATCTGTGTCCATGGGTGATGCATATATGCATACAAGTTCATTGGCTGATCTCTTCCCACCCACCCTCCCCTGCTAACTGCTCCAGAGGTGGGATTTTCCTGTTTTCCAACAAAGATGCCTCCCTTGGGTTGCCCAAGGACTCACAGTAATTGTCACCTTCAGTAGCCAGCTGAATACAAGATTCGAGCCGCGACCTTCTTCTGGGGAATGTTTCCCACAGACCAGATGCTGCCTAACAATCCATCTAAATGGATTTCCTGGTCTCCCAGGGAAATCACGAAAACGTCAGGCCTCCATTTGTCTCCCTTTGGACCGTGTTACCTTCAGACACACAAACAAAGGGGACACTCTGCCTTCCCCCTGGAACCGTAGCTCTGTGTGCTGTGGTCCCTGTCCTCCGATTAGACAGCTGATGAGAATCCTTTCACTCTCTGCAATATTTTATTCTGACTTGTTGTTGTCCTTGTTGCTTGGCACTGAGTGAAGTTCATGATTTCCAACATGTCAGGGCTGGAAATGCGCTCCAGGACCACGTTAACTTGTCCCAGGACCATGGTAACTTGTCCCCACGTTAACTTCTCCTACTGTGATAATGTTTAGCCATTGAGTGTAATGGAACTTTATGCAGATTAATCTAGTCAATTGCTTTTCTAATTTTTACATGCACACATATGCCTATATGGGTGTAAATAATTAAATACCACTATTGTTTATATGCATTATTTCATTCACCTTAAAAATGTAGTTACTCCTTTGATTTTTATTTTCAGTAGGATTTTATTATTTTAAAATTTTCCTTACTCTCCCGGCGTGGCTCAGTGATTGCATATTGACCTATGAGCCAGGAGGTCAAGATTCTAGTCTCGGTCAGGGCACATACTTGGGTTGCAAGCTCAATCCCCAGTAGGGGTGGGCAGGAGGCAGCTGATCAATGATTCTCTCTCATCATTGATGTTTCTATCTCTCTCCTGCACCCTTGCTCCCTGAGATCAATAAAAATATATTTTAAAAAAATTAAAAGTATTTTCTTAATTTTAGTGCTGTATTGTGTAATGCTCACATAGAATATGTAAAAAGAAAATAGTAAGGTAGTAAGAGGATCAATTTCAAATTTAATTAAGTTTTTTTTTTTTTTTCACAGACACCTTCAAATTTCTAATGCAGTTTTTTTCAACTTCTTTTTCTTCTCAATCCAGGAAGCAGCTTATATAGACTCTTTATCCCATTCATGTCCCCATTCTGTCCAGAGATGCTGTTTTCCTTGCTTATGTATTGTGATCCATGGGGGACAACAAACACAGTAATAGCCAAGATTTTCACACCACTCCCAAACCAATTTCCACTGGCTTGTGGTTGATATTTCTCTTGGTGAAAACACATCCCTGGGACAGAAGAGCCTAATATTTATCCTAGAATTGTACCTATAAAGGCCTTTTCAGGATTTTCACACACAAAAAAATGAAGTTTATGTTTCAGACATTTCCATTCATTTTCTTCTTTACAACTGTCCTGTTGGGAAAATTCTTGTAAGGTGTCCCACTTCAGTTAGCCAAACATTAGGATAAAAACAACCCTGCCTACATGGCTCAGTGGTTGAGCATCAACTTATGAACCAGAAGGTTATGGTTTGATTCCCAATCAGGGCACATGCCCCAGTTGTGGGCTGGATCCCCAGTAAGGACCTTCAGGAGGCAGCCAACCAATGTTTCTTTCTCATCATTGATGTTTCTCTCTCTCTACCTTCCTCTTCTGAAATATATATATATATATATATATATATATATATATATATATATATATATAATTTTTCTGAGTTAAATCCTATAGACTGCCCTTGAAAGGTATCTCTCATTTGCTATGTACTCAAGAATAGCTGTTGAATGAATGGGCAGATATGCATCATGTTACTCATTTTTATGTGTGCAGAAAGATTGGGGAATCTAAAGGTTGTCTACCTTAATCAATCTTCTCCATTTACTTCCTTTTGAAGTCTCTAAAATCTGATAAAACTATTGAGCATGTATGTATTCTCTAAAATCTGATAAAAATACTGAGCATGTATGTTCCATGTGAACCACTAGTATCTTTCTTATAGTGTATCATGCTTTTTAGATAGTCTCGTTTCAAGTATATTCAGGTGCTTAGAAAGAAAGCCCTACATATGATTTACCATTATGCCTAATATTAACAATTTACTAATATTGAAAAAAGAATTCATCTTTTCCAGGCCTATTTCATCTCTGCTAGAGTCATAACATAAAGGCATAGGGTTTATCTGTCAGGTCCTTGAGTTCAACAGCGATTATCCTCTTTCTTACTCTAGAAGACATAATTCTGAAATTTGACAGCTAGAGCGACCTGGAATCTTGCTCAACACTGCTTGTCTGCTCTTGTCAAGTCTTAGAATCACTCATGCTGGGAGCTGAGGCAGGTGAGACTCAACTAGCCTGCCTCCAGAAAGGCTAGGCCACTGTCACTTCCATAGGTCTTACTAGCACCATTTATCAAGTAGAGTGCAGGATGCAGGGACCTGAGAACTCTCTCGTTAGAATATATTCCCCTGAGCACATGTGAACGCAACTCCTTGGATCTCCAGTGAAAGACAGACATTCCAACCTACAGAGTAGGCCCCGGCTAGATTTTTCTGTTTATAAAAACTTATACTATGGTAATTATACTATCAATCAATAGAAAGCAAAATCGAACCCTAGGTTCACTCAAGGATAAACAGAACTCATTTGCTTTCCCTCTGCGGTGCCACTGCTCTCTGCCCTAGCTGAGTGCAGAAATACACTGTTCAGACCAAAGCCTGAACCATGTAGAACAGATGGCCGCTAGGAAGGATTTTATTAAAATAATAGTGGAAAGTCCTTCAGGTTTACTAAAGCATTATGTGTTACAACATAGGAATCACCTTCATTTTTATTATCACTTCAACCCTCGTTTCCAGGAAGGAAAAAAAAAAGTATTTGTGCGGCTACTCAGCTACTGGGCTCAGGTACCCCAAAGAAGTGGAAATTTTTTGGCGTTTGCTGTGTAGATATCATCCCAATCTCCCGACTCTACGCCTTGTTGTGCTGTGACACATCTGATTATAAAAGTCCCAAACAATCTGTGGAAGGTTCTGCAGAGGACAGACAGGGGGAAAAGAGAGGGATGGAAGGCTGAGGGGAGAGAGGGAGTCTTACATTTTGTATTATTTAAGGGAGGGCATTGAGATGTTCATGGGAGTAATGGGAGGGAAGCAGCGTAGGAGAGCAAAGAAGACAGAGAAGAAAAGGGAAGGGAAGGAAATAGAGAGAAGAGAATTAAAGGGGGATTTAGAATGCTTCAGGAAATACCTCCAGGCTTGTAACCTGTAGCAACTACACTGAGTGGCCAGATTATTATGATCTCCGAACGTATAATAATCTTGCCGCTCAGTGTATATCCTATATAATAAAAGGCTAATATGCAAATTGTCCTCTGGATCAGGAGTTTGTCCAGCAGGCAGGCAGGCCAACCGCCCATGTCCCCTCCCCCTGGCCAGGCTGGCAGGACTCCATCCATGAGCGAATTCATGCATGGGCCTCTAATATGTGTGTATACACACACACACACTGAGTGGCCAGATTATTATTTGTTCAGATATCATAATAATCAGGTCACTCAGTATATCTCACACATGCCCTGCCCCTGATACAAGCAAGGACGTATATTAAGCATACAACCAAAGGGCAGCTTTCAGGTCAGGATTGTGGATATTTCTGTGGATATTTTAATAACATTAATAACTTTTATGCCACCCAGTAAAAGACACTCCAGCTCAAATTGCATCATTAAACGCTTAGCAGGTTTGTGGGCTAGCCCCGTTATTGCTGTTCGTTAACTTCAACAGCAACCAAAGAGGACCATACCCACCACGCTGAGATGTTTATTTTAATTAATATCATTAAAATAACAATCAAATGCTCTGTCAAGGACATCCATGACTTTAATGGTGTCCAACCCAACGATTACTTCTGTGTGATACTGTATTTGGCCTGTCAGCAGGCTTCCATGATATGGGCCACTTTCTTTATCTCCAGGCTCTTCCTGTGGCATTGATGACACCTCTGCCCCCTGCTCTCCTCCCACTTCTAGCTCCCTTTCCTGAATATTCTTCCCCTTTCCACCATGCCATGCGAGAGTCCCAGGAATACTGTCTCAGTCCTAGTCTCTGTTTCTGTCTAATCGGGGCTATGAAGCAATCTAATCTACTCTCTTAGATTAGAACAGAGCGCATGCTGACCACACCCATTAACAGGTCATTAAAGATGGCTGTTCACACTCAGCAAGTTATGAAAGGAATAAGCATTTTCTTCACTGGACTTTCCCCCAGCTGAATATAAAATAAAAATTAAGGAAATACTACACTGTCAAGAAATGTACATTAATTTTCCTCAGTAAAAGGTAAAGATACTTTTCCCTTGCATATCAATGATATGAGTTGACTTCCCTTCCCCACAATAACTTTGAATTCAGCAGTCTATGTATACTCTTATAAGGCTATTTCTTAAGTATTATTTTTTTAAGACATAAAGTTGTTTCCATATTTGACACTGCTTATTATTTGTTATCCCTCACACTGCCTGTAAACATAACAGACTCCCAACAAAAACATATTGAATGAATCAATGTAATGTCATTTACAACTGTACCCAAAGCAGCAGTATCACCAAACCAGTACCTCAGCATCAGAGTTGTCTAAAACCAGGAAACCTACACTGCTTTTTGTTTTTAATATTTTAAAAGTTGCTCATGAATTATTTGAGTGTAAATGTGTTGTGTAGCACCAAGGAATTCATAACAAGATGATACTTTAACCTGTAGATATTAAAAGTTTACCACACAATATATTTTTTTAAATTAAAACTAGAAGCACTTTTCATTTCAGTGGAAACCTAATCAAATTAGAAGCAGATACACCAAATGGATTAAGACCATCAAGGGGGAAGGGAAATTGGAAGCCTTCTTTTTCATCCCAAGGTGTTTACATTCTACCTTCCCACTAATAGCCCTCCACCAAGGATATGAATATCATATAAGAAAGTATTAAACAGAAAGAAAAATATATACAGTTTCTTAATGGCTTAAACTAGAAGACTTTACAGGAAGTAGACGGTGATGGTCAAGCAATTGAAGGGATTTAAATCAGAGCAGCTGGGAAGATCCCAGGAGAACCTCATCTTTATATCCAGCCCTGAGCTAAATTACAGAGTAACACAGATTTATTTGGAATGTCTTAAACTATAAAGTTGAGCAACCTTTGGGAAGCTCTGGAGAGGACAATATTTTATTTTGAGCCTAACAAATTAAAGATCAACCTTGGCCATCTGGGCCTGTAATAAGAACAAATAGCAGAAGCATGGTTAGCAAATATCATAGCGTGGTTAAAGGGACGTGGCAGACATAGCTGTCTATAGATGCTGTAATTTACAGACGTTTTCTAATCCCTCTGATGATCAATTCAATTTATTCCTGTAGCCCTTTATTTTGGATAAATTTCCTTTTACTTTATCAATACATTTCCAAGGAGTACAGAATAGTTGAAGTTGTGTATAAAACTCAGGGATCTAATGCATTGTAAGTAACACAGTGCAGTCCTCATAAATTTGCTACAAATAATTTTCCCTTCTAGATTTATTTAAGAAATAAAGGTTATTCAAGTGAATTATAAATGGGATATTTCTAGCTTATTCATTGTCTATTAGATTAGCTTGGAAGGACTGAGAAAAAAAAAAGATACCAATTACAGGCATTTTTCACAAGATAACACTAACCACATGAAATATTTCCAGAAAGACTACCTATTTTAAATTGCACCATAGAGTCACATTTTTATTTTACTGTGTCTTTCTACACTCGCAATATTTTATTTTTTCACTCTTATGTCAAATATTTCATTCTTATTGGCAATTCCAAGTAACATGTAAGTGAAAAGATGAAAATGAGATGCAAGGAAAATGCTTTTTGACAACAGTGAGTTGATAATGAGTTGCTTATGCCTCATGAGGAGAGGACTCTGCATTCTTGGTTTTGCATTTGATTATTTTATATTTTTCATTTTTAGCTAAGAACCACTGCTACGAGTTTACTATGTTGACATAAAAATATTTTAAATTTATAATGAACTGGTTTGTTATCCTAATGATTGCTTGCAATAGATGAACTCCTAAATAAAAAGATAGGTTTTAATCCTAGGAGGATTTTTTAAAAGTTGGACAATCTGTCTTTATGCAAGCATTTATTAACATTATTGATATAAATCAAGTAAATTCTTAATCATTCAAATTATGCCATATTTAAGTCCTCTTATTTTAAGAAATCTCATTGGCTACATACTTCTATCTACACTGAGTGGCCAGATTATTATGACCTCTGAACGCGTAATAACCTGGCCACTCAGTGTGTATTAGAGGCCTGGTTCATGAATTTGTTCATGAGTGGGGTCCAGCCAGCCTGGCCAGGGGGAGGGGACATGGGTGGTTTGTTGGCCTGCCTGCTAGTCGAACTCCTGGTCAAGGGGACAATTTGCATATTAGCCTTTTATTATATAGAATATACACTGGGTGACCAGATAATTATGTGTTCAGAGATCAAAATAATCTGGCCACTCACTGTATATTTTTTATATAGTTTCTCCAACTAAACTTACCTTTCTTCTTTATCAGTACCTGAGAGGTTTTTAAATCTAAAGTTTTTTCTATACTACACTTCTTTTTTTCTTTTACAGTCCCAATTCCTTTCTTAACGCCACCATCTTCTTAAGAATTCAGTTTAACCTGTCATTTATAGAGATATTAACATAACTCGAATGAATTATTTACTCTGTTCATTTTATTCATCCTACCAATTATTAGCTTTATCTGCTTCTCGGTTCTCAGATGAAAACGATTTGGTCTCTGCCTTCTAATATCTCAACCATCCATATCATTGACCATAATATTCCCACCCATTTGTGACATCATTGCACCTACATCTTAAGAAAAAAAAATCTCAAGTCACCTAACAGTGTATCTGGTAGGATTACACAGCTGTGGCTGAAAGAAAACTACTAAAATGACTTTAAATCTACAATATTCCACTGCAAAAACGGGAGGAGAAATCATGGAAGGCTGTCCTTGGGATAGGATGTTATCATCAAGGGACCAGGTTGCTTCTGCCTCTGTAGTCCTCTGGGTTCTGCGGGTTACTCCCATGATTATGACATCATCACATGGCTACTGAACCTTGCCTTTGTATCGCCATGCCTGGAAGCTGAAAACATCCTTCTCCTTATGAGAGTTTATCTTTTATTCTCTTGAAGGTAAGAAACCCCCAGGGGCACCTGCATGTATCTCATTGGCAGAATTGGGTCACGTGGTCACCTTTAACTGAAAGGAAAGTTCACTTGTGTTTGGCTTCCCATTCCTCATAATTAAGATCGTAAAGGATTCGGGGGGCTGGTAATGGGCCCCAGATCTACATTAGACAGTGTCAGCCACAGCATTTAGCTACATATACATACAACCTCATCATCTATCTCCCGGCCTATGTTGTCCTCTTGAGTCTCAGCAATGTTCATCTGGGGCTGGTACCACCTCCTTTAATAGAATGTGAATACTGACGGGGGCATTTCTGATTGTTGAAGACTGAGTATTGCTGCCAGCTTGGTAGAGCATGCATGCCAGGAACGTTCAAAGCTTGCATTGTGTGGGGCATTGACACCTGCCATGGCATTCCCATCAAAATTGGTGGCCATATCCACTTTGTTAAAGAAAATCAGCTCTGTATTTCCCTTATCACTAAATCCTAATTGTCATATATTTTATTTGCACCAAAGTAAACATTTTCACTGCCTCTTCTTCTACTGTATCAGTAACTAGATGACTTCTCATTGCATTATGAAAATAAGTCTTGTCCTGAGGACTCGCATATAACGCATGCGTCAAAGCATAAGAATAGGATAGACTCTCCTGCCAGAATGCCCTAGAAATACAGAAAGATCATTTTGTTTGTACCTTTTCGTATTTACTTTTATCAAATACCAGATGGTCTGGAAAGGTAAGATAATGCCAATGAGTCTCAAGGTATTACACAGCAATTAGTTCAGCAACCAAGGTCAAGCTGCCATTGTCCCACTCAGTAGAACAGTTTAATTTATTAATAAGTTGAGTGTTTTCCCCAGAAAAGAAGAAAACACCTCTCTTCTACTTAGAACTACTGTGTATGAAAAGATGCCATGAATAAGATATTGTATACATTGTTAAATATTATTCTATTAGAGATAAAGGATTAAATGTCAATTAGACAAATGGCATGCTTTATTTTACTAAAAAGAAATGAATCATATATAAGAAGGGGTGGTAGTTTAATGATAATTACAAAAGTGATGACTTTTGTAAGCTACAAAAAATTAGAATAAGAAAAACGCATGAAAGAGAAATGAGGATACATGTGCAATATTCCTGGTCAACATTTCAATCAGAAAATAGAGCCTCATTTTACAGGGCACAGGCAATGCATGCAACTTTTGCCAATAATGTAAGATAGATCAGTCAGCCTTCTTCATAATTTATTTTTGATGAACCCCTCATAAATAAGTTACGTTTTCAGGTGCAAATAAAATTTCACTGAGGTCGTAATTTTAGCTAACTATGATTAAGAGTTTTTTCTGAAAACAATTTTTTCCCCCCTGCAGATTTCACTGAAATAAAGCAAACTGGTAATTACAGAGACTAAAGTATATCATCCTGTTTTACCATGTAGGCATATATGTGTATACATACATAAACAGTAATTAATCTATGGGATCTTTGTTATGTTCTTCAGATGCTCAGCTTAGAAAACCAGCCTTATTTTCAATTTTAGGAATTAATGTGGCTTTTCACATTCCAGTTCTCCCTTTCCATGTTATTTCTGAACAGAACAGTCAATACTAAACTACTCTTTCTATTGCTTGTTTGGAATACATTTGCTATAATATATAACGTGCAGCCTAGAGTGACAATCGTGAGAGTGAATTTTGAAAATGTGGCCAATACTTGAGTAGTTTCTCTGGGTGAGAATGAGTCAAGTTCAGCCATTTATATTTGTATTTTCTAAGAGATTCTTACTCAATTTACTTGGTCGGTTCTACTTTATGTAATTTCTTCCAAACCGAGAGCCCAAAACGATCTTAAGTTGCCCAGAAGCAGAATCTGGCACAGAGGAAACACAATAATGTATTGATTAAATGAATTAATGCCATACTTTTTTTCAATATCAAATTATTACAAAGGACCCAGCTGAACTTCTGGGCATAGGCTGGTTGTCAGGAGATGTTGGCCTTGGCACTGAAAAAGGCATTTGATCAAGACTTGGCCTACTTTAAATCCCACTGACAGAGATTGGGGCAGAGTGGGTGATACAGACACAGGAAATAATGTTGCAAAATATATAGATACTCTGAAATTCTGACAATGAAATTCGCTCTTTTGTGTTATCCAATTATACTTTCAAATGAAAATCATCTTGCGATAAGTCATTTATAACAATTGCTATCATTCTGATTGCAGTGTTTTCTTCAAAAGGGTAATGTTGTATTAAAATATAAAAATTGTAAGAGAGGAACAAATCCTTTTATAATACATAAGCCATATGTAAGATTTTGTATCCATGTAGATCTCCCCAAAGAATATTCTACTCATTGATACCATAGCCCTATAGACCACACAGTGTGTCCTTGACTGTAGAACTTGGTTAAGGATAGGGAATATACATTATTTTTATACTTTTCTACACGTGTCTTTTATTTCACAACAAAAAATTCTATAGGGCCAAAACTGGTTTGACTCAGTGGATAGAGCATCAGCCTGTGGACTGAAGGGTCCCGGGTTCAATTCTGGTCAAGGGCATGTACCTTGGCTATGGGCACATCCCCAGTAGGGGGTGTGCAAGAGGCAGCTGATCAATGACTCTCTCTCATTCATGTTTCTAACTATCTCTCTCCCTTCCTCTCTGTAAAAAAAAAAAAAATAAATCAATAAAATATATTTTAAAAATTTCTATAGGGGTGAAAATTCCATATGTATTTTAAAATTAATCTACACTAAATATATTACCCAGTTCCCCAAATTCTCATATATTTTGCACTGCTTGTCTTTAGAGTGTTGACTTGTAGAAATCTAATTCCACATGCTTTCCTTTAATAAATATTTTTGAGGGTTTACTATAACTGTATCTTCCAGGAATGTTGCAGGTGATCAAGATTCACAGGAGAAAAAGGTAGAACCTGTGCTCAGAGAGTTTATAAATATTCTTCCTAAGTGTTGCAGTGTTTACAATAAAGTGGTATTTTGCTCAGGAGGCCACGGCTAATTCAGCTTTATTGAAATCGTACTGATACACATCATATTTTAATTCTTCTTGACCAGGGCTTCCTTATTTATCTAGATTCAACACTGTGTGAGCCCCGAAGGCATTACTGTTGTCTGTGTCTTGTCTTACCAGTCTTATCTGGCAATTTGGAGAACTCCCTGTCTACCAAAGAATCTGAACTATTCTGTGTCAGTTTTCTTTATGAAATGTTTATTTTCTCTACAATTGAAGAGGCCTGTTTATAGGGAAATTGTCATCTTTTCTGTAGGTTATATTTTCCTGAAGTGTGATCGTTTACAAAGAGTCTCTGAACATTATGCAAATTAGGACAGTATGAAGGACACTGGGAGAGAAAGTTGCCTGTAAGACATACGTCAAGTGACTAATATTAATACAACTTTGACCTTCTTCCCTTTATCCTTGCACAGCAATGCGAATTTGTGGGGAATGAACATTATCTGTTGGTGGTGAGCAGTGTACATTTTCTGTCAAGCTAGAGCATTTGCTATCTTCTTGACAAAATACTGCATTCCAGGAGTTTATTTTCCTTGAGCTCCAAAGCAGAGAATGGAAAGTCCATGACTAAGTTGTAATGATATTATAATTTTAAAATAAAAATATTTGGTTTCTCTAAAGCCATTCAGAAGGACCATTTATTTGAACAGGTCTAATCAGCTGCTAATCTCCTTCCACTTTTCTATTTAAATGTAGACATCAGAGTCCTCTCAGCTCCATTTGTAACCGCATCCACAATCAGCTTGCTGTTAGAACTGGCCTGCTGCTCATTTCCGACCAGCCATAAAACGCATGAAAACAAGCCAAACATGCATGGAAAGATTTCTAAGTCAGACAGCTTGCATACTTAAATGTTTACAAAAGAAACAGTACTAAGTAGTAGTGCAGAGTTATTATATATTAGAATAACATCTTTAAACCATATAAAAGCACTTACTAGGCGAGTCATAATCAAGTTCCCATAACTATAAATCAGAAGTCACTTGGAGCTTATGCGAAATAAAACATAAACATGTAATGTTTACAGCTGGGATAAAGGGAAAAAATAGGCAGGAGAATGATAGGCAGACTATGTTTTGAAGAAAGAATGGAAAGAAACGTATAAATTGTTGATCATAGGAATGGAAGAGAATGAGATACTGGCCATTTATTTAAATTTAAGATGACCTCACCCCAGATATTTGTCATTAGCACAGTCCAAAAAGGTTACAATATGACATGGTGACATGGAGATGATGAGTCTGAATTTAGGATTAGGGACTGTAGGGCGAATGCATCAAATGCTGAGAAGTCCTGCTGACAATATGAGGCTTCCAGCGAAGTATGCATTTGGGGGGTTATTGGTTACCTAATTCTCTCTTTCTCACTCTACTTTGCGTGTTCACGTCCGATGACAGAAGAGATAACAGGGGAATTAGGTGCAATAAACTTGGAGGCGTTACCATCTAAAGCGGTATGTCAGGATTTTCTGTGAGTTTGTTCTCCAACATTCTCTCCGGGTTTAATTTTCATGGATTAAAAACGTTGAGCGGACTATCTGTACACAGGTTTTCATTTCCTCTTGTTTACTCTAACGAGTCGCCAGGGCATCCTGGGTTATTAGTTTTCCCAGCTATTAGACTTGATGACTTCCTTTTTCATTTATTTTATTTTCCTCCTCGGTCCTGCAGGAATACGGCTTTCCAGATAATCTCCTTTCTGCGTGGTGCTTCTTCCCTCTGGGTTGGATTATTTTTAGATGGGTCAGAAATATGTCTGGCAAACAATGGGTCACGTGAATTTTTTTTTTAAATTTATTTCTTTGGTTGAGATATTTCTGCTTTGCTATCAGTATGGGTTTGTTCCAGAATCTCAGAGGCTTGGCCTCGCGTTAATGTACAGAATTACTTTATGAATATGTAGTTCATGCTGCTCTTTGGACAGTGTGAAAATAAGGCCAATTCTATTTTAAGGTCTCCATCACTTAACTATTCAAATCTACCTGCTCTCCTCTTTCCCATGTCTATAAGATGATTTTGAGGAGTTTTGCTAGCTTTCAGCTACTCTTTTATTGATCTGTATATATACTTATATGTGGTATCCATACCATGGGTTTTAATATTTAATATAAAGAGTCCAGAAAGAAGACCCGAAGCAGGGGGTTTGGAACAGACTGACATACCCCCGTGGGGGTGGAGGAACAAGAAGAGATAAACGAAAGAATTTACCCGTATTTCCCGGCGTATAAGACTACTTTTGAAATGAAAAAAAGTCAACCAAAAATCAGGGGCAAAAGACCAAAACTGCACAAAAATTACCTGCAGATCTTGACGGCAAAGTAAATCTTTTCTTTGAAGTGGGGGGTAGTCTTATACAGCGAATATAGGCCTAAACCTATGTTTTAACTGTAAAATTAGGGGGGTCATCTTATATACCGGAAAATACGGGTATATACTTATATGCATAGCCCACGGACAGGGCAATAGGGTGGTGAAGACCTAGGAGGAGGGTAGAGTTGGGATAAGGGGGTGGGGGGAGGAAATGGAGATATCTGTAATACTATCAACAATAAAAATGTATTTTCAAAAAAGTCTAGAAAGGCAGAACACTAGAACTAGAAACAAATGGTCCAAGAGCTCTTTCTGATTATGGCTTTGAGCTTATTTCTTTGGGTTGTTTTGAGGATAATTGAGTCATTCTATTTTAAAATTCTTTGCAGTCAGTACAATATGTGATTACATACTGTTTAATAGTTAATTTAATGCATCACCCCCAACAAAATCTGTTCCATTTCACCAATATTAATGGTTTTTATTTCAGTTCCTAACTCAAGCTTGTCTGTATATTAGCTCTTTGGGCATTCTGGTAGGCACAAACAAAAATGAGAAACAGAGCAAAACTATTTAGAAAAAATAATCTATATTTTTTCCCCTTTTAAATGGCCTGTATTATAAGCACCTTAAATTATTTTTGTTTTGCCCAACCAGCATGGCTCAGTGGTTGAGCATCAACCTATGAACCAGGAGGTTAGGGCACAAGCCAGGGTTGCAGACTCTATCCCCAATGTGGGATGTGCAAGAGGCAGCCGATCAATGATTCTCTCTCATCATTGATGTTTCTCTCTCTCTCTCCCTCTTTCCCTTCCTTTTTGAAATCAATAAAAATATTTTTAAAATTTATTTCTGTTTTAACATAAAAGTAGAAATGTTGATGTAATCATAGTCAATTTTCAGAAGTTGTATATGACGTTGAAATAGTTACCGGCAACTGATATTTTATTTTATTTTATTTTTTTAAATATATATTTTTAATTGATTTTTCACAGAGAGGAAGGGAGAGAGATAGAGAGCCAGAAACGTCGATGAGAGAGAAACATTGACCAGCTGCCTCCTGCACACCCCCCACTGGGGATGTGCCTGCAACCAACATACATGCCCCTGACCGGAATCGAACCCAGGACCCCTCAGTCCACAGACCGACGCTCTACCACTGAGCCAGACCGGTTTCGGCTGATATTTTATTTTTATAGCAATCATTTTTATCAATACTTTATAGCACACTGAGCAGTTGCATTTTAGAACTCTGTTCCCTTAGAAATTATCCAACTGGTGGAATCTTCATTAATGCATCCAAACTGTCTTTGGAGATTTTACACTTTAATCTTCTATCCTTTCAAGAAGAAATATATCCTATTAACCATAATAACCATACCTCACAAAGTTCATTCAGGACATACGTGTTTTCAGGTCCTGTGTATAAATTGTGACTCAATAGCAAACCAGAAACTGAAATAAAGGACTCCTCCTTGTGTACTCAATCAATGGGGCACCAGAAGACCAATGGCAGATCTTTCTATTGAAGAATCCAGGGGCTGGGGTGATGGGTTTAGTCCATGCAGGAGGGGTGAGGGGTAAGTGTGTTCACTGTGGGCATTCCCTGGAGTGCTGGGGGTTTTTGTCCCAGCATTACAGAGGGTTCAGCAATCTGGAGAAAGGGCTGTGCGTAGATTCAAAAAGGAGTCCATGGATGAAAGATAGTTTTGAAAGGCATCGGGGGTCAGAGGAGCTTCAGTTAAAGGAGCTAAAGACTACCCCTTGACTCAGGACCCTTCCTTTTTATTAACACAATTTGTCTTAAGGAAAGGTGGAGATAATGCGCTTCAAAGGGTAGGGTACAGAAGCATTGTCAGATGGGGGAATAGCCTACAACCGTTCAGGTGTTTGGACAACAGGAGGCAATAACATGCAATTTAAAGTGCCCTGAGCTGTCTGAATTAGCCTGTTCAGGTTTGGGGAGATGCTTTTTATTTTTTATTTTATTTATTTTTTAAAAAAATATATTTTATTGATTTTTCACAGAGAGGAAGAGAGAGGTATAGAGAGTTAGAAACGTCGATGAGAGAGAGAAGCCTCTTGCACACCCCCTACTGGGGATGTGCCCGCAACCAAGGTACATGCCCTTGACAGGAATCGAACCCGGGACCTTTCAGTCTGCAGGCCGATGCTCTATCCACTGAGCCAAACCAGTGCTGGCTGGGGAGATGCTTTTTAGCCAGAAGATTCAGCCCTGCTGACATGCTGGAATTGGCTTCTGGCACTGGATATTAGTTGGTTATCCCTTCTGAATATGGTATATCTCAACTACTCTTCCAAAGGAGAACAATCCTTCAAAACTTGAGTATTTTTGTCCGTGTTGGGATAGTTTTTTTTTTTTTTTTTTTTTTTCCATGTACAGTCTTCTTTTTCTTTGTTTCAACAGGTACAAAGCAAAACCGTTGGGGGGTAGTCCCCCCCTAACCCCTTCATGGCTTTCCGTGCTATGCTAAGATAATGATCAATATACGAATACTTTTGCTGCACTTTGACAAGCACACATGTCCAAGCTAAGACAAGGACCCAATAAAAGTTGTCCCTTCAGGAAATCAATGATATGTAGATATTCTAGAGACAGAATATCGAGTTGCTAGTAAGAAAATAATAGGGATCTAAAATTTAGTCTAGGATTTATGCAGTTTCAACCTAAATGAGATTTAAAAAATATGTTATTTCTGTTCTTAATAGCTCTCATACATCTCTTGGGAAGTGAAAAATGGCAGCACATTAACTGCCTTTTAATTACTTTTCGAACCCTGATTCTTTACACCTCTTGCTCAGCCTTCACCGGTAGCCTAAGATCATTAAATCTTGTGTCATGAGATTTGAGGACTAATATTTCCTGCCCCCGGTCCGTCACGTTAAAGCTTTCCCTAACGAGCATCTAATCACCTTCAGGTCTCCCTGTCCTTCTAGACCTAATGAGAAGCAAGCAAGTTAGAATGTTAATATGGGCCAGCCCCAACACATCACACAACTGTGAGATATTTTTCCTGCTTATTGCCTGAGACTGGGAGTATCAGATGACACTCACTCCTCAGCATAGCATTACAGAGGAGCCAGGTCACCTGTGGGCTCCCCCTCAACCATGGCTTTTGCTCCCCGAGGGGGCCCCTCTTGTCTCATTACTGAGCGGGCACAGCCAACTGCCCTGTACCCAGCCTTCTGGCAATGGCTCCTTTTCCTGTTGTACTTAAATACATACAATAACCATTTTTTTCTTCCATAAAGAAGATTCTCTGGATGGAAACTGCCAATTGGCAGGTGAAGTAGGGTAGCAACCATACTTAGGTAAAAACTGCTGTTTGAATGTTAACCCTGCTATTCTGGCTTCGGCACTCGCTTGCTTGCTTAAACAACAGTGTAGTTGCCTCAGCTTCCAGATGGAGACCTGGAGGCTAAGGCAATTTCCCTGTGCCTGTGGACCAGGACCACAGGAGATTGATTCCCACTGACTCAGTAGCTTCAGGAGTAGAAACTGTAGGTAACCTTTAGAGATTAACCGCTCAGCTCTGCTTCTGTACTATCTGCTATCACAAGATAGGGCCACATTCCAACATCCAGCAGGATGTGGCTGGGAATGACCCTGTGGGCTGTTCCCAGCCTTTAGAATTTAGAATTTAGAACAAAGGAAAATTCTTGTGGTTTAGACCTTTAAAAGGACTACCTACACCTGCAATGGTGCGGTCTTGAGTGTGGCCACCTGCTTGTTTTTTTGTTTGTTTGTTTGTTTTTGTTTTGTTTTGTTTTTTATCAATCATCAGCCTCCAGTGGTCTTATTTTGAACCCAGGGTTTGACCCCACAACAGTAGGTACATAGCTTGTGGTCGCCACTTGTTGCAAAGAATGAAGTTTCATGCAGGTGCTTTGAGAAAGCAGCTAAGCATTTTAGATTCCTAAAGGGTGGTGAGGCCTGTTATAGCCATGGAATTAGTTCGGGGGAATAAGAAAAACACATTATTTTGTTAATGACAGGTATTTAGAAAACTAGCCCGAGCGTTCACAGATGTGGAAAGCAGAATGGAAGACCCTGCGGAAGAAGTCTGGAGGGTACACTTGGCAAACTGCCTAACACACTGATCAAGTGCCTGAGAGCACGTGCATTTCACAGACACAGAGAGGATTAAAAGTTAACAGATTACCTGCAAGGAGGGTGCTTCCTGAGGCAGTGCTTACATTATGACTGCAATGAGGAACTAGGATTTCCTTATTGATTTTTTTCAAAAGGGATTTTAAGTGTGTTTCATTAAATCAAATTTTCAGAAAATGAGTTAAGCTTGATACCACATTTTAAAAATCTTTTTAAAAAAGAAAACATTTTCAGCTGAAACTGGTTTGGCTCAGTGGATAGAGTGTCGGCCTGGGGACTGAAAGGTCCCAGGTTCAATTCCTGTCAAGGGCATGTACCTTGGTTGTGGGCACATCCCCAGTGTGGGGTGTGCAAAAGGCAGCTGATTGATGATTCTCTCTCATCGATGTTTCTAACTCTCTATTCTTATCTCTTCCTCTCTGTAAAAAAAAAATCAATAATATATATATATATATATATATATATATATATATATATATATATATATATATGTGTGTTTAAAAATAAAATAAACTCACACCTTAAGAATAAATTTTAGAAAAAATATATTTTCAGATAAACTATATGGAAAGTTCGGTGGCACTAAGGTATATTAATTGCTTAGATCTGTTAATTAATTAAAGTTTGAAGTGATTATGCAAATGAGAAGGGGTTTCCAAAGTCATTCTTTATAAAGAGCACATAATGAGCATCTATGATTGTGTAAAGTCATCCATTATAGGAAACATTTATACAGAAGAAAAAAAAAACTGCCACATACTCTTAAAGTTCCCCAATATTCTACAAAAAGTCTATGATATGTGTTGAATAATGTAGCAAGAGTCTGATTGAAATAGACAGATAAACCTCTTGTAACAGAGATGGCCGAGCATCGGACATGCACTCTTGCCCTCTTTCCCAACCACTTACAGGCATGCGGGCCCAGCTCTGCCTTTAGTGTCTCCATGTGTATCCTCATTATGCTGCTTCTCAGTTTTTTCCTAAGGGCAAGCATCCGCTCAGAGCTCAGCTCCAATGCAGAGGCTGTTTCTTACAGACAGCACAATAGAATTCTACTGGAAAAGGTAAAAAAAAGAAAATAAACAGGCGAAGAAAACACAGAGATGCCATTAAATGATTGTGAAAGCATCTTTTTCCCCCCTGATAATTCTGCTCCTTCCTTGGGCTGAATCATTTTTATGATCTAGTTCCAATCTCCCGATGACTTTTAAATGCAGGGTTACATACATGTAGGAGCAATTAGAGCATCCCATAAAGTTAGCTTAGGAACAAGGTAAAAGCAAGTAAATCAGAAAAAGCAAAGACTTTGAGGCTCTGTCTAAAGATAATAATCAGTCAGAGCCATCCATATAGGGCTATTGTTTTATAATAAAATGAAGAAGAAATAATTGATAATCTTTCCAATAACCTAAAACCAAAGCTGTATACATGTTTCATGTGTTGTTGTTTTTAATTGATTTTAGAGGAGGGGGAGAGAGAGAAACATGGATTTGTTTCACTTATTTATGCATTAGTTGGTTGATTTCTTTAAAGTATATTTTTATTGATTTCAGAGAGGAAGGGAGAGGGAGAGAGAGAGATTGAAACATCAATGATGAGAGAGAATCATTGATTGTCTGCCTCCTGCTCACCCACTCTAGGGATGGAGCCTGCAACCCGGGCATGTGCCCTGACTGGGAATTGAAAAGTGACCTCTTGGTTCATAAGTGGATGCTCAACCACTGAGCCATGCTGGCCTGGCTATTGGTTGATTCTTGTATGTGTTCTGACCAGGGATCAAACCCACAATCTTGGTAATGGGGACAACACTCTAACCAACTGAGCTACCCCACCAGCGCCCAGGTTTATTTATTTTTTTTTTTTAGAAATATTCATGGAATTTAAAACTGTAAAGTCAGTATGGCTGCTTGTTATAAGAAGTGAAGTGTAAGAACAGGCCCAATTGCCGAAACCGGTTTGGCTCAGTGGATAGAGCGTCGGTCTGCGGACTGAAAGGTCCCAGGTTTGATTCCGGTCAAGGGCATGTACCTTGGTTGCAGGCACATCCCCAGTAGGGGGTGTGCAAGAGGCAGCTGGTCGATGTTTCTCTCTCATCGATGTTTCTAGCTCTCTATCTCTCTCCTTTCTCTCTGTAAAAAATCAATAAAATATATTAAAAAAAAAAAAAAAAAGAACAGGCCTTGTGCATTCAAGGTAATTATACTATAGTGTCCTAACATTGGTTAAGATAAAATGAATAAAATCAACAGTGTGCTCAGTCCTGTCTCCATCGCTAAGTGTTTATTATTATTGTTGCTGTTTACCTTTAAGCCTCAGAATATGATTTTAGAGATTTATTTCCCCTGCTGGTTAAAGTGATAGTTGAGCCCGTTTTACTACTTTCACAAACTGTATCTGACCTAATCAAATGTTTAGAGTTGATAAATTTGTCGAGTTGGGTCCCATTCATTTTCCTTCAAGCTATAAAACATATTGCAATTTGGCTTTCTCATTTGGATATTATTTTTCAATTTACTCTCAACTTCCCAGATTTATTCAGACCCTTCATGTATTCCATGTTCAGTTATGTTGGCTCCTATTAAAGGGCGTTAGACACCATAATTAATTGTGACACTTCAAAAGAGAGAGAGGAAGAAAAAAAATAGGCCATATCACATTTTGAAACATGCGAGCCAGCCAGCACCAGCCGAGGAGGCCTTAACCTCTCCGTGACCCTGGGCAATGTGCCCATAAATATCTCCCCTCCCAGCCGCCCAGCAGTGCTGCCCGTTATGCTTTTTTCTTTTCTTTTTTCTTTTTATCGGTTGTCACCTCCTGGCTGCACCAAGGTGGCTGCTTTTTTTTTTTTTTAATATATTTTATTGATTTTTTACAGAGAGGAAGAGAGAGGGATAGAGAGTTAGAAGCATCGATGAGAGAGAATCATCGATCAGCTGCCTCCTGCACACCCCCCACTGGGGATGTGCCCGCAACCAAGGTACATGCCCTTGACCGGAATCGAACCTGGGACCTGTCAGTTTGCAGGCCGACACTCTATCCACTGAACCAAACCGGTTTCGGCAAGGTGGCTGCTTTTTCATCGTGTCTCATAGCTTCATCAAACCCTCATGGGCTGATGGGCACATTTCCTTCTTCTGTTCAGATGTCTGGTATTGTCCATCCATCAACACTGAACTCAATACCTGCACCCCCAAAAGCTTCTCCATAAATATCTGCCCCATCATGGATAGGTACACTGATACATAAAAAATCAATATGGCCCTGGCCGGTTTGGCTCAGTGGATAGAGCATCAGCCTGTGGACCAAAGGGTTCTGGGTTGGATTCCAGTCAAGGGCATGCACCTCAGTTGCAGGCTCCTCCCCAGTTTGAGCCATGGTTGTGGCTCATGCAGGAGGCAACCAGTCAATGTTTCTCTCACATCGGTGTTTCTCTCTATCTCTCTCTCACTCTTTCTAAAAATCAATGGAAACATATCCTCAGATCAAGATTTAAAAAAAAAAAAAAAAATCAATATATAAAATAGGAAACAGAATGTACCAAGATGAAGACATTTCTATGCAGTGCTTAATCCATGAGGAATCGCGTTATTTACTCGTCTCTCTTCTTTCTAAACAACTTGAAATATCCACTTACCTACGTATTTCAATGACAAAAAACAGAGTTAGATGATGATGTGGATTATTAAGTAGACTGAGAGTGATATTTGCAAGTTTCCTGCCGGGTTTGGTTGCAAACATTGCCTGCCTGCTAATCACCCTGCTCTCCACTTTCCTCTCAGAGATTCAATTTGCATCCCATTGTTTATGAAACAAGTGAATTGCTATAGTGCCTTCATGGGAAAGCTATAGAGTGTCTATATTAATTGGGATTCCAATAACGAGGGCAAGTTTTCATTGGCTACTTAGAGCTTTAGCAGCCATGCACAGTGGTACTTTCCTTTATCTATAAAATATGTCAGATTGCAAAATCTGCATCACTAGACTAACCCCAAAATGTAACTTTTTCTTACCCCACGTGGAGTCCCAGTGTGATGGGAGGAAAAAGCACAGAGGTCCCTTTATGTCTCCTATATATTTAATTGGCATATTTCAAATAAATCTCAGCAAATGTGACTGCAAGAGCCCTTTTACTCTTAATGTGCCGTTCTTCCTATTTGTAGTCAAGGGTTCAGAAAAAGCAGGCAGTGGAGAGAAATGCGAAATGTTTCATCAGGGTGACTCTTAAAGAGAAAGCCCTAAGAGTATAACCAAATGAAGTTAATTAGCTCTCCTGCTTGCCCTTTTTAATTTTTTTTTTAATTTCATAGAGAAAGGGAGAGGGGGAGAGGGGGAGAGAGAGAGAAGCATGGATGATGAGAGAGAATCATCGATCAGCTGTCTCCTGCACACCCCCTACTGGGAACTGAGCCCCCAACCCAGGCATGTACCCTGACCAGGAATCAAACCATGATCTCCTGGTTCATAGGTCAATGCTCAACGACTGAGCCACACTGGCTGGGCTGCCTTTTTAAATTTTTTTAAAACATTTCCAGAGTTAAGTAGAAAATCTTGTAATTCTGAGCCAGCTATGCGTTCACTGGCTCTTTTTTTTTTTTTTTTTTCTTTCTTCTTTTAAAATCCAGAACTTTTTAGACTCTTATTTTTAAACTGCAAATGCCATGATTCTAAACAGCACTCTGAGTACCAGTTAAAAGTAGTTTATCTCTGGAGATCCTACTTTAGCTTCTAGAAGCTACTAAAAGTAGGATGGGTTTAAACATTCAATTTAAGCGAGATAGAATAATGCTCTAAGAGAAATAGAAAAGAATTAAGAAGATAGCATAACCGGCATGGCAAAAGAGACTCACATTCTTTATGTCTTTTGGCCATCAGACTTCCCCACAGAATTCTAGGATTCCGAAGAAAGCTTATTTCTTGTACTCCTCCCTCTGTTTTTATACATCCAGACATTGGCATCAATACCACACAGAGGTGATGCTCTAGAATAAATGCACAGTCTTTCATTAAGTTTATCTATTTTTAAATAAATATATAATTTTTATTGATTTCAGAGAGGAAGGGAGAAGGAGAGAGAGAAACATCAGTGATGAGAGAAAACCATTGATCAGCAATCTCCTGTGGGCACCCTACAGGTGGATTGAGCCTGCAACCCAGGCATGTACCCTGACTGAGAATGGAACCATGACCCCCTGGTTCATAGGTCAATGCTCCACCACTGAGCAACATGGCCAAACCAAATTGATCCATTTTTTATTCAAGTCATCAGGGGCAGGGTACACCCTGATACCTGTGGCCATTAATTTTGTAACTTGAGGGAACATTTTGATTAAAACTACCAAGGCATAAAGTTTGCTTTTCAAAATGCTATAAATGTAATGCGTTGCAGTTGGCAGTGGTCACACATATGTCAACTATCATATATTTGCATGCAGCACACTAGACTACATTGTGGTAGGTGTGGACTCATCTTACCTAATAATAGGCAAACTTGTAAATTGGCCATACCTCTGCTACACCCACAGCCAATCAGGAGTGAGTATGCAAATTAGCCCAACAAAGATGGTGGGTTAATTTGCATATGCAGGTGTGGAGTTGTCCAGAGGGGCAGGACGCCTGCTATGAGGGGGAAGACTTGTATTGTTTGTTCCCGGTGATGCTATTTGATTTCCTGATTATTCTCTATAAATTGTCCAACCTCTCTCTTTTTGGTTGGCCCCTCCAAGAAAGAGTATTTCTTTTCACCTAATTGTATTATCAATGATTTGTGTTTTTTTTTTAATGGTTTCTGTGTTTGGGAAATATACATTCAAATGTCTTACTGGGATCAATTATTAGGGGAAAAAAATATGCCTTCTTAATGGCCGAATAAATGCCCATCAGTTGCGTGGGTTTATTTTAGTTAAAATTATTTGGCGATTCTAGGAGTTTGGTTCTTTTCATTCCGGCAGTTGAATTTTTGAATTACCTGCTGGATGAAAAATAGGGCACTAGCCCGTCTTATACTGCAGTTCTGATTGTATCTTGGCACTGTTCTCTCTCTTGGAAAATACTTTTTGCCTCATATAGTGAGTGTTTATAGTGAATGTTTCATTATTCTTATTTTTTAAGGAGGTAAAGCATTTCCTTTTCTTGTCACATCCACAGACACAATTGCATTAGAAATGCAGAATGACAGAGAAAAGATTTAATTTCCTGATCCGCACCCTATTGAGAAACAAAGAGAATCCCTGGGTTTCTTTTATTAGAGGAAGATTGAAATGTGAATTTACCCCTAGATTTTGGACACTTGTTTTTTGCGCTTTTTTTTTTTCTTCCCCTTCAGTATTTTGTGAAAACAACATTCTCAGCCTCCCCCGCATGCCATGATTACTCCTCTGCTCACATTGCATTTCTAGGTAAACCATCCCACACAAATGATACTAATCTCAGCTCACTGGGTGGGATTTGCATACGAAGTTTAAGCAAATGAATGAATAGAGGTTGAGAAGTTTCCGAACATCAAGTAAGTAGTGAAAGATCCACAATGATTTATATATTTGTCCAAGGTCAGCCAACAAGTCAAGACTAAAACTTGAACCCATTCAGATGAACCTTAACAAATAATGTGAAGGCACCATTTGCATTCAAATACAGACAAGGAAGAAGAGTGACCTTAGGGCATTACACCTGCCATTCTTAATTATCCTTTGTTGATTTGTAAACTGTAATTTCACGTGATAAGGAACAATTGAGGGGCTGGAAGGTTTTACACAAATACTGAAATTACTACACTGATAACTGTCCCAGTGCAGTCATGATGTTCGGAGTGACATCAGGCATCAGTGGTAAGTTTCTCATCCCTAATTAAACTTCATTCCTATTTCTGGGTGGGGGTAAAGGGGGAAAGAGAAACTATAATGTGAATTTTGGCACAGTGAATAATATGCAAAGTAATGAGCAATATGCAGAATTTAACTTTGAAATGGGAAAAGCTGTATTCTTAAGCTTATGGGTTAGCACCTCAAATGAAAGAGGAAATAAATTTAGGTTGTCTACAGCACAGAATGGAGACTGGGGGAAAGAAATCATAGGAAGTTTGATATTTATCATTAGAGAATTGCTAAGCCACACGAAAAACTATGAGAAGCTGTGGAAGGCAGACTAATATATTGGAGGAGAGATGAAATCAAGTGTGAGGGGAAATGACGCTACCGTATATGCCAATGAAACTATAACTCAACTCTAGGCTAATCTATGTGTTCTGAGCTTGTGTTCAAGATAGGCGAGGCTGAGCTATGATTTTTGGTTGGTAGGGGTATTCAATGCATTTTTGACTAACAATATTTTCAACTTAGAATGGTTCATCAGTCTGTTTTCAGCACCTGTGAGTCTGTTTTTATATTGTTTGTTAGTTTATTTTATTCATTAGATTCCACATATAAGTTATATCTTTATTTGGAGGCCTGGAAGCCAAGGTCAGGAAGGTCAAGAACTTCAAGTTCAGAGTTGATTGCTGGGAGTTACTGTTAGTTGTAGATCCTGCTAGGAGAGGCAATGAAGACAGATTGCAAGCCAGAAGCATTTCTCTGTACACAGTTCTGGTAAATTGCCTAAAACAATTTCATAAGAAATGGATCTTGAACTCCAGTGCTCCAGTAATTATGTATGCTCTCTTTTCTTATTCTAAATAAATATTTACGTTCAGACCTTAATTTCATATTTACAATTTTGTAATCTTTTTCTTAAAGAAGACTCCTTATCTTTTATATAAGCTCCAATGTCTTCAAAATAGTGATTTGCCTCTGGGTAGGGTATTGTACTGGTAAACCCTGGAGTGGCGCCCGATTGTATGCTTTTCTTTATTGAATGTGAGAGATTGGTCTAGCAGATAAGGGAGGTGAGATAGGAGACTCCTGGTAATGTCTCAACCAGAGGGATTCTACTGCGTTGTTTACATTTAACCTTTATAAAATTGGAGACTATGAAAGACCATGAAACAGTCCTTTTGAGCAGCCTAGCTTATTTCCCTTTGTAGAGTCCTCTGGTAACCTCCACTGTGAATATTCCCCAGTTCTGTGGTTGGCAAACTGCAGCTTGAGAGCCACATGCGGCTCTTTGGCCCTTTGAGTGTGGCTCTTCCACAAAATACCACAGTCTGGGCGAGTCCATTTTGAAGAAGTGGCATTAGAAGAAGTTTAAGTTTAAAAAATGGGGCTCTCAAAAGAAATTTCAATCTTTGTGCTGTTGATATTTGGCTCTGTGGACTAATGAGTTTTGCCGACCACTGCCCCAGTTTGAGAACTGTTCTCTTGGGCAGCCTTGTTTGGTGATTAGCAATCCCTTTAATGTGATTATTTGAATGGTTTAATCAAATATGGGACTGTGAGACACCTGTGTACTCTCTAGATGTTGCTTTTCATTTTGTCATGGAGAATCTTGTTTGTGTTCATCAATTCTCAATAATTTTTCACTGACCAGCATTTTGATCCTTTCTCTTTTCTTAAGCAGATATCTATTGTTTTGTCTTTGGACCTATTTGTATCTCCTTTATTTCTCAGTGAAAAATACCTAGCATGATGTAGATGGCAAAATGCTCAACATAGAATGAAAATAGCCAGGGTTTGTGACTCACATAGATCCATTACTCATCGGTCCATTATTGTGTGTCTTAGAATGAATCCACATCCTGACTCTCTATTTCTTCACTAGAATGTCATCAGTATGACTTAGAGGAAGCCACACTCACTCATCTATACACAGACTCTTGTTTGTTTACTATCTACAAAAACTCAATGAAAGGGTAAAATACAAAGAGAGAAGCTATCTTTTCTCATGTTTTCAAATTTTAAAAAATATTTTCCTTCATGGAGTACATGCATATGATTTAAAAATCCAGATAATGCCTCCATGTTGATGTTGTTGCCTGTCCCATCCCTTTGTAGTCTTATTAGAAAGACACAAAACATTTTCAACTCTCTCGTGCGTGTTTCTTGGACAACTAGCTCTTGAGTATGGAACCTTATTTTCTGTCCAGTTACTCTGTGGCACAAATTAGCTTACATCTTCCAATCCCACCCTCACCCCCACCCTCCCCCCACACACACATTGAACACTCATTGGTTTTGACCACGGTGCTAAATCAGTTATGACTAATTTATTCACATTTTGCCTTTCAAGAGTTTTTACAGACACTCATTGGTGGTTGTACAGCCCTCAGTCAATTTGGATTCTGTACTTTTGTATTTTTCGCTATTATTTTTGCTACTGTTGTATTTCTGTCTTAGGAGACTATTGATAGAATATTTATGTTTACCAGCTGACTATTTACAGGGATGAATTAATTATACAGGGTCCCTCAGTTCATTCTGTTGTATGGACATAAAAGCATTAAGTGAGAAGCTGACATTAAAAGGCATTTGATAAATGCAAGTCTCCATTTTGCCTTTCTTCCTGGAGTTGGAAGCACACTGTTAGGGTTGATAAAGTAGCTGCTAATGGGTCCTGCGTTTTTCTATGGCTCCACTCTGGACATGATCAACTTAATGCATTAACATGAAGCACTGACCAATTCCTCTGGATTTTGATGCTTGCAGGGAAGCATACCGGTTGATTTGTACTCTGTTTGTTTCATATCATCTCTAATAAAACCCTGTGTCAATTCACATAAATGCTTTCAATGGAATATCTTTTTGGGGGGCTGAAATCATAATATTCTGTAAATTTGATAACCAAATTGTTTCTGCGCATGACATAAATACTTAACATTTCTGATAATAGGTCAATGAGAGCCTAGCACATTGACATCTGGTATTTTCTGAAAAAATCTCAGATGATGGCTCAGAAGTGCAGGTAAAAGCTCACAACATTCCCACAATTCTGAATTCCAGCACTGCACACTTAATATATCCGGGATAACAAGGAGTATGTTTTTATGAATGTATGACGCATAAAGAGGATTAGGATTCTGTCCCCGTATTTCCAGAGACATGGGTTGCTAGCGTTTGTTTCTCCATTTGTTCAAAGAGCAACCCAATTAAAATTATTTATTGCAGTGTTTCAGAAATAATAAAACAAATGGGATTCATCAAGCAGTACTCTGGGAAAAGTTATTTAAATTCTATATGATACTCAGAGCTGAAACTTTGAGCTGGATACTTGCCTTATAATCCAGTTTGTATGAATAGCACATCGAAGCTATAAAACAATAGGCCAAGAAGTGAAATCTTATGAGGAAAGAGAATGACTTTTATCCAGAACATGAGTAGAGGGGCCTATCTCATCTTGTGGCCCCACAAGAACTGGACCCACAAGACCACGAACTTGGACTCTGAGCCCAGGAAAGTCTAGATTGCTACTAGGGTCAGAGGGAACTATTGCTGTGGCTTTCGATTTTTTTTTAAATATGTTTTTATTGATTTCAGAGAGCAAGAGAGAGGGAGAGAGATAGAAACATCAGCGATGAGAGAGAATTGTTGATCAGCTGCCTCCTGCATGCCCTCTACTGGGGATCAAGCCCACAACCCAGGCTGTGCCCTGACCTGGAATCAAACCATGACCTCCTGGTTCATAGGTTGACTCTCAACCACTTAGCCAGGCTGGCCAGGCTGCTCTGACTTTCTAAGAGGAGTCTCTATGACAAAGAGCAGAGGATAAGGTGAACATCACTCCACACAGAGGGGTCACACCAGCAAGATTTGTCACCAACAGTCAAGATCCAGCCATGGCTTCAGAGGGCAGTAACTAGATACCTATTTCTATTGCCTAAAATCTTGAGAATCTTGAGACTCCAGAGAATCATGAAAAAAGTGGATAGAAAGCATTTCAGGTGCTGGTCTACCCATACATTCTTTGTATGGCCAGAGTGTAATTATAACTATTTCTGTGGCATGGAAGCTAAGAGATCTGTGATTAAACTACAGTAAGCCCTCTCTTCTCTATATACAAGGCTCAAGTTCCAAGGCTCCCAGCGGATGCCAAACACTGTGGATAGTAGTGCCAAACTCTGTATGTACCATAGTTTTTTTTCTATACATTCATACCTATGATAAAGTTTAATTTATGCATTAGCCACATTAATAGAATAACAGCAACCACTAATAATAAAATGGACCAATTATAACAATAGACAGTAATACAAGTTTTGTGAATGTTGTCTATCCCTCTCTGCTGTAATTTTTTACATTTTTCAGTCCAGATCTGTGCCTCAGTCTATGTAAGAAGCATCCCTTACTTGTAGTTCATGGCTTGAGGTCATTGGCGGAAGTCGTCCTGTTGACTCACTGCTTTCTGGGGCAGCCTGTTGCCAACCAATCAGAACACGTTTTCTGTTCACGTCTTCCGCCCATAAATGTAATGCCCCTTCTGTCTTAACCAAGCCCCTACCATGCATATGAGTTATTTTTATTTGACCTCACAGTAACTGGTAGGGCTTTTCACTTGTAGATTAATGTGTGGCATGAAAGACAACACAAAATGGATTTGTGATCAAAGAAATCTCCACTTTTTACTTCGTTCAACTGTGCAGGTATTTGCAGGGGGAAACTATCAAATTACATATATCTTTCGTGTGTGCATGTAAATCACACACAATATCCTGTGCTTTTTGCATCACGACCAAGAATAACCGTCCATTGACAACAACAAACCAACAAGAATCCCCAGACTTCACATTTGAATCCTTGTTGTTGTATTGTATGTTTTAGTGACAATTCCTTTCATACTCTGATGGAGTGTTTACTGGGTGAATGGATTTCTTTCACTCACCACTAACTGATTTGTCCTGAAGGATGCAGTGTATGTATTGATCTATTGTCCAGCCTTGCATAGATCGAACTCTTAAGAGCTAGAAATATCTCGAGGTTATGATACGTACTGTCAAGAATTTAGAAGACATATTTCTTTAAAAAAAAAACCCCAAATCATTAGCATCTTGACATCTCACAAAAGCATCCTTGTCAAAAAGGAATTGGGAGAAAAATATATATAATTGTAGAAAATTTGGGGCTGTTACAAATTAAACTGCCATGGACATTAGTTTATAATCTTTCACTCACATTTTTTGGTATTAACATAGAATTAGAGGTTGGATCACATGATACATGTGTATTTACACATGTACGGAACTCCTGAACTGTTTTCCATCATGTTTCTGACACTCCCAATTCCTCCAAATCAAGGCCTATATGTGGTAAGGTCAGTCTTCTGAGTGTCAGGCCATTGTAATAGATATGAAACAAATATGTCCTTGAATTTCCCATCCTCCTCCCCCACTTCAGGGTAAATATCCTCATTTTATATATTTATTTGTCAAAGGGATTATATATTTTTATTGTTCTATTTTCTAATTGCTGAATTCTGGATAAAATTTTGTGCTGGATATAGATCAACGTTCTTTTTTTATTTTTGCATATGGGTTTCCAATATTTAGTATGTGTTGAGAAGACATACATTTTCAGATTTTAACTTTAAAATAAAATGCAACTTATTTGAATAGCAATAGCAAAATCCTTAATACAGAGTTTAATTTAATGGTGTCAGTTCAGGGAAAGTAGAAAAGATATAAAACAGCCAAAGCAACACAGTGTCATATTATCATAATGCTGTGTTAATAGCTTGACCTAAACACTGAGGGAGGGGGCAGAGAGGGGGAGATCATGTTATCTACATGATTGGAAGGCCCCACAGACGAGGGAACATACGTGGTCAGCCTTGAAACATGAGTAAGAATTTATCCGTTTGATTAACTGTGAGATGGTTGGCATTTCCAGGAATCAAAAAGAAAACACTTGACAAACAGCATTTATATAACCATTTCTAAAACTGCCAAAAATGCTGTTTGTAGGACTGGCAAGAAACACCTTGTGAATGAAATCTGGAGTTTGTAGGTTCCTGGTGTGAAATGAATTGGAAGCCAGGGAGGGAGCTTGTTAGACATGAGGGAGCTTAGATTTTATTTAATGCTCTCCAAGGATCATCAAAATGACAATCAATTATATCATTTAGAAGGTTTTCACTTTTGGAACACTCAATATTCTATGTCCTTTTAAATTATTTTGTATTTATTTAAAAATATATGTATTTTATTAATTTTTTGTAGAGAGGATGAGAAAGGGATAGAGAGTTAGAAACATTAATGACAGAGAAACATCGATCAGCTGCCTCCTGCACACCTCCCACTGGGGATGTGCCCACAATCAAGGCACATGCCCTTGAATGGAATCAAACCCAGGATCCTTCAGTCCACAGACCAACGCTCTAGCCACTGAGCCAAACTGGCCCTGGCGTGTCTTTTTAAATTTTAAAAGAATGTCATTTACCTTTAACATGTAATCCCTATATGTAACAAATGTTCAGAAATAAAGCATATGTCCACGATCACTTCAGAACAAAAATTGTACAATCTATGTAAAGAGAGGCTTTTTTTCTCAGCCGTAAGAGTTCTCCTTAAATTTCATAAGAGATTTGACAGTGATTTAAAAAATAAACATTGTATGAAAATATTTGCAGGTTATTGTTAGAGACTCAGAGCAATGTCAGGAACTGTATCCGCTGTTTGGTTAGAAGTTTACAGTCATTTTGCTCATTAAAAAAAAAGCACACTTTTAGTCAGTCGCATGAATCATCTTGCATTTATTAAGCAAGTTGACACTTTATGATTCCTCCTCTTTTAAACCGAATCTTCGTTCACTGACCCAAAGCTAACTACCCTCGATATTAGATACACATTGCAAAACTCATTAATATCACCATTCATCCTGCGTTAGCATTCATTAAGGAGGAGCTGTGATTTATTTACGTGTCTGATGGTGCAGATATGCGAGGACGTGACATCCAGGGCTAACAAGTCCCGCCTTACAGTTGTGAGTTCTCAGGTGTACGGTGATAATTGCTTTTTTATGAACCCAGCTTCTCCTTTGCAAAAGCAATGACACTTTACCGATCACTGCAGTTGCAAAGCAGATGGATTGTAGGGAAATCGGAACATTTACTATTGTGACACCTTTTCAATTAAGGTTTCTTATAATGTCCCAATTAAAAAAAATAAAAAAATAATTTTTTTATTTTATATATATATATATATATATATATATATATATATATATATATATATATATATATTTCCTAATCAATGCATCTATAGAAGTTAGATTTTTTTCAAAAAGGAAATGTTTTGTAATGAGAATTTTATGAACCATGGGACAGTTGAGATTGAAAACCTGAAGGCAGATCGGGCTTTGTGGCTCCCCTGAGGACCAGTCACTCTTTGTGGCCATCTCTCTTTCCAAGTTTATTCGTGTACAGCCTTGAACATCAACCTGGGCCGAGACGTAAGCCACAGGGGATTTTAAGATATTAAAAGCAGCAATTCAAGGAGAGCTAGCACCCAAATGGTTCATTGTTTGCCAAGAAAGAGAAATTCATCTCACCTGTCAGAAAAAGAGGCCCGAACATGCTTAGGCTGCCACATAAGAAACTGTATCATTTGGCATCTTTAAAAGGTGTAAAAGCATCAAGGTTCCTCTTCAAATTTGTTTAAAAATTTTTTATAACAAAAACATAGAATGGTAAAGATGTAAATACGCAAAAGCCCCAAAATTAAATTTCTACATTTAGACCATTAAAAAGTAAATCTCACTCAAAGATAATGTAGCTCTTGCTGTAAGAATTGTTATGTTTTTAAAAGCATGAATGTTTGCATAAAATTATTAAAAGTAAAATATCCTGGCCGGTGATCTCAGTGTAGTGTTGACTCATGAACCAGGAGGTCACGGTTCAATTCCTGGTCAGGATACCTGCCCCAGTTGCAGGCTCCAACACCTGTTGGGAGTGTTCAGTAGGCAGCTGATCAATGGTTCTCTCTCTCATTGATGTTTCTCTCTCTCCCTCTACTTTCTCTCTCTGAAATCAATAAAAACATATATTTTTTTAAAAGTAAAATTAAAGTCTACAACTTAAGTATCCAAGTCTTTGCTTCATCATCTAAATATCAAAAACCAAGAAACTTTTTCCACTAAGCACTTAAACTCTGAGAGTAAATGGTAGTATTTTGTGAAAGTACTAGAGTCTTCATATATACTTCTCAACATCATTTACTTTTTTAACAGTCATAAAAGAACTCCACTTGACTAGAAATTGAAATATATGAATTACATAATGCATGGAATCTCAGAAATGGATTAGCAGTGTGTTGCAGTATCCAACTTGTCTGAATATTTACTAACCCAGTGGTCGGCAAACTCATTAGTCCACAGAGCCAAATATCAATAGTACAACGATTGAAATTTCTTTGGAGAGCCAAATTTTTTAAACTTAAACTTCTTCTAACGCCACTTCTTCAAAATAGACTCGCCCATGCCATGGTATTTTGTGGAAGAACCACACTCAAGGGGCCAAAGAGCCGCATGTGGCTCGTGAGCTGAAGTTTGTCAACCACTGTACTAACCTGTCCAGACATTTAAGAATGTGAAATCCTATGCACGTGGAGAATGATCAAAGTTAAACTTAAAACACACTTGTTGAGCCATCCAAGGATCATTGTTGTAATTTTTTGTTAAAAATAAACAAAAAAAAAGCTTTTTTTATTTCCTCCATGCCCAAATAATACAATTGCCAATTCCTGGGGTTCTCTCCCTGTCTCCAAAATGAAGTTTTCCATATCTCTAGTGAATGTTTTTCAGAATCTTCCCTTAATTTTTAAGCGTAAGTCTTTCTTAAAGGCTGCTTATATAGTCATTAAATAAAGCTACTGCTATGTAGCAGATGCATACTTGCAACCTCTGAGAGTTTTTCAAGATTTTAATGCTCCATTTTTGTACAATGAAAGAAGTGGATTTTTAAGATTACTGAGACTAATATTCAATGGGAAATGTGATCTTTCACCTAAAATGTACACAGTTAAGCCCATACATATTCTTAACAGCTTCACTTAGTAATGGGAAAGTAAAAATAATTTATATTTGAGATTAATGTTTTTATTTTAAATTTATGTTGGTATCATGTGAAATTCATACTGAAAATGACTGAGCTCAATATTTTTACTTCATCATTCTTCTTTGCAAACTTATTAGTGACTATTTCTTCTGTCCTATACCAATTTAAATGTTTCACCTTTTTTATTTAATTAATATATATGATACTTTCATAGAATTGGATGTTAGATGTTTTGTTTTGTAGCCCATCAAGCTCTTTCTATCCTAGGAATTTGAGCACCAGCATAGTATTAAAATTGAATGCTATTAATGGGGGACATTTTGTCAATTTTTTAATGAAAATCTCATTCTCATGGCAAGATGAAAACTCGAACTGACACTGCAATAATTTTCATAGTTGTATCCATATATTTAATGTTACTAATACAAAGTGCTGATATGTTGGTTATAGGGTAGCCAGTCAATGTTACTTGTTATAGCAGCCCTAAGGATCCTTCAGATTTTCCTAACTTTGGGCAAAATTGAACAGTTTGTGAAAACTTAATGGAAGAAACGGGTGAACCTGTGTTTATCTATTTGATATCCTCATTTTACAAGATAATAGGACCTTTCCTTTTAAGAAAAAAAAAATTATTGATTTCAGAGACAAAGGGAGAGGGAGAGAGATATGGAAACATCAATGATGAGAGAATTATTGATCGGCTGCCTCTTGCATGCCCCATATTGGGATTGAGCTTCAACCTGGGCATGTGCCCTGACTGGGAATTGAACCATAACCTCCTGACTCATAAGCAATGCTCAGAAACTAAGCCAACCACCCAGTTGAACCTTTGCTTTTTAACTCTTAAACAGGTGTTACACCTCTGATGAGGCAGTTCAGTGAAACAGGAGCTGAATTCCAAGAAAAGCTTCAATAAAGACTTTTGAGTCTGCTGGTTAATTAACCACTAGAAAATCAGAAAAGCTAGAAAGCACAAGAGATTAAATAGTCTTCTCTCAGTAAGAACATTCAGAATAAATTGTTTCAAAAATATTTGTACATACTTGAGAAACTGAAAGGCTTGCTGGGCAAATGTTTCAAAACTTAATAATGGGATTATTTGAAAACTAAGAATTTAGCATTCAAAATAAGAACTTGAGAAAATAAAACTTAACTTATGTCCATTAATTTTCTCCAACAGTTTATTAAACTCCATACTCTCTATTTTTAATGAGCTATGCAACGGCTCACTTCATATATGAATTCATTATTACCTTCGGCTAATGACATTTTCATCAAAAGATTAGATTTTTGAAAATTAAATTACGAGTTAATTAATACACAATAGCAATAACAACAACAAACTCAAAACAGACTTGATTGGATATGATTTTTGAATGATATTTCACATTACTAATGTAAATCATTATTTACAAAGCAATGATGGTGGTACTTTATGTTAAGAAGGCCTTTTTGTTCCTAGAATACCATTCTTTACATTTAAAAAATAAGTTCGGTGTGCATTAGGAACAATTTTTTTCTTAGGAGTGTAGGGCAATGTACTTATTGGAAGACGCTGAAAGGCAAGTTGAGGTGTTATCAGGTTTTCCTGATTTGACCTTGGGAGAATTTCAGAAGATTCTTGGGCCAGCAGGTGTCCTGTGCCCAAACTTCGATCCTTCAGATCAGCTGCCATGACCCAGTCTAAACCATGGTCTGAGCTTTGATTCATCTGTTTGACTCTACGGCTGAATTTACATGGTTATCCTTGACTTTGTAACCAAATAGGTTTTTTTCCCCCCTTTTAAGATCATTAGACATAATATAAGGTAATCAGACCCACAGTATTTTCATTGAATAAGTGGTCTTGATAAAGTCTCTCGGTTTGTTTCTTTTTAAATGGCTTGCTATCTTGCTGTTCCTTTGGATTTGATTTTGTTTGTCCCCCTTGAACCAAGTTGTGTTCTTGTTTTGTTCTGGATTGTCTAGAAAGTACTTAATACCACAGTTTTACATAACGTCATTTGTTGGTGACTTTTATATTAGAAATAATAATTTTAAAATGCCAGTCGTAAAAAATCCGACTTCCTAATCAAAATCCAAATTTGTTAAAATGATTGAACTGTGGCCTTCTGTAGGAATAGAGAATTACTAAAATAAAATAAAAATGTTATAACTCTATACAGTATATATATATTGTATAAAGACATATAAAAATATGTGTATACATAGATGTCAGCTTTGTGAATAATTTACTTATTCCAAATGCTATAAAAACAAAGCTTGCATAATTTAAAATATAAACAGTCAGTGTGAATTTCCTAATGTAGTCACACTACCCAGAATACTATGAGAGAAACATCATCGTCAGCTGCCTTCTGCAGGACACCCACTGGGGATTGAGTCCACAACCCAGGCATGTGCCCTGATTCGGAATCAAACCAGTGATCTCTTGGATCCTCGGTAGACTCTCAACCACTGAGCCACACTGGCTGGGCATTCATACAGTAATCTTAACCCCTCAATGTATAGGAGACAAAATAGCCTTAGATTTCACTGGGAGGAGTCTCTGATGTTGCTAATAATTAATGTCCTACCTGGACTAATACCACAAGTGAAATTCCTAATTGCAGCAAGTAGACTCAAGAAGTCATAGGATTCGGGTCCTTGTTCATGACCCGAAAAACTTGGAACATTGTTCCAAAGTGTTTTTATCCATTTGATAATTTTATGGTAGACCCATCCTATATAATAAAAGGCTAATATGCAAATCCGACCAAACAGCAGAACCACTGATCCCTATGAAATGCAGGAGCTGACCGCCCCTCTGGTGATCAGTGCACACCCACAGGGGGAGCCCTGAGCCAGGATCAAAGCACAGTGGCGGTCTGGCTGCCAGCTTAGGCCTGCTCCTTGAGAGGGCACAGGCTGGGCTGAGGGACCCCGTTGAGTGCACAAATTTTGTGCACTGGGCCTCTAGTTTTATAATAAAATTATATTGTTTGTTGTGCTATTGTTTGATATCTGTGATTCAGAGTCACAAAGGCAGCAACACTCATGGTCTCAACAGGTGACTCAAAAAATGATTCAAAGAATAAAGGAGGTTAAAACCATGCTGATGAATGTGCCACACAAACCCATATCTGCACAGGTACAACCTTACTTTCAATAAAAATGAACTGTGGTCGTGATGATAGGGATCCACTTTGATGTTCCTAACTGCCTTGACTAAATGAGCGCAAAGGGCTTCAGAAACATGAAAAGGACTCATTGGTCCATAGCCATAGAACACGTAGTCACCAGAATGAGACGTAACCCTGGCCAACTGGTAAACCCACCTGAGTGAACTCAGTTTTGCAAGCAATTAATGTCAGCTCCTCACAGCTGACAGACTCACTCCAAAAAACACAACTCCCAGTGACACTTAATCGATGACAATCTCATCAGAGCCAACACTTTTCTGCAGGTGGTGCCAATCCACTTACGTCTGAGAGTCCACCAGTCCCCAAATTCGATTTGTCCTAAGTACCTTAGAGAGGATGAGCAGGCTTAGGTTCTCAGAAAGACTGTGCCCGACCATCTCTCTCCCTCAGGAATATAGGTGATGGATTCTTTTGGTCGTCTGTTTAATTGCTGAGTTTGCCTGATGTTTTAATGATCCTTTGATGTAAAAGTAGTCATTTCCCTAGATTTAAAAAAAATTATTCTTTGACATTGCCTGCATCAGAGAGTCACTGGTTGCAATTCTAAATGAAAGCTGAATATATACATATGTATTATTTTAGGAACATCAACATTCCCCCATGCTACTTTGTTCTTTTAGGCAAAAACTCACTGTTACTATTTAGGATCTAGTTTTATATCCGCTAATACAACTTTATATATTTTCATAAAGTTTCAGGTTTCTTGTCAAATACATTTAATTATTTTATCTGCCCAGTGGTGATTGAACTATATATACTTTGTGCCTGTTCTTTCTCACTTTTTAAACCTATACTAGTATTTTGGTAGCAATTATCAATATTTTCTAGATTTCATGGAAATATGTCTCAAAAATTCAAAAAGAAAGGGATATGCTGAATCTAATTCTAATTCTGGAGGGCAAGTTTTAGCACAGCATGTGAAAGTTTCTTAGATAATTTCAACAGTACTGGTACTCAATAGCTAAATCAATATGTATTGATTGCAAAGGAATCTGCATTCCAAAGGAAAATCAAAGGGAAATTTGAGAGATAAACAGAAAGAGGTTAACAGGAAGTGTAAATGAATAAATATTTCCTAGAACTATTTTAGTTGCATGAGAAGTAAGCTTACTTTATAGTTATATATATTTTAACAAATCAGATCTGTTTTCTTTCAACTGAGCTCATGCTATTTAATTACAGATATCCACCTCTAGGGCCACCTTCCCACAGGGGGTAATTATAAAATTAAATATCTGTTGCTCATTTTCATTCTTCACTTTTATGGATTGTATTTATGTGAACAATAATTTTCCCCTTCGGCCTGTTTTAAATTTTATAGAGTTGGAAATATCTTATAAATTACTCTGTGACATTCTTCTCTAAACTCAATATTGTGATATTGAGATTCAGCCGTGTTGATGAATGCAGCTTTCATTATTTTGTTTTTTTCAAGGTAAAACATTCATTTTTATTCAAATAGCACAATTTATCCACTCTATTATTTATGGATATTTGGGTTGTTCCATATTTGGGGGGTTGGGCCACTTTATGAGAAACATTCATATATGCAGATTTAAGGGTAATTATGCAAAGTGTTTATAATCTTTCATGAATGAAATTGTTCTCCAATTTTACCAGCATTTGGCATTTTCCTATTTTATTTATGTTAATCAGATAAATGTGAAATATTTCACTTTCATTTGAACTAGCCTTTCCATAATCCCTACTTAGTTTCAGCATGCTTTTACCTATGGATGGTTATTCATAATTATACAGAGTGTCCCCAAAATACATATTCACACATTTTAACAGCTGGTAAGTTCAATTTTGAAAATTAAATTCAATTTAATAAACACTACCTTCATAATTACTCAAAGTGTGTGTATATACACTTTGGGGAACATGCTATATTTATGTCACATGCATCTTCATGCTCACATCTCTTTTCTTAATTTCTCTATTGAATTGTTAGTTGCTTTCTTAAGGACATTTTATTGTTTATTATATATTATGAATACTAAACAACTTTTGGTTTTGTGTATTAGCAGTGTGCATATGTTACATAAATATACCATTATTACATTTTAACTCGCATTATGGATATTTTTTATAAACAAACACTCTTATTGTAATGTAGATTAATTTGCTTATCTTTTACTATATAGTTTGTGCTTTCTGTGCCTTAAGAAATGTTTTATATTAGTTATTTAAAGATATTCTTGAGCCAAAGCTGGTTTGGCTCAGTGGTAGAGCGTCGGTCTGCGGACTGAAAGGTCCCAGGTTCTATTCCGGTCAAGGGCATGTACCTTGGTTGCGGGCACATCCCCAGTAGGGGGTGTGCAAGAGGCAGCTGGTTGATGTTTCTCTCTCATCGACATTTCTAGCTATCTCTCTCCCTTTCTCTCTGTTAAAAATCAATAAAATATATTTAAAAAACCTTTGCTCAAAAAAAAAAAGATATTCTTGAATGCTATTTTTTTAGACACTTTATATTTCTTTTACATATTTAAGTCTCTGATTTCTCTATTAGTGGATTGTGTAGATGATGAAGTGGAAATCCAGTTTCATTAAAACCAAATATGGATAACACATATTTCCAGAAACTTTTATGGATTATTTTAAAAAAATATATTTTATTGATTTTTTACAGAGAGGAAAGGAGAGGGTTAGAGAGCTAGAAACATTGATGAGAGAGGATCATCGATCAGCTGCCTCCTGCACACCCCCCACTGGAGATGTGCCCGCAGCCAAGGTACATGCCCTTGACCGGAATCGAACCCGGGACCTTTCAGTCCGTAGGCCGATGCTCTATCCACTGAGCCAAACTGGTTTCGGCCCTTTTATGGATTATTATTATTTCCCTGCTGAATAGAAATGCTTCTCCATGACATACCAAATTACTATATATGAGTTGCTGTCATTGCTTTGGGTTTTTCTTGCCTCTCTTAGTTTATATATTTTTGTTATTTTTTTATATTTTTTTGATTTCAGAGAAGAAGGAAGAGGAGAAATAGAAACATCAATGATAAGGATCATTGATCAGCTGCCTCCTGCACACCCCCCACTGGGGATCGAGCCTGCAACCTGGGCATGTGCCCCTGACTGGAACTGAACCCAAAAACCTTCAGTCCACAGGCTGATGCTCTATCCACTGAGCAAATCCAGCTAGGGCTTAGTTTATTTTTTGATGCCAGCACTAATGTCAAGTTATAACAACTTGGGTTTGGCAGGGGGTCTATTTTTTTCCATCGTCAAAGAATGGAAGGATTGGGGATATTTACCCTCCAGTCCTGCCACGCCCTGCAAAGACCTCAAGACACCAGATTCCATCCATTTGTGAAAATTCAGGTTGAACTCTTAGGTTCTGTACGCCTCTGAATTAGTTTTCTGTTAGAAATGTCTTTCATTTGGATGCTGGCAATTTCCCTTCCTCATTTTTGTGGGTGGAGCATCATTTTGGCATATCTGAAATTAACAGGAGAGAGTTTCAATATATGCTCAATCATCATATTTACCCAGTTTGGGAGAGAGATATAGAGCTAGAAACATCGATGAGAGAGAAACATTGACCTACTGGGGATGTGCCCGCAACCAATGTACATGCCCTTGACCGGAATCGAACCTGGGACCTTTCAGTCTGCAGACGGATGCTCTACCACTGAGCCAAACCGGTTTCGGCTCAGTCATCATTTTTAAAGTAAAACCGGTGTAAACCAAACTTTCACCCGAGTATATATAAATCTTATTAAAATTTGATTATGCTTAAAGAATAAGCCCAAGTATAATGTAAACATATTTTTAGTTGATACATGGTGATATTTTATCTGCAGTAATAAATCAATATTTTCCTTAATATGTTTTTTTCCAAATATGGTTGAGCTCTGCATAAATATTATTATTTATGCTTTACAGTCATATACTTTTATTAAAATAGTCCTGTCTGGCTTAGTCATTGACTTTATTAGCCTTCCTTTTTCTTTTTCAATTTCTTCCATCAATAGTTATTGAACCCCATGTCTAAATGTCTTTAGATTGTATCAAAATATTACAAGTCCCACAAAAGTCACATTTCCAATCTCTGAATATAAACACATACTATACTAAGAATGGTAAAAATATGTTCAAAGTTTATTTTAATTAAGGTTACATCATGGAGACATTATATAGCATCTTACATGAACTATTTTTAGGGGCATAACATATACTTAGGCATATAATCTCAAATGTGGGACTTAAAAAAACATATTTTTATTGATTTCAGGGAGGAAGGATGAAGGACACAGAGATAGAAACATCAAGGATGAGAGAGAATCATTGACAGCTGCCCCCTGCATGCCCCCAACTGGGGATTAAGCCTGCTACCTGGGCGTGTGCCCCTGACCAGAATCAAACATGGGACCTTTCGGTCCACAGGCCGATGCTCCATCCACTAAGCCAAACCAGCTAGGGCTCAAATGTGGGACTTTTTTTAAAAAATATATATATATATATATATATATATATATATATATATATATATATATATTATTGATTTTTTTTACAGAGAGGAAAGGAGAGGGATAGAGAAAAACATCGATGAGAGAGAATCATCAACCAGCTGCCTCTTGCACACCCTCCCACTGGGGATGTGCCCGCAACCAATGTACATGCCCTTGACCGGAATTGAACCTGGGACTTTTCAGTCTGCAGGCCGATGCTCTATCCACTGAGCCAGACCAGTTTCGGCAAATGTGGGACTTTTTAAGTCGTCTTTATAATCACCATTCTCAAAATAATTGGAACGAGCATCAGTGTTTTTTGTTCAATCTTTGGCCACCGCGTCAAAAAGAAATGTGACTTGCCTAAGATTGTTATTTTCTCAGAAGGAGCGAAATGGTTTCAATCCATTTAAATCCAATTACATGTTTTTTACATCTAATTCATCCTCCAAATAAAATCAGTAAATTAGAGGTATTGTTGTAACCAGAGAGAGATTTCTCAGCCAGCGAGGGCCAGCATTCTGTCAACCAGGGTGAGAACTATCGAGGGTCCCTGCCAGGTAATAGATCCGCTATTCTTCAGATCGACCTGGCACCTGCTTGCCCTTACAGTTACACCCAAGCCCCTGGATGTGACCATCTCATTTCTCCCAGAGAGAGATGTGAATTCAGTGCCCGCAAAATGTTCGCATGGAATGTCACAGAGAGTAAAAAAAATACTGTTTTCGAAAAAGACAACGATCATGCATAATATATGTTTTTGCCAACTTGTCACTGACATAATGGAACACTTTTACTGACAGCTCATTTATATGTAGTATTTCTATTCAAAATTGTTAACTTGCTGAAATGGAATAGTAGAGCCTGGCCTGCGTGGGTCTGAGGGTGAGCATCAACCTATGAACCAGAAAGTCAGGTTCCATTCCCGGTCAGGGCCTGGGTTGCAGGCTCAATCCCCAATAGGGGGTGTGCAGGAGGCAACCGATCAATGATTCTCTCTCATCATTGATGTTTCTATCTCTCTCTCCCTCTCCGTTCCTCTCTGAAATCAATGAAAATATACATATTTTAAAGTTTAATAGTAGAAAGTGTCATGATGGCCACAGAAGGCTCCAACTTTTTCCTAAGAATAACCCATAATGCCATATATACTGATTTTTTGCAGCTTATAATTGAAGCTGTATTGGTAGGCTAATGAATAAAAATTTGAACATTATTTTTACTTCCAACTCATGTAGAAACACACCATTCATCTGAAGGGTAGTTATGGAATAGTTTTCTTTATGTAGAGTTCTCCAAGACAGAGCTAAAATTCTGCAAAGAAAATTGGTGAAAAAAACCAGCCTGTAAGGTATATGCATAGCAGTCACGAAGGGGTTAAAGCCATCGTGGCTATCAGAAGCACTATTCAATGAGAGCGCTTTTTCATTAGTGGGCATTTTTTATCCCAGGAAGAAATAAAGATATTTTAGAGTCAAGAAACGGCCCGGAAAAAGGAGGAGATAATATTTCAGGCAATAATCTATCGGGAAGATTTGTATTTTGTGTACTCAACCAATAAAACCTCTCCAGTCCCCCTCTGTAACTCAGGGAGGGCGACAGAGGGAGTGAGCTGTTCGGGAAAGTTCGATCACCTGAGGCCCATACGTCACATTGGTCACATTGATTCTGTGGCGGTAAGGGATTATCCCCATTATTATTCTCATTAAACGTCACAGCTCTCTGACGGCTGGAGAATGACCCTGGCACTTGCTGCATGCATCACCACAGACAGCATTGTCCCAGGAACCTCACCCCACTATGTCATGGATGCCATGGCTGCCTTCTTCTCAGAAGGGGGCAGAACCAGCCTCTGAAACAGTCCGTCATTTTTTCCAAGTCACGTGGCTAATACATGTTGCACAGAGACACCAGGCCCAGCCCAACTCCGGAGACCAGAGAAGTACAAGAGCAGTGGAAATAGGAGGGACTGAACTTTGTAGACATGCAGGATCCTGCTATGGAAAGGCAGTTATGCCCTGGCTGGGTTGGCTCAGTGGATAGAGTATCAGCCTGTGGGCTGAAGGGTTCTGGGTTCGATTCCAATCAAGTGCACATGCCTGGGTTGCAGGCTCAATTCCCAGTAGGGGACCTGCAAGAGGCAGCTAACCAAATTATTCCCTTTCATCATTGATGTTTCTCTCTCTGTCTTCCTCTTTGAAATCAATAATACACACACACACACACACACATAAAAGCAGTAATGAAAGAGATCTATGTCAGTCTGTGGAAGACCTACATACACACAGGCATGAACAGAACAGCCTGCAGTTGACTCCCAATGCCAAGGCAGCAAAAGCAAAAATAAAAATAAAGGGGGACTGCACCAAACTAAAAAAAAAGCTTTTGCACAGGAAATAAAATCAGCAACATCAACAGCACAAAAAAATAAAATAAAAAAGTAGGCAGATCTGACTGGTAGACACATTTCCAAAGAAGACATACCATGGCCGGCAGGTTCATGAGAGGATGTTCAGCATCTCTGCTCATCAGGAAATGACAATCAAAACCACAATGAGGTATCACCTTCCACCCATTAGAGAATAGCTACGTGAGTATATTTAGTGTGGGGTTTTTTTTTCTTAATCTCTAAGTGAATGCCAATATTTGTTGGAACCACCATCAAACAAATGCAAACCAGAGGCAAATGGCTAAGTTTTAAAAATCAGCTGACTTTTGCACATATTTAATATTCTTGCAAGGTGCAGATTTGAACCAGTCTCCTTTTTCAATAACTTATTTAAATCATATATTAGGTTCCACACATTCTAAGGAAATGCCTCAGTCCAACCTGAAGTGCTGTGAATTATTTGATAGCGAAACTCTTCATAAACGCTGTTCTGACCCAGTGGTCAGGACTTAATTAGTATTCAAATCTCCCTTACTTGCTCATCTACCAAGAAAAATAATCATCCTTTTGCTCCTCCTCTTGAGTAGGGAACACGATGTTTAATGCTTATTCCAATTAATTATTCTCCACATCTTTAGTCTTTGTTTATATCCAGAGAAAATGTACTTGTCCTTTTTGTGTGTCTTTTTTTTTTTTTTTTCCTGCCAAAAGAATAGGATTGGAATTTGTCACTGGGATTTTATGCCAGTTAATTAAAAGTCTGCTTAATCTTCAACTTTAACCTTTTTATTTCTCTCCAGGCTTTGTTAATATCCATTATTTTGGTTGTGTCATATAGATAAAACTAAAAGCATCCTAGTACTAGACAGAGCGTTCATTTATTAAATTGAGAAATGGATGGGCATGAAGGTGAAATGGGGCTCAACATAATTCTCCTTTCTGTCCCCAAACTTGATAAATGTCCTCAGGGAAAGAGCCTGGGAGCTCATTTTCCTTTTCAAGGGTCTTTCTTTGGCGTCTCTGGGCCTCCTGGTATTTGTGGCTTCAAAATCTCTCCATTTTCTTTGAGTAATTGCACATTTTAATTGGCATTTCTAGTTGTTTTTGGCAATGCTGTTGCTTTGCTCCCAGCCGGTCCATCCCAGCGGAAGCAAACGGTTGATTGGAAGAAGTTGGGCTTACGCTGCTTCTCCAGTGGAAAGATCGTTGAAGTTCATGAGCAGAAATAAGACTGTTCTTAATGAAGGATCTTCCCACTGAGTTAATTCAGGAATATTCCATTTAAAAAAATAATGGTGATTGGGACAATGTTTTTAAAACAGATCTTTAACCTTAATGAGGAACACTATTTGGGTCACTGAATGGGTTTTTAATGTAGTTTGGGTACTTTATATCAATATTGGCTACTGTGGAGTCTTACTTTCTAAATTTTCCTTTTTAGCTTTTCTTAATTCTAGGTTTGTTGCCTGCCAAATTGAGGAAATTCAGTCCAAGAGAATGCATCATGTTTTAATGTTTCCTTGCACAAGTAGTATGAATTCTGAAGACTTAATGAGAGACGTTTTGCTGTGCATTCTTATATTTTGTTCCCCTTCACTCAGAAATATACTCTATTATTGCTCCTGAATTTTGAGTTTTCAGCACCTTGTCCCATATTCAGATGAAGTATCCCTTTGGATATACTCTAAGGAAATTACCTTAGCAATAATGCGGCATCTTCCTTGTTTTCTCTGAATCTTCTATCCCGAGGGAAAAGTAGCATGTGTTGAAATGAGTCTTCTGTCTTCTGTATGTTTTTGGAAAGCCTCAGATTTCCGTCCATTCTTTCTGGTGATCATCAGTTTTATAGCTTCATCTGTTGGTATCCTCGCAGTTAAGATGGCACACTTCGGAGTCATCCTGCATGTGTGCAGACATCATTTTCACAGTTATAACGTGTGTCTAGCCTGGGGCAAGTCATTGAGCTTTTGCCTGCCTCTCTCCTCTTCCACATAACGGGAGAAATTAAGGTTTTCTAGTACATGGTCATTATGAAGATTGTTTGACACATGAACATAAATAAAGTGTCTTAAGCGGTCAGATCGTCCAATACATTTTTAGATCTGTCCCCAAGGTAAACTGGTGACCTCCAAGCTGCAAGGGTATAAACCTCTGACTCCAAGTGCCCGTAACTCTTGTGCATACCTCCTCCTCCTGCATTTTCTTTCCCTTGACCCAGGCATGTAACATCTGGTTACTCACAGAAACATCTTAGCTTGTTCATTTTTTGCTCCTTCAGCTATTCAATATTTGTGTAATGAATCATCTATATATATAAAAGCCTAATATGCTAAGTGTCTGGCCATTAGACTAGTTGCTATGATGTGCACTGACCACCAGGAGGCAGTAGGTTAGCTTGCTGCTAGGGTCTGGCTGATCAGGACTGGGCCAGACGGGCCCAGACACACCCTGGAGCCCTCCTGTGGTTCTTCCCTGGCCCTAATCATGCACCAGGGGGATCCCTTGGCCTGACCTGTACCCTTTTGCAATCCAGGACCTCTCAGGGGATGTCATAGAGCTGGTTTCAGCCTGATCCCCACAGGCCAGGCCAAAGGACACCACTAGTGCATGAATCTGTGCACTGGGCCTCTATTCTGTAGTATAATTATCTCTCAAATAACTAGCACCATTTTTATTTTCTTTCAGATTGTACCTTGAGAGATACATGTGGCTCTCTTGTTAAACTCTCTCATATTTCCATAGCTTGATTCAAATCATTCAAACATATTTTAAATAGTTCAGTGCTTGTGACTGTTTTTCATGGATTAATCTGCACCTTAACCCATGTCGTACAAGTGTGATCATAATTGTCTAAGAGTCTGGCGGAGACATTAAATGTAGATGCCTTGAGTCAGCAATTATCCCTGATCCCAGATTTTATGATTCAGTCTCACTGGGATTAGTATGTTAAGAGATTCCTCTAATGGTTTCTTTTCTGCATACAAACAGTTTTTTATTACATTTCTGTGTCAGACTTGAAACCCGCCTTGAAATGCCATCATTTTCATATGTCAACAGTTTGATCGACCCGTCTGTAAAGTACAATATATATTTCATGGGAAATTTGCATTGTTACCCTAGAAGATACTCATTCTATTAGTGTGCTCACACCATATGGAGCACAATCAGAAACCACTTTGTATGAAATCATTGACTCAGGAATTGCATCTGCTGGCTTAAAATGGAATATAATGTAAAATATACATCTGTTTATGTTGGGGATGTGACCAGAAGTTTCTAATTAAGAATTGATACTGCATATATAAAGCTCATGCAACAAAACCATCTAGAGTATTGTCAGTTACTCAAATTGAGAGGAAGTGTGTTTATTTTTATCACATAGGTCAAGTACATTATATATATCTATATACAATACAATATATACTAGAGGCCCAGTGCACGAAATTCATGCACCAGTGGGGTCCCTCAGCCTGGCCTGTGGGATCAGGCCAAAACTGGCTCTCCAACATCCCCCAAGGGGTCCCAGATTGCGAGAGGGCACAGGTCAGGCTGAGAGACTCCACCAGTGCACAATCGGAGCTGGGGAGGAATGCAGGAGGTTGGCCAGCCAGGGAGGGACTGCAGGAGGGCTCCAGGGCGTGTCCAGCCAGTCTCACTCAGTTCTGATCAGCCAGACCCCAGCAGCAAGCAAACCTACTGGTTGCAGTATCTGCCCCTTAGTGGTCAGTGTACATCATAGCGACTGGTCGACCAATCAACAGGTCTGCCCCCTGATGGTCAGTGCACATTATACTGAGCTGTTGAGCAGCCTTAGCTCAACATTAGCATATTACACTATCATTAGCATATTACGCTTATGCCGGTTATCAGCATTATGCCAGTTATCAGCATTCGTGATCTGAAAAAATCAAATTCTCAAATAAGTACTAAAAAAAGGGAAAATATTAGAGAAGAAGACTGTGACTTCTGAAATGATTCCCTCTCCCTGTTGCTGTGAGGGTGAACATCCAGGGCTGTCGGCTTTCATTGCTCCCCCGCACACATGTCCATTCTCACCACACGTCAGAAAATCTTGACCAGACACATTTTTAAAAATCTTCCTGCCACGATGTATCATAAACTGTCAAACATCTGAAAATGTCCATTTTTCACACACAGGAAGTATCAGGGTGAACGTGTTGGGCCGCAGCCTTGGTAAATATTTGATGCTATTTTTCTACGAATGTTTCAGTTATGGTCAGTGCAGCTGCTAAGTGTTCCGATCCAATAAGACATCACAGAGCGAAGTGGGCTCTGGGGGCGGTAAAAGCATTCGGGTCCCATTCAGGGAAGTTTGCGGACTCTCACAAAACCTTTAGAAAAGCAGCCTCTACTCCCCAGTCACATATTTCCTCTTCTTCGCGGTGATTTCTGCCTCAACAATCTCAGGACTTCCTGATTCACGCTCTCCCCTCATCCCTTAACCTGTTTGTTCGCACTTGGTGCTGCTGAACACTTTAAAATATTGATCTCTTGTTATTACTCCCTGCTATACTCCATCTTGTTGGTACTTCCCCTTTCTGATCCCATGAAATGAAAAATAAATGCAGAAAAAAGTGGGTCTTCTAATTAGACATTATTTCAAATAAATGAAGGAGCTCTTGAACTGAAGTAATACTTTCAACAATAGAGATACACTTTTTAAAAAATGCTTGACATTAAAATTATTAGGAGGTAAACACAGGGGCGGGGAACCTTTTTTTTCTGCCAGGGGCCATTTGGATATTTATAACATAATTCAGGGAGGGGCTAAACACAATTATCAACTTAAACATTTGCTTGCTATATTTGGTCAAACATTTAATGAACTCACCCCTGATGTCTTGGCAGGGAGAGACCAAAAGATTTTATGGGCCTTAGATGGCCCTTGGGCCATATGTTTCCCTCCCCTAAGATAAAGTATGTAATAATGCAGTCATTTAAAAATTATATATATATATTTTTTAATTGATTTTTTAACAGAGAGGAAGGGAGAGGGATAGAGAGCTAGAAACATGGATGAGAGAGAAACATCAATCAGCTGCCTTCTGCACACTCCCCACTTGGGATGTGCCCACAATCAAGGTACATGCCCTTGACCGGAATCAAACTTGGGACCCTTCAGTCCGCAGACCGAGGCTCTATCCACTGAACCAAACCAGTTTTGCCTGTAGTCATTTTTTAAAAAAAATAATTTTTACTTTAAATATGTCCACACATGCAATCGGTACTAAGTCACACATTGCCTTTGTTGAGTTTTCTTAGAGAAAGTTCAGGTTTTGTAGAAGATAAAGTGTTAGCAGCCACTTAGCGCAGTTACACTTCGGAGATTGACCTTTGTGATGTCTGCTTACAAAATATGATGTCATTTTACTCACTTAAGAACTCATTTATATATATATATATATATATATCTTCTGAGGCTTCAATCTATATTATCACCTTTTGGGCATTACCTCCTTTGGGCCTATGTATGGGTGCACACACAAACTAGAATACTAAACCATAGGTGACACTCTATGTTCTAATATGGAGACTATCCTTGCCCTTAATCTGCATAACAGAAGGAGTTTCAGAGATCTTTAGATCTTCTGTGAGTTGCTTTTTCAGTTGCTTTTTCAGGCGTACAGTAACTTGCACAGGGCTCTTGAGGAAGCTAATAGATCTGCATTGCCTGAGGCAAGTGTAAGAAATACCACCACCTGGAGAACAGGCGTTTTTAGAGGGGAAACGGTCTCTATTTCATAAACTTTTATATTCCTGACATTTGCTTAGGAAGAGCGATATAGATCAATATCATGGGAAGACCTCTTTGCCTGAGGCCGTAAACGCCCATCTTTGCAAACACAACACAATGTCTTTCAGATGGTGATGGGGCTCAGCATAGAAACCCAACATGGAAATGAATAGGTGTGCCCCCTTCCTGACAAAAGAGGCTAATGGAAGCTGCCCAGCTCTAACTTCTCACATTAAATTGAAATTACACCCCTGCATCATCCCGATGGTGGAAGCTAGGCATACCTCTCCCGTGTTAAGACACTGCAAAAAATATTGGCCAAAGCCAAGATTTAAAGGATGTCACTGAGAGCATAGGCTCTCACACTAAAGAAGACAGTGGGGGGAGGGAGGGGGAATGGTGGCTGGGATTCAAAATAAATCACATGGCACCAGAGTCATTCCGGAGCCCTAAGTCTCCCTCTCCGCCCTGCAGCTGGCATCCCGTAAAGTTGTATTTTAAGGGAATTGTTGTTCTTCACAGTTTTTAACAGTTTAGACTTTGAAGTGACAACGAAATATTAAGAAAAAAGTTCACACGAAAAAAAGAAAGATTCACTGAGGTAAATCCACGTTTTAAAACATATATTTTTTTAAATGATTTCAGAGAGGAAAAGAGAGGGAGAGAGAAAAATATCAATGATGAGAGAGAATCATTGATGAGCTGCCTCCTGCACACCCCCTACTGGGGATCCAGCCTACAATGGGGCATGTGACTGGGGATCAAATCAAGGCCTTTCGATTTATAGATCAACGCTCAACCCCTGAGCCAGACCAGCCAGGCAAGGTAAATGCACTTTTAAGTTTTAGAGAGGACTGGTAGTATGTGAGCGGATTCTTCAAAAGGAAACAAAACACTGTAAGCAGAACATGAGGAACATGATTGATTGATTATTATTATTTTTTTTTTTTTTTTGCTAGGAAAAAATACGAATTGTGTGAAACAAAAATTGGTGATCAGAACTTGTTTTTTTTCAAAGATCATGGAATTTTCTTTTAATGATAATGATAATTATTATTTTTTTCACTCTAAGAAGGGAAAATGAAACTAACCATGATGTTGACAATTTCTTCCTCTGCACATGGATGTTTCTGGTTAAAAATCTTCTCCCTCTAACCTCCTAGTCTTTCGTGCCTGTCACTAACAGGTAGTCTCTTCATGGGAAGAGAAGCTAGCGGATCACCTACCCTCTAAATGCTGTACACTTAGCTCTGTCTTATAAATAGGTATCATTTAACCTTATAGGAAACTGTATGATTGGTGTTTTACAGTTTAAAAATGGCTCAGCTTTAAAAAAAAAAAAAATCTTTAATGTTGAGAATATTACAGATGTCCCTCCCTTTTTCCCCCCTTGCCCTCCACCACCCGGTTCCTGCCCCACCCCAGGCCTCCCCCACACTACTGTCTGTGCCTATACAATGCCTATATGCATGCAAGTTCTTTGGTTAATCTCTTCCCACCTCCCTCCTACCCTATGAGATTCGTCCATCTAGTCCACGTTTCCATGACTCTGGTTCAATTTTATTCATCATTTTGTGTTCATTAGATTCCACATATAAGTGAGGTCATGTGATACTTGTCTTCCTCTGACTCTCTCAGGATAAAATTTTAAGCAGAATTTCTGTACGATTTTAAGATCATCTGGACACACCGGGCATTGTTCTGAAGAATAGCACAGAAGAGATTCTTGTATTTGAAAGCATGTTTTACATGTGAGAGTAAATTGTGTGTCAATAAAAAGAGGAGCAGCTGAAACCGGTTTGGCTCAGTGGATAGAGCGTCAGTGTGCAGACTGAAAGGTCCCAGGTTCGATCCCGGTCAAGGGCATGTACATTGGTTGTGGGCACATCCCCAATAGGGGGTGTGCAGGAGGCAGCTGGTCTATGTTTTTCTCTCATCAATGTTTCTAGCTCTCTATCCCTCTCCCTTTCTCTCTGTAAAAAATCAATAAAATATATTTTAAAAAATAGGAGCAGTGCCTACCAGATCATATCTACATGTGTCAAACACAAGGCCCGCGGGCCAAATCCGGCCGGCCAGGCCTTGCAATGTGGCCCGCACCGCGCTGTCATCACTGCACTCCGCTGTCAGTATATGACATTGTCAGTTTATGACTGTTCAGTAAACCATTCGGCCCGCGATTTAGGCTGGATTTTAGATTTTGGCCCCTTCTCTGATTGAGTTCAACACCCCTATTTAGTCAGAAACAGTCACCAGTAATTCATCAGGCACAGAACTCCGGTGAGATGGGGCCACCTGTCATTAATGGCCTGTGAGGCATTAAGGCTCTGTCCGAACAGGTAAGGAGGAGAGTACTTAGCACTCTGGAGATGAAAGCACAGGGACTGAAATCATCCTGAAAATGACTCCATCAAAGTGTCACGCTGTTCGTCATAGTTCAAAGAATTAGCGTCTGGATGAAGTTCTAGGTGTGGCTTTGAGGAATTGGCATTACGGGGAAGCCAGTTAAAGAATCTTGAATCACATCATGGAAAGGTCTCATCCTGGCCCTGGGTACCTTGTACCCGACGCACCCAGTAAACACACCTGGCTTTTGCTAAATGTGCTCGAGTCTAAAAATCAGTGTGAGCTGTCCTGTCTTCGGTGAGATGGGATGACAGTGGCAGTTAGCATTGTAGACATCATGGTTCTTAAAAGACAGTACAATTGTGAAACCTTTAATGAAATTTTAAGTTCCGGTGACATTGAAGTTGTTACTGTTATAAGAATTTGGTCTGATTTATAATCAATATGTAAATGCAATATGAAGTTAACCAAGGGACATTAAATGACATTGATATTTTTTAGATGGAGCCAAAAGTGTTTATGAGAAGACTTTGCATAAACCATTTTGTTCAGGCTAATCCATTGGAAAGGAGGCATTTCATGGTTTATACTTTTATATATATAATTTCAGAGAGGAAGGGAGAGAGAGAGAGAAACATCAATGATGAGTGGGAATCACTGATCAGCTGCCTCCTGCACGCCTCCTACTGGGGATCAAACCCAAAACCTGGGAATTTCCCTGACTGGGAATTAAACTATGATCTTCTGGTTCATAGGTCAATGCTCAACCACTGAGTCACACTGGCCGGGCTGGATTATTCTTGGAATTTTGATTTGGAAGTTAATGTTTGAAAGAAGCAATGGAGAGAAGATCCATAAACAGACTGTTATTTAACATGTAACAAATGCAGCATTTAAAATCAGTGAGAAAGATATAATTGTTTTCCTGAAATGGTGTTGGCACAACAGGCTAGTGTTTGAGAAAACAACTATAGATAGATTAAAAGTGTAAAAGCAAACACTGAATCATAAAAATAAGTAACAGAGTATGGGTGATTTTTTAAAGATGATTTAAAAAAAATTGAAAAGGATGTAAATTTGGATTCAATGAAACAATGTGAGTCATGGGTGAAAAATGGGGTCCCTGTCTCCCAGACTCTGTGGCAGGTGAACCGATTGCCAATAGCATCAATTAGGAAACACTGATGCCCTAGGCATGGTGAGATGACCCACCTCCTTCCAAACTTCTTTCTTTAGCTCACCCCAGAGGATAGAATTCTCCTGCCCATTGTCTCAGTGGCATTGGGTTTTATCTCTCCTGTTGCAAGAGCTTCACATGAAGTCTTCCTTGCTTCACTTCTTCCAAGGTGAGTTTTCCTTGACACGATATGGAGGCTATAAAGAGCATCTCAAACATATGTATAATGAGCCCTAGCCGGTTTGGCTTAGTGGATAGAGACTGCAGGCTGAAGGGTCTGGGTTTGACTTTGGTCAAGGGCCCATGCCTGGATTGCAGGGGCGTGCAGGAGGCAACCAATCAATGATTCTCTCTCATCATCGATGTTTCTATCTCTCTCTTCTTCTCCCTTCCTCTCTCATATATAAAAAATGTGTAATGCAAGTCCCACTCCCATGTTATATTATTTTCTATGTGATGTGTTATATTATTTACACTGCATCTACCTAATAAAAGAGTAACATGCTAATTGACCATACCTTCATGACGCCCACCAGCCAACCAGGAGTGAATATGCAAATTAACCCAACAAAGATGGAGGGTTAATTTGCGCACACAGGCATGGAGTAGCTGGGGGTAGGGTGGGATGCTTGCTTCATCACCATGACAACCACGCAGATATTCCACACCACCCCGGCTACTCTGGGCCTCTGGACAGCATGTGAAGGTGGAAAGGCGGTTCCAGGCCAGAGAGGAAAGGTGGCTCTGGCCAGAGTAAAGGCGGTGCTGGCAGCCAGGGGAAGGAAGGCCCATTCTTGCAGGAACCTTCATGCATCTGGCCTCTAGTTGTGTGTAAATTACTAAGCAACATCATCAACCTGAAACTCAGAGGTATCTTTTCAGATGAAATTTCCACGTGAGCTTCACTTTTCTGGCTAACTTGCACATTCGGCTATGAAATATATACTTTAAATCGGATACTATTCCAATTCTAAATGATTTGTAGCATGTAGTAGTGAATATTCAACATTCATAGCTAGCCATAATTTTAGAGATGGCCTCATTATAAAATCAGAGTATTAGTGTAGTGGATTTCTATTTACGATTATGCTTTTAAGGCTTAATATATGTATTAATCATGTCATCCAGTTTATTTTAATTAATAGTGCAGTAAATATTTTTGAGAGTACTGCTTTTTTAACACATTGAAACTTAACATGGGATAAAATAGCCTTCCATCTTTAAAAAAAAAAAAAAGATATTGCTTAGAACATATTAATGATTTCTGTGTTTCAGCCAATGTAATTTGATGTAATTACATTCCTGGAAGGACTTTCACGTTGATTCTGCTGATGAAGGCAGCCGCTGAGAGGACACAGTGACCACATTAGAGATAACGGTCTTGTGATAACTCCCAGGGTGCCGTTTAAGCATCATCCTGAGCTGTCCATTGGAAGTACCACACTCCCATTTGTGCACAGTCACGCACTTTTCAATTCTGTTAGGTTGTCCACAAGTTTCACCTCTTTGGTGAAAGTGCACTAGAGATTGGCATGCAGACGCAGAAACTACTTTTCCATGAAGTCAGTGAGAAAAGCAAAACGATTGGTCATGAGCTAGAAACACCATTAGGATGAAAACAGAAAGCCTGAGACTGCTCCAAAGGGCTGGGAAGAAATGTATGAACACTTGATTCTTTTTAAAAATACATATCGGGACATACAAACTCATGTAAATAATGGAAACCAGATTTTTCCTGCCAGAACCACTCAGAGCATAGGAACCCATGCAGAATGTTTAACGTGTGGTGATTCTACCTCATGTATGGTGGTGACTCAGGAAAAGGGTATTCCAGAAAAGGAGAGTGGAACCGCCCTAGCCGAGTTTGCTCAGTGGATAGAGAATCAGCCTATGGATGATATGGTCCTGGGTTTGATTCAGGTCAAGGGCACCTCAGTTGTCAGGTGCTGGAGGCAACCAATAGATGTGTCTCTCTCATATCGATGTTTCTCTCTATCTCTCTTCCTCCCTTACACTCCATCTAAGAATCAATGTAAAAATATCGTGGGGTGAGGATTAACAACAACAAAAAAAGAACAAAGAACAGTAGAACAGAAAACCATGTGCTCTGGAACTAATGTGAGATAAATATAGGATTGGTCAAACGCAGTATGCTAATTTCATTCATTTGGGGAAATGCATTTGATTAAGCATCAATTTTGGGATCAGTTACTATAGTTTTATTTCTAAATAGATGGAAAAGATATTTACAAAGAGACTTATTAATACTTGTGGTGAAGACTGGGACTAGAAAATGTAGCACTAGTGATATGCTGATAAATGTTTAATAATAAATTCAATGTTCACATTGTGAATACTATATCCAGAATATATATTATAATATTGAATACTTCCTTATATTTAGAATTATTTTATCCTAATTAAATATTGGTGTAGCCCTAGCCAGTTTGGCTCAGTGGATAGTGTTGGCATACAGAGCAGAGGGCCCCGGATTTGATTCCGGGCCCTGGATGGGTGCATGCAGAAGGCAACCAATTGATGTGTTTCTCTCACATTGGTGTTTCTGTCTCTCCCTCTCTCTTCCACTCTTTCTGGAAATCAATGGGAAAAAATACCTTCGGGCGAGAATTAAAATAACCAAATAAATTGTAGTATAAAAATGTAAAGAAACATGATCATTACTAAACATGCACACGAGAAAGAGCTTAATCTTATACGTAACCCTATACCTAATCCTATAGAGAAATCCTAGCTGAAGTTTTCCTTATGCATCGATCCTTAGTGGTGCTGGGCACATCTCATGCATGTAGCTACACACACTGCCCATGGGTTTCTAAAGGACACAGGGATTTCCCAGGAGTCCACTGAGTTGCTCCTGGAATGTTTCTCATGACCGCATACTCTGCAAAGCAGCTCCGAGCGTTCTGTGTCCTTCTGGGGATTTGTCAAGGGGCCTGCAATGTATCAAGCAAATTAAACAAAGCTCACCGTTATAAAGGCAGAAACCAGGAGATACTGAAAACAAAAATCCCGGGAGATCACTTATTGTTTCAATTCTTGGTTGTTTGTTTGTTCTCTTTTCCTGGAAGAATACAAGATACATCGCCTTTTATTCTGCACATAAGCATTGTTTCCGTAACATTCACCAATGGCTACGTTGGGAATAATTAGTGGAAACGAGTACCTGCCTAATTAATGAATGCAAAAAAGAGCTGGGATGCGCTGGGAAGGCACTTAGAAGTCCTTGCAAACATTTACGTTTTGCAAATGCTCTCCGAAGGACACGCTTTTATATCATGTATATTGCTCTAAAATATGTAAAGTGTCTTACCGTAGTTTAATGATATTAAAATGCTAGCTAATGATGCTTAATAGAAATCAAGGGCTTTCACTTGATGGGTTCAAAGTGGTAGGAAGATGTCTAATTTATTAGATCATTATTAGATCATAAATTTTTTCCCCCTAAAAGCTATTCTGTAACATATTTTGGTGGAATGTGGGCAGGCTCTGAAGTATCAATAGCTCCTACAAATTGTTGTTTTCCTAGTCCTCTTACTCTCTTTCTCCATGGAAACTTTTAAAAAAACATTGCTTAAAACAAAACAAAACAAAAAAACCCTATTTTCACATAGTTGACCTTTGCCTCAAATTCTCCTAGCGATTTCACAAAGAAATCAGATGCCTAAGAACCTGAAATGTGACTTCCTTCCAACCACTTGCTTATGGAGCTGTCTCCCTCAATAGAAAAAAACCCATCATATACCAAACCCTAAATAACATGGATTTATCACAGCTTCAAAAAACTAAATGTTTTCAAAATTAAAAAGTTCAAGTTCAGATTCTTTATACTTTTTAACTTAAGCATTAATTAACATGAAGCGAATTTGTTTTCTATTCCCTAGGGACTCAAGATGAAGTTAGATTTTTGCAATCCAAATGCTATCTTTTAATTAAATAAGTAAAAGTAAAAGTAATCCAGTATTTTTATGTGCAGAAATTGATCCATATATTCAGTGGAGTAGAAATTAAGTGGGTCATATTAAAATACTTTCATCCAAGTGGTTTGAGTATTTAACAGATGTTGAAATTACGTTAATTGAAAAATTAGGACTTGAGTTAGCTCAAAATGATTTGCAGTTTTACAAAGTTTAATTAATAATTTTACCAGTATCTCACCTATATAATATTGCTTGAAACATATCACCTCTACGAAGTTACCAGTACTAACAAATTCTACTTTATAAAATTCAGTAGAAGGTGTGTGATTTGTCTGTGTTTTATGCCTCATGAAAACTGCACACCTCAGAAGGAGTATACGAAGTTGTCTTCATGTATTTCTGTCCCTATATGTTAACATAACCTCTAGGAAGTTCTGAAAGTCATCATTTTATACCTATAATATGAGACTTGAAGTTTATTGACAAAGACATTGACAGTTGACGAAGGTAAAAAAAAAAAAAAAAAAACTGAATAGGAAAACTGAAAATGTTTCGAATATCTTAAGCACTACTAAGTCAGTTATTTTATAGATATACTAGAATCCCAGTGTACAAAATTTGTGCATGGGGAGGGGTGTCTCAAGCTGTCCTGCACCCTCTCCAATCTGGGATCCCTCTTGCAATCCAGAACCACTGGCTCCTAACTGCTCACCTGTCTGCCTGCCTGATGCCCCTAACTGCTCCTCTGCCACCCTGATCCCCCTAACTGCTCTCCCCTACTGGCCTGATCCCCCTAACTGCCTATATGCTCACTTCCTCTCTGTTCCCTTCTGACCCCCGGTGCAGGCATGCTGAGAGCTCTCCACTGCAACCCTGCCCCCCATCCTGATTGCTTGTTTTGTAATGGCATCCTGGCCAATTTGAATAGTCCTCTATTATTAGTATAAACTAGAGGCCCAGTGCATGAAATTTGTGCATGGGTATGTCCCTAGTGGCTGCCAGCTGCTGGCCGGGGCCTTCCTTTATTCTGCACCACCCCCTGGTGGTCAGCACATGTCATAGCCCATGATCAAACTCCTGGCTGGTCAAACTCCCAAAGGGACACTTTGCATATTAGGCTTTTATATTATAGATATTTATATTATACATTTATAACATATATACGTACTCTATATTGAAGGACATATATATTTATGTAATTTCACAAAAATCTAAGGTAATTCTGTTTATATAAAAAAATTGTTTCCAAAGCAAGTGGCATGATGTAAAATAATTATTTTATTTGGAGTTTAAACTTTATTACAGGGGTTTAGGTATGATTTGAGGAGAGCAGGGGGACACTAATTTTGTTTAGGGATATCTCAGTTACCTTACCACAGCTGTCACCTATTCCTTGGATGATCTTAGGCAAGTTCTTACAATTCTCTGGCCTTCAGCCTTTATTGTTTTGTTTGATATTAATGTGTGTTATGGTGAGTGTGAGGCCAGTGGAAAAAAACATACAGAAAATGTCTCCACAGTAGACAGCCTGAGTTAGTCCTTTATGACTAACATGGAAGGTGACAAAGCTAACTAGAAACATGAATTCCATCCAACAATTATTTTATGTTCTCTGCCACAGTATCTATTCAGAGTGAGTTGTGATACCTACATCGGTTATTATTCTGATCATACTACATGATCTAGGGCTGTCCCCGGTGGTTCCTTTAATCTCCTGCATAGGAGTTATTGGAATCAATCTATGTGCAGGCAACATCTGATCTTTGTTTTCCCGGTCTCCCTTCTTGAGTTCTAGAAATGCGTAGCCACAGCAAAATGGATACGTTCCCTTGAACATTGGCAAGCATCTCACAGTTAGAGTGTCAGAAATATGTCCATCCAGATCCCTTTCAAGCTTCTTCTCCCTTATTTCTGTCTCATAAAACAGAGACAGCCAGCGCCCATATTCTTGGCCCAGAAACTTAAGTCGGTCATAAATCATGTTCATGTGGCCTGTTTATAAAACCCCCTCCCTCCCCACCGACACTCTCCGAGTCCATAACACAACCATTTGTCTTCATTTCCCATCTATTCTTCAGTGCGACCCTGAGTTACAGTCTGAAAGTGAATACCTGATGATGTCATTTCCTTCTCTCAGGCTCCTCCGAAAGCTTCCCATTCTCTTCAGCTCAAGTAAGAAAGCCCCACGGGACCTGTTCTCCTGCTGCCTCTTCCATTTTTATCCCTGTCAAGTAGGAAACTGTCTCACACATTTATGATCGGCTTTGGGATGAATGAATGCATGTTCCCAGCCAGCAGAGTACTGTAATTTTATTTGGAGGACTCCTGCTCATTTCTGGAATGGGGACTTTTAACATTGTAGTCATTGAAAGTAAGTCCAGCGAAGATAGCGAAGGGGTGACTTCATTTTTACAACGTCATCTCAGTGTGACACCTCTGTAAACTGGAATATAAATCAGCGAGCCTACCTATGACAGATGTGTATTTTTAAGATATGCATCACTCTAAAGGACAAACTAAATGTGTCCTTGGTTTGACGGATGTTCTGTATTCAGTTTCAAACTCCTTACCTCAACCACATTTAGAAGAAGCTCAAAACATGATCTAAAAAGCCACTGAGCCTTAGCTGGTTTGGCCTAGTGGATAGAGCATCAGCCTGTGGATTGAAGGGTCCCTGGTTCCATTCGGGTCAAGGGCACAAGCACAGGTTGCTGGCTCAGTCCCCAGTGTGAGGTTTGTAGAAGTCAGTCAATCAGTGATTCTCTCTCATCATTCGGTGTTTCTATCTCTCTTTCCCTTCCTCTCTGAAACCAATAAAAATATATTTAAAATAAAATAAAAAGCCATGGGAAAAGGGAATTAGTCAGAATTGCTTAACTGTCCATGCATACATGGACGCTTGTGTAGGTAGACCACTGTCCCACATGTCCAGTGTCAAATTGGAAATAGGTGTATATTTCTGTAAGAGAGAGTTCAGAATTTACCTTGGGGAAAAAATCTTAGGTGTTTACATAAAGTATTAGCAATTTTCGATTGATTAATGAAATTCCAATAGATAAGAATTGACTGACTACCTTCATATATACTTGTCTACTTTTGAGGGGAAAAAGTTATTTTATTATTTTTCCAAAATATCCAAACTCTTATATAAGACATTTTGTTTTTTAGACACAATAATAGGTCTACTATGACATGGACACCCATAAGTAAAAATGAGTCCCAACCCTGATCTCCTTGGAGGTGGGGCGAGGGGAGAACAGACATAGGAGATTGGATGAACAGGAAATGATTTAATCAATCAATCATGGCTAGGTAATGGATCCTCCATATCAGGGGTCTTCAAGCTATGGCCCTCGGGCCACATGCGGCCCGCAGAGGAGTCTGATTCGGCCCGCCAGGTTTTTTGGGCAGTGAGCGCAGCCGAAGTGTTACAGTAGGAATTAGTAGTTCATATAGTCCGGCCCTCCAGCTCTCTGAGGGACCGTGATCTGGCCCCCACTTTAAAAAGTTTGAGGACCCCTGCTCCATATAAACCCAAAAGGAAGGGGTTGGAGGCCTCCCAGGATGGTGTAAAGGGGAAACCAGTGAGCTCAGAGAGAGGAAGTTCTCCTTTTCACTGGGGCCATGCATCCCTTCCACTTGGCTGTTCCACAGTTATATCCTTTTATAATAAACCATCTAATAAGTACAAAGGCCAAGGAAAAGAATGCCCTGCAGTGAAACAACTAAAAATATGGCGACAGAATGTTAATTACCTACGACTTTCAAAAATGATTGGGTAGTCCTAACCGGTTTGGCTTAGTGGATAGAGCATCGGCCTGCAGACTGAGGGGTCCCAGGTTCGATTCCAATCAAGGGCATGTACCTTGGTTGCGGGCACATCCCCAGTAGAGGATGTGCAGGAGGAAGCCAATCAAAGACTCTCTCTTATCATTGATGTTTCTCTCTCTCTTCCTCTCTGAAATCAATAAAAATATATTTTAAAAAAGAATCATTGGGTAGAGCACATGGCTACATGAGCTCCATTATGCTTCACAGAAAAAAGGCCACTCATAATTATTCTTTCACATTTATTTTAAAACTACAATGAGTAGTCTATGTAGTTCATGATGAAAACTCTATTCAGAAATGACTTCTATTGAAAATAATGTGTACACAAAATATTTAGTAACACATTATCCTATTATTTCCCTAAGTACCAATTTAAGTACCATTAGGTTTCACTTGGAATCTTCTCTTCATAAAAGATAAATAAATTGAGAATTAATAAAGTGTTCTGTGCAAGACCTGCTGAGTAAAAAGGTGTGCTTTCCCTACTTACTTTAACTGTATTTAAAAAATAAAAGACATTTAGTTATATAATTTCATATAGTGCAAAGAAATAGCTTGCTCCTAAAATAGCATGCTTCAAATTATGTTCTTCACATGAGATGATAATAAGTAAATATTCATAAGCAAGGAATATGATTACAGTAACAAAGGATATTCTGTGTTGTACAATTCTTTTATAATCTAACTCCATAGTTAGTTCCACCAAAATATCATTATTAAGTATTATTTATTTCTCAGGTTTGGGCACAATGAGGGGAAATCCAGAGAAGTATAAATAAGATTCCTTTCCTCATTAGTTTAGCATGCTCTTGGCTAGAAAAGATGAATAATATGTAAATAAGAAGATACAGATAAAATATAAGCAGAATACATACTCCCAATGATGAATTGTAGAATCATCTGTCTTGTTGACTTGATAATAATGCAAGGTATTAATTCTGTAGAAGATAACCCTCCCTTTAAAATAACGTCTTTTCTCAACCAAAGATTTAAGGACAGTTTAGCAGTTAGTATAAGGAGCTTAGAGTTTTAAGGCAAATTAAATAGATAATAAATGAATAGCCAGCAATTCCTCCTCCCATTCTGTTATCTAAGGTCTAGCTGGAAGTCAACCTTTGTCTAGTTGGGCAGAATGTTGTTTACCTCAGATTCAGATACAAGGGTAACTTTCCCAATTACCAATTTGCAGCTTTCAGATATTATTTTGGAAAAAAAAATTACCCTATTTTGAAATTGGTAAGTAATCTCAAAATTTGTGTGTGACCGGCCTATGGTGAGTTAGATAAGGACAGGAGTGGAGTCCTATGTTGACACGTTGAGGAAAGGCATTCTAAGTATGCTTATCAATACGTAACTGTTTCCCAACGCAAAGTTTATTTATTCATGAATCGGCTTTTCAAGATAATTAAGAGTATCTGCAAAGAGGAAATTTCGGAAAATGCAAAAAAAATTATTATATTGAGATCAAGCATGATTTTTTTACTTAAGATTCCAGATCATGACTGGAAGCCATCACATACACATATAAATACACCTTAAGCCAAGATAAAATTTTCTGTGATTTTTTTAAATATATGTTTTATTGATTTTTTACAGAGAGGAAGGGAGAGAGATAAAGAGCTAGAGACATCGATGAGAGAGAAACATCGACCAGCTGCCTCCTGCATACCCCCACCGGGGATGTGCCCGCAACCAATGTACATGCCCTTGACCGGAATCGAACCTGGGACCCCCCAGTCTGCAGACCAACGCTCCACCACTGAGCCAAACCGGCTTCCGCTGTGATGTTTTTGACCACCGAGTGTAATTTCAGTTACATATCTTGTCCTAATTTCTTGGAAAAATAATATCATAACATGTGTTGTTTTTTTTTTTTAATGTGATATTCTATACCTGCCTCTTTAGATAAATTTTTTTTCCACACATCAATTTTTCACAAAATATGGGATAACATTTCTCATTTCTGTTACAGTGGAATTTAGAATTCCAATATAAATTATACCAGTGAAGAAATTTTACCATTTTGAATGTCACTAACAACTCTATTTTTGGATTTCATAAAATATGAGATGAAAATGAGGTTCTAAAAGGGCCATAAAAATCTTAGCAGAATCTGAGCAAGAAGAAAAGGAAACTCATGAATTACATGGATTAGCGCAGGATCAAATAATAGTTGTGAAGGGAGTGGGTGGCCCTCTCTCTTCTCCTGACTAGTCTGTTTCCTAGGAAACAAAGGCTGAATGATTGCACAAATGACCTTCTGCCTGTGGATTCAAATTGATGAAATTATATAGGACTGTACTCGATGCAGAAGAAGAAAAGCTAGTTGGTAGGATGAATTTATTAGGTAAAATGGAAAAGTTTTAAATACTTATTTTACTTTCCAAGAGTTTAAAAAAAAAAAAAAGTTCGTGTTAAATTCTTCTGTCTGGACTATTAAAGTCCCCATCCTATCAAGTCCCAAGATTGTAATACAACTGGTCAACCAGCGTGGTGATTAAACACCTCTGTTTCATCGTATCTCACAGGGAGCTGTTCACTAACTCAACTCTGGCTCCTACCGGTCCAGCTAAATTTGATTCCAACAGGCACCCAGATGGTATCAGTGGGATGTCGTTTTGACTAGCAGCAAAGTGTTTATTAAATGGTCTCTGTCTGATGGACTTCCAGCAAAATGAACCCAGCACAAGGATATTAAACACAGAAGCCTTCACGGAGTTGGACAAACACAGCTTTCTCAGAGAGGAGCCTGGTGATGCATTGCCTCTGATCATTAGAATCACCCTCTGTGAAAGTTATCTACTAGTCACTAAAAGGATAAAAGCATGCCTCTTCCTGGGGGGAAAAAAAAAAAAGTAACCTTGGACTCCCATGGAAAGAAATTCGTGCAGTGTTTTAAAGAGCACGCCTTTTCATGTAGATAAATGCGTTTACAAGTTTGTTGCTACAGGAATAGTTTGTAGGTCTAGTCTGTTCTTTCCTCTCAGAGCTCTGTGTGTTTTATTTTTTTAAATATATTTTATTTTATTTTTTTTTACAGAGAGGAAGGGAGAGGGCTAGAGAGCTAGAAACCTCAATGAGAGAGAAACATCGACCAGTTGCTTCCTGCACACCCCCTACTGGGGATGTGCCCGCAACTAATGTACATGCCCTTGACTGGAATCGAACCTGGGACCTTTCAGTCCATAGACAGATGCTCTATCCATTGAGCCAAACTGGTTTCGGCATCTGTGTGTTTTTATTATACTTGAATGAAGCTTTGTGGGAGAAGTCACTTTGCACAGCCCAAGCCCAAGGAGTATGGAGATGTGCTTTACCTCCTGAAGAGTGGAGTGTCTTCTTAGGATTATTTTAAATTCTTCTGCATAGAATATTGGTCCACATTTCCTCACTTAATGATTATTCAGCATTTATTTACATTTGTATTTTTACTAGAGGTCTGGTGCATGAATTCATGCACCAGTGAGGTCCCCTGGCCTGGCCTGTGGGATTGGGCTGAAACTGGCTCTTCAACATCCCCTTGAGGGATCCTGGATTTCGAGAGGGTAGAGGCCAGGCCTAAGGACCCCACTGGTGCACAATCGGGGCTGGGGAGGGATGTGGGAGGGGTTCAGGGTGTGTCCAGCCCATCTTGCTCAGTCCTGATTGGCAGGACCCCAGCAGCAAGCCACCTACTGGTTGGAGCTTTTTCCCCCTGGTAGTCAGTGCATGTCATAGTGACTTGTTGACCAGTTGTTGTCACAGCGAGTGGTTGAGTGGACTAAGCATATCATTAGCATATTATGCTTTAATTGGTTGAACGGGCAACCAGATGACCAGACACTTAACATACTAGGCTTTTATTAAATAGGATATTTATTTATTTATTTATATTTATATATGTATTTAAAGATTTTCAGTCTTTCCATTAGCTACTGTGTTCCATTGACAGAACCATAATTTTTTTTTTTTCAATGTACAACTCTCTTACTTTCTGGGACTACCCACTTTGTACAATTTCTGGTGCTGTTATATATGGCATTAATTCAATTTTTCAATTCCAGTATTTAAAAAAGCATCTATGGTTTGTATACTAGCCTTGGATCCCGTGACTTTGCTATATTTTCTTACTATTTCAAGCAATGTGTTGAGTTGAGGGGTTTTTACATGGACAATCCTATCTATGAATAAGATAATTGTATTTCTTTCTTTTCAATTGGGTAGCATTTATTTGTTTTTCTTGTTCTATTGCACTAGCAGGAGCTTCCAGTAAGGTGCTAATTGGGAGTGATGAGAGTACATCCTTGTCTTGTTTCCAATCTTAGGCTGGAAACATCCGCTGCTCCAGACTAAGCATGTTGTTGACTATAGTTTTTGTTATAAATAATTTTTATTAACTTGAAGAATTTCTCTATTCACAGGTGAGAATTTTAATTTTTTAAGTCATGAATAGATGTTGCAATTTGTCAAATAAATCTTGGCATCAGTAAACAAAAATGTATAATTTTTTTCTTTATCCCGTTGATGTAGTGAGTAACCTTATATGATTTTCACCTTTTCAGTCAGTTTAGCAGTCCTAAATTAAATTTCACTTGATAGTGGTCTATTATTTCTGTATATATTTGTCGGAGTCTACGTTCTAATATTGTGTTGACTTTTGCATCTTTGTTGATGGAGAGATATTTGTCTGTAGTTTTTTTTATTGCAATGTCTTTACCTGGTTTTGTTTCATTGAATGAGGTAGTAAGTTTTCCCTCTGCTTTAGACCCTGGAAGAGACTTTAAGAAACTGAAATTATTTCTTTCTTTAAATATTTGCTAGAATTCACCAGTGAAACCATCTGAGCCTCCATTTGAAAGGTTATTTCTTTGAAAGGTTATTGTTTGTTGATTCAATTTCATGCACAGATATAGTCATATTTAGATCTCTATTTCTCTTTGTGTTAGTTTTGCAAGGTTTTTCATCTCACATAATTGAACCCTTTTATCTGTTTTCATTATTCATACTATTCTGTTACTATTATTCTAATGCCCGTGGGCTCAATAGTGCTGATCCCTTTGTAACTTATGATATTGGTAATGTATGTCTTCTGTCATTTCTCTTGGTTAGTTTGACAAGAACTTTATCAATTGTATTGATCTTTCAGTTTCATCGATTTTTCTCTATTTTTTTTTCTGTTTTCATTTCCATTGATTTCTGCTCTCATTTTGATTTTCTTTGAGTCTGTTTGCTTTAGGGTAAAAATGTATTTTTCCCCTCTAGTTTTCTAAAGCGAAGCAGAGGTTATTGATTGGAGATCTTTTCTCTTTCCTGTGGTGCATATTTAATGTCATGGATTTTCCTTTAAGCATTGCTTATTCTGCACCCACAGGGTTCGGTGTGTTGTAATTTTAGTTTCACTTAGTCCAAAATATGTTTCTTAAATGTCACCGAGGACTTTTTTGGTGATGCATGTGCTCTTTAGAATTGTCATGTTTAATATCTAGTTATGTTTCTGTTCCTGATTTACAGTTCAATTTCATCCTGGTTTGACAACACACTTTATGTGGTTTGCCAGTCAGGAATAAATCTGGGCTTAAGTAAGGAGACATCTTACTTGAAAGCTTGATTGTAAGAGAGGGGAAAGGGAGTAACACAATGGGGACAATCGGATTATTGTTATAGGGAGAAGGTTCCAACTGAGGATGTAGGAATTTCAAAGGTTAAGCTGACTCCAGAGCCCTAGAATCAGGAGAACAGATGGTGTGAGTTTCAGTAGGAGTCCAAAGGTAGGAGAAGACCAACATCCCAGCTCAAAGACAGTCAGGCAGAGAGAATTCTTGCTTACCCTGCCTCTTATCCTAGGGCAGCAGTTCTCAACCTTTCTAATGCCGCAACCCTTTAATATACGTAGTTCCTCATGTTGTGTGTTTTCCAATGGTTTTAGGAGAGAACTGCTAGCAGGGTCACCTAAAACCATTGGAAAACACAGATATTCACATTACGATTCATAACAGTAACAAAATTACAGTCATGAAGTAGCAACAAATGGCACACATTAACCATTACAAGAATTGAATGGTGTCATAAAAACAGGACATAAGTCCTGTGAGTAAGAGCAGAACTAACACAGACCTAAATTAACAAACACCACCACCAAATGGTTAAGTCTAGGTGATATGCAAGCAATTTAACTACTTGCTAGAAAAAACAGAGCTTTAGAACAATGTCACATAATAATAATAATTAAAAAAATACAGTCATCATCTACAAGAGCCAATAAAAATAAGCTGTAAAATAATATGGAAATGTGGCCTCAGTTGGGATGTTTGCTTCCATCCGGTTCCTGGCTCTGTTTTCAATAAAAACCATTATTTAAAAAAGAAAATTCAGGAACAGTGAATCCATATTTCTCCCACAGTCTCTTGTTTCATTAAAAAAAATACTAAACTGAGAAACTTATAGTATAACTTATGTATTTTTAAAAGGTATTTGGAAGAATTCATTGAGTCTAAGTCAACCTAATATGTGTTTGCACACTTAAATCATATCTGAATCTTTATATCTGAGCTAAAATATGTAAAGAATTAAGGAGGAAAGTGAGTTATTTGGAGGTTTGACAGCCAAATATTTTTCATTCATTTTATAAACTAAAAATAGTTTCAAACATATCAAGGCTTTACAAAGTACATGCATTTAAACTCTAAATAACAAGACACATTCAAATGAACGATGTTTTGTGCTCATAATCTTGTTTTCCTATGATAGCAAGGTGCCTTAATTCTTGTGGAATATTTGTACTGCGCCCGACCGAGTAAAAAGTATAATTTACGGCGTGTGTTCTGTTAGAAAAATGGGTCAGGTGAGAGACAAGTCAGAGATTTGTAACTTTTAACACAGTACCTATCAAGCTCCGAGGCTCACGGATGAATCCTTTCCAAGATGTGATTATTACTTGCGGAAGTTCTAAATCAGAAGGCTTACTCCAGTCAATCACAGATGGCATCTAAAAAAGACTGGCCTTTCAGCGTGATGAACTCGGGGTCTTTTCTGACTTATTTTTCAATTTTTTGACTTTTATCTTATAAGAAGCACAGAACCTGTTGTCAGGAAGTAATTAACCTTAAAGCGTGGGTGGTCTCATTCAAGAGAGAAAAATGGTGACCCTTTGCTACCTTAAAAGCCCCGAATACTATTTCAAATTCAGGAAGAGTTCCTCTTTTTTTTTCTTTTTTCTTTACTTGCCTGTTCTTTTTTTTTTATATTTCATTTTCTTTCTTTCACTCCAAGTGAACAGTCTTAGGAACTTTTCTTACTGAAATACCCATTCAAATTCTCTTTGAAAAAAAAAATAGTAGGTCTAGTGAAACATGCTCTACATAAATGTGAATAAATAAATAAATAACTGCCTATGACAGAATACAGTGTGTTTTTAAATTTGTGTTGTACAGAAGGAATATTTGGATACTGATGGGAGTTTTGGTAAAAATTTAGTAGAAATTAATTATGGGATTGCTATGAGAGCTTTGGCCAGTTTTTCTTTTTTTCTCTCTTAGAGTTTTAGAAATGGAGGCAATAAAATAATGTTGTGCCAATGAGTTTATGCCTTTTCTCATAAGATCCTGGAACCCAGTGAATTATTTGACCAGAGAGATGAAGTAATTAATGCATTCATTGATTACTGTGAACATAGGTGGATATGATGGAGTGGGAAAATTCATACTAGTGAGAAGCAGGAACAATCTTTCCTACAAGTGAGGGAATGAGGATCATTTTTTCCAGTAACATTTGGAGACTTCCATCTACTGAAGTTATTTGTCTTGCCCAACTGTGAATAGCTCTCTAATTTTGTCAAAGTCTACTTTTAATAACAGAAGAATGAATCTACTTTTAATATTAGTTTTATTCAAGTCTTCTAACTCAACTAATTCTTGAGCTTTCATAATATGTTTGGCAGGGACAATCATCATCATTATTTTATGAAATAATGCTCAAAAGAGAAAATTCAAAACCCAGTGACATTTGTCTTTGAAGTGTGTCCATGCTGTTCTCTGGGAATTCTGTGGAGGAAGATAAACTCAAGTTTATGAAAAAGAAAGAAAGGAACTGAGCCATTTAATCTTCTTATATTGATAATTGGAAGCTATGAAAAATTTTACACTGTGAGCTCCTAATACTGCCACATGATTAAAATATGGTTTTACTGTAATAAGGTCTGTTTTGTGACCAAGGTGGCATTTTTATTTTGCCTTTTAATGTACATTCTGTATCCCCTGTAATTATATTCTCAGATGGTTATTTTAACATAATACACACTTGGAATATTCATATATCCATTTTCATACCTCATGTCCAGATTATGCGGAAGCTGGAAAAAAAATTTCCAGTCATGGATTTTAATGAGCAAGGCTGAGAAATCAAAGTTCTCTCAAGGATTAGGAAAAGAATTCAGTATGTATAGTATTAGAAAATCTTGCTTATTTTGCATGTAAAAATATAGGGCTTAGTTTGGTATTAAAAGTATATTTTATAAAGAATAATAGAAAATGTGCCTGTGCTGAGAAATGCAGAAAATGGAAAGGGAACATCTGGTATAGAGAAATTATATCTATAGTCATTCACATTTGTAATATCTGTATTAAAGAAAACTGTATTCTAGAAATGTATTTCATTCTCAGAAGCATTTGTTAGTGACAGGAATAATGAAGCAGGAAAATGTGTCCATTTGAGAAAGTGAAATTTTGTCACTTCAAGAGTTTGAAGGACACCTTTTTATTTTTAAAAATACATTTCTATTAATTTCCTATCAGAAGAGAGAGAGAGAAACGTCAATGATGAGAGAGAATCATTGATTGGCTGCCTCCTACATACCCCCCATTGGGGATCGAGCCTGTAACCTGGCCATGTGCCTAGCCTGGGAATTGAACGCTGACCTCCTGGTTCATAGGTGGATGGTCAACCCCTGAAACATGCTGGCCTGGCCTGGCTGAGTTTTATTTTTATGTTTTTAGTTTATCTTCTAATCGGTGTAGTCCGCATTTTAAGAACAGGCAGGAGTACAAAAAAACTGACTTCTTGCCTGGAAGACACTTGTCCAAACGCTGGTCCAGACCATGGTGACTGCGACATTTGAAAAGCAATTTATTTAACCGCTACAGACTTGACCCAGCCTTCCCGGAAATGTTAAAAAGCTCTCTGCTTCTTTAGGAGAAAGGCCAGTGACATTTTTCAGCAGTAGAGTTTTTGACATAGCTCATCTGTAAAGCAGTCAAAAACGCAGGGAAAATCTGCTGCTCCCACACAAGGTGCAAGAACACACATTTTAAGAAGTGAAATTTCACAGCCAACAATGAGGGGTGTGTAGAGAGGAGGCTATTGCTAATTATTAGACCCACCACTTATATTTCCACCCCCACCTCAGCTCCTTTTTTGGTCTCAGTGAAGCTGGAGGCAGTATCAGAGGACAGAAGTCCTTGTCATCATATAAGTGCCTGGATTTAATATTTTCTCAGCTTCCACTTTCAGTGTGTCTACATAACATGGCACATTGTCATTAAACGGACTTCTGGGAAAATAACTAATTAAAAAAAAAGACTTCTGATTCAGTCATAACACATCATAGTAGATGCAAGAAGACTCTAACAAGTAAAACAGATAATTTTCATAAATTAAACATTTAAAATCATAAAAATGTGCATATTAAATTGAAAGTAAAAATTTCCAACTCACTAAATACACCTTACAAAGGACTCTGGTTTTCAACATTGTTGTCCTTGACCTAGACGCATGTAACTAAAATATATATGAAGAGCCCAGCCTGTGTGTGACTCAGTGGATAATCATCCACTTATGAATCAGGAAGTCAAGGTTCAACTCCCTGTCAGGGCTTGATCCCCAGTGGGGAGTATGCCGGAGGCAGCCAATCAGTGATTCTCTCTCATCAATGATGTTTCTATCTCTCTCCCTTCTTCTCTGAAATCAATAAAAATATATTTAAAAGAATAAAATATTTATGAAGAGCTTGGCTCTAAGGCCAGCCAGAGCAGAATAAGGCCTCACAAGTAATTTCAAAGTGAAAAGAAGAAACAGCAAGCACAGCAGTTGGTGGGTTGGAGGCTGGGGAAATCCAGGTTCAAAGGAAAGACTTCTTACCCAAATGCAGAGAAATGAGGGGAAGCACAGCATCACAGACAGACCACCTTGGTGTAGCCAGATCTCTTTGACTCCTTTTATCCCCCCCATCACTGAGATGGGCCATCAGTCATAGTCAGATCATTGCTTCTCTGTTAAACAGACAACATTTCAGGAAGATGACTAAATGTATGTGACACCCTCTCAGTGTCACTTAGGAACAGAATAACAATCCATGGGTAATTTCCCAGCCGCCACTCAGCGAAGTCAGTGTTGGTTGACTTCAGCAGAACAGAAGAAGGTACCTCACAAAAAAGTCAACGTGATTGAAGAAAAGTTTTCTTGGTAGTTTATTTATCCTCACGCAACTCTCAGGAGAGGGTACTTCTGTGTGCCGTGCTCAGCACAGCCGGGGTGAGCCTGAGTGGGTGAAAGATTAAAGAAGACAGACGAGAATAAAGCTGGGGCTAGGTGGGATGCTGCTCTCAAATGGAGAGAGACAGTGCCACAGCCTGCAAGCAAAGTCTTTATTTTATAGCCAGATTCCATGAGGCAAAGTAAGGGCATGGTCAAGATGTTTACAATGTTCTCACAGGTTTGGAATCTACTCAATAACATGCACCTGAACTCTGTCAAGCTTTGTTTTGGCAGCACTTGCTGCACCTCCCACCTATATCTCACTTAGCCACCTGGGACCACAGATTCAGACCATAAGGTCAAGCTTACAACCATAGCCTTTGGCTTTAATTGTGCTGAATCTTGCATGTGGCTTTGCCACGAGAGGACCTTGCCTTCTCATTAGTCCAAGGCTTGAACCTGTCTAAACGCTGTAACCACTCTCTGCACTTCTGCATAAAGGATCCAAATTAAATCCATCCTTTAAACCTACAGCTAAGCTGTTCAATAAGAATATTATATCTTCAAAGCAAATGGAATTTTAAATTAGTATTGAGTGCAAACTGTGTCATACCGGGAACGCATTTCTAGGAAGAGGTTCCCATTGAAGTGGGTATCGCTGCCTGGAAATGGCCATTCAGTTTTATCACCAATTTTGGAAGTAGAGCATCTTATACGTTACAGTTCCAAATTTTTTTTCAAATCACTCCTCTTGAGTTAACAGATAGAGTCCCATAGCTGTTGTGGGTTCTTTGTAGTCTTTGAAGCTGTAAATATTTCAAGGGCTTCTTGATTTCTATGGGAAAATTGACATTTCATAGTGAATGTATTACCCAAATATATTCATTTTTTTGGAAAGATATGTGTAAGGAGGTTAAAAAATCTCCAAAGGAAACTGCATGGTGCATTTGAGATGTTTATCAGAGTTTCAGAAATAATGGATTAAAAGGGTAGTTAATTAAATAATAATGAACCAAGGTACTCACTAAGTTGGTACTCCATCAGCTGGCTCAATCAATTGAATCTCCCAGTATCGTTCAGAATTGTTGTCTAGGCATGGAAGCAGCAAATTTGATTCTGATCAATAAGATTGATCATAGCATAAGGGACATCTTTAGATCTCTTGATCTTGAAATCACATCTCTCTCCTACCCACATTTATCTCCTTTCTCTACAAAGGGAACAACCAAAAAGATAAGACTTTTTTTTTTTTTTAAAGAATGCCATAAACACACACTCTGCAAGTATTATAATGTCTCTTCTAACTATGTATCTATTCTATTTACCTATTTATTATCTATTTGTCTATCAGAAAATATCTATTTTCTCTCTTTTATAGTTTAGCTAGTGGCCCAGTGCACAAAATTCTTGCATGAGGAGAGGGGTTCCCTTAGCCCAGCCTGCACCCTCTCCAATTGGGGACCCCTTGGGGGATGTCTGACTGCCAGTTTAGGCCCGATCCCTGTGGATCACAATCTTGGACCTCTGGCTCCTAACTGCTCACCTGCCTGCCTGCCTGATCACCCCTAATTGCCTCTGCCTGCCTGATCACCCCTAATTGCCCTCCCCTGCCAGCCTGATCTTACCCCTATCTGCCCTCCCCTGCCAGCCTGATCTTACCCCCATCTGCCCTCCCCTGCATGCCTCTCTCCAACTGCCCTCCCCTGACAGCCAATTTGGGTTTGATTGGTTTCTCTGCCAGTCAGCGTCAAAAGCTCCGCCTCCTAAGCAGCCATTGGCTCCTCACAGTTCACACAGATTTGGTTGGTTTCTATGCCAGTCAGCATCTCCTGCCTGATCATAGATACAGGGCTTATCAGATCAACAGCTCTTGTGGAGGCCTGGGGAGAAACAGAGGCACGACTTCTGGCAAAGCCCAGAGAGAAAGAGACAGGCAACAGCTGATCAACAGCTGCCATGGAGGCTGCGAATCAGACTCTGCTCTCTCTTTGGGCCTCTCTCCAGGCTTGATCTGCAGCCCCTTCAGCAGTTAGTGCTGGGTCATCACGGCAACCCAGGACTGAACACAGTACTGACTTCTGGTCGGTTGAACCTTCAGTAGTTTTGGGTATTAAAGACCCTGGCTTTTCATACATTAGGATTTATAAGTGATTTTGCCAACTCATATTTCAATAAAATAAAAAAATACCTACAGTACTGTTTTGATTTATACCTGCTGGGCTCCTAATCGTTATTTCACAGTGATGATATAATATATTCCATGATAAAAGAGGCATATTTGACTTTATGTAGAATTGCATTCTTTAATGTTGGTGAACATTGAATTTTGTTAACCACATCACATACTGAGTGCAATTAAATAGGCAGTTCTTTAAATACCTTTGTATAATTTTTTAGAAAGGAGGAAAACTTAATTTCTATAATCAACCCATGCATCCATAAAATTCAGTATTGAAATCTTTGAGTTTTTTTAATCTAGTGGGATTAAACAATAAACTTAGTTAACAGTCACCAAAGAAAAAGTACATATTGAGATTCTATTGCTAAAAATGGGACATTTGATGGAAAAATAAATACATATAAAAATATAAGATACTATCTTAAAGTTTATAATGTAGCTCTGAAGAAAAAAAGCAAACGTACATAAAGATTAGCAAGAATTAGCATTCTTCAACCATTTTTTTAATTCATACCTTTTAAATAATCACATAGACTCTAATTCCCTACAATTCTGCCCCTATATTTTCTTATTATAGAGAAACTGACAGTTGTCTAAACTAATTCCTAAACTAATTTGACTTTGGGTGGTGGACACACAATGCAATTTACAGATCATGTATCACGGAAATGTAGCCTTGAAACCTCTATGATCTTATTAATCAATGACACCCAACAAATGTAATAGAAAAAGAATATTCAAAAGTAAAAAAAAAAAAAGACAAGTCGAAGCACTTTTAATTCTTACAAAATACTATGGCTTTGAAGTGTCCTTGACTTCAGATATTCATTCCTTTCCCATTTATTTTATTTATTTTTAAATATATATTTTATTGATTTTCACAGAGAGGAAGGAAGAGGGATAGGGATCTAGAAACGTCGATGAAAGAGAAACATCGATCAGCTGCCTCTTGCACACCCCCCACTGGGGATGTGCCCACAACCAATGTACATGCCCTTGACCTGGGACCCAGGTCAGACACTCTATCCACTGAGCCAAACTGGTTTCGGCTCCCATTTATTTTTATGTTAGCGTCATAGCAGGAAAACAGTTCCCTGACTCCCCAGGCAAACTCAGGGGTTCCACCCATGTGGTCCACGTCTCTCTCATGTCCTCATCCATTATAACATTACAGCATCGCCTGCAGCTCTAACCAGTAGACTGGATGTTGTCTAGTCTAGCCTGTTCATATCTTACACATAGTAGGCATTTAATATGTATGTATTATTGACTGAATCACTGAAAAAAAATAACAACACCCATTCTGATTTAGTGGACTGCCAATGAAAGGAGGAAGTTACAGTGTTTCTCAGTTTCAGTGATATTATACCAAAACGCTCAGTACAATGCCAGGCAAGGTGAACAATGCAGAGAGTTGGTGCTGTGCAAACTTCAATTGGCCATTGCTCAGGAGACATTGCAGAGGCCTGACCCCAGCGATCCTGTCACTGCACCATCCCTGATGCACCATATGAGTCAGGGCTGGAGAGGACCTGTGTCTCATAAGGGTCCTCTCTTAATGCTAGCTCAGAAGAGTGATGTATTAAGTTCTCAAATCCGTTTATTTCTTTGTCTTGAGAAATACGTATAATTGTTTGCCCAGCGGGCATGGCTCAGTGGTTGAGCATCAACCTATGAAACAGGAGGTCCTGGTTCGATTCCTGGTCATGACACATGGTGTGGTTGTGGGCTCTATCCCCAGTAGGGGGCGTGCAGGAGGCAGCCTATTGGTGTTTCTCCCTCCTGGATGTTCCTCTCTCTCTATCTCATCCCCTTCCTCTTTCTCTCTCTAAAAACAATTAAAAAAAATTTAAAAATCTGCTTTCACTGTCTTTCCCATTATAAGCATTAATTTTAATTTCTTAAAGAGAAAGGAATGTATAATAAAAGAACATAACAAGCAGGAAAAATAGCAAATAAGGTCTCTAGAATAAACTTAATGCACATTTTTAAAATACTACATTACAGGCGAGGTGCTCTCATCTACATAAATATGGGTAATTCAATAGCGAGTATGCGCATGATGAATATTACATGTCGCATTGAGTTATTAGTGCACCAGTTCCAGCACAGACACGGTCTCCTACTTCACCTTTTATGAAATAACATGGTTACCATGCAGCTGTATCAGAAATGACCTCAGACTCTGAGACGCGAGCGATTTGGCAAACGGAGCTGGAGAACAGCTCAGTGTGGTTAAAAGACTTGTGAGCAGACAGAGGGAGGAGAAACAGATGTTTAATGGGGGTGTGCAACATGTGGAAGGGAGCTTTTCCGTTCTTTAAAAGCACTGGAGCACTTGAAAACTACAGTGATGGAAGAATGCTGTTTAATTCAGCACTTGAGTTTTAAATTACAAGATGGAAATCTGCTCCTTACAATAATGTAATCAATGCACTGTATGTAAAGGGACTATTCATATTCCTCTCGTTCTCCGAGTCTAATCCCATTCCACTAAAGCACTATCGATAGTCTGGTTTGCATATTTCTATTATCATATGTATGAATATATCATATATATATGGTGCATAGGATTTGTGTGGGGATTGGCCTGCTGCAGGAGCAGCCACTTATCCAGGTCATCTGAACAGTGCTCCCTTTGTAGGAGTGCACTGACCACCAGAGGCAGCTCCTGCATTGAGCACCTGTCCCCTGGTGGTCAGTGTGTGTCATAGCAACTTGGCGTTCGGTCGCTGGGCTTTTATTTTATAGGATGACCTGAGAATGTATAATGTATGACATGTAGCATATGAAATATGAAAAATAATTAGTAGCTATTTTCTTAACAGCTACTAATAAATGTAGGTACAAAATGCATATAGTGAGAGAGACTAGGTTTAGCGTTGGTTGAGATGAGGAAACATGATAGCAGAGATAGTTGATTTCTTAAACCTGAGTTCTTAGCCTCTGACCCAGACAACCCCTAGGAAGGGTCTAAATCAGTGGTTTTTTCTCAACCTTTTCAATGCCACGACCTTTTAATACAGTTCCTCGTGTTGTGGTGACCCCCTACCATAAAATTATTTTTGTTGCTGCTTCATAACTGTAACTTTGCTACTGTTAATGAATTGTAATGTAAGTATCTGTGTTTTCCAATGGTCTTATGCTCTAAGCAGCAGTTCTCAACCTGTGAAGAACAGCTAGCAGGGTTGCCTAAGACCATCGGAAAATACATATATTTACATTACAATTCATTAACAGTAGCAAAATTAAAGTTATGAAGCAGCAATGAAAATAATTTTATGATTAGGGTCACCACAATATGAGGAACTGTATTAAAGGGTTGCGGAATTAAAAAGGTTGAGAACCACTGATCTAAACAGATACCAGAGACGTACTTTCTTTCTTTATCCCTCACACATTTCTTTCCACTTCTCTTCTCTCTCTCTCTCTCTCTCTCTCTCTCTCTCTCTCTCTCTCTCTCTCTCTCTCTCTCTCTCTCTCTCTCTCTTATAAAGCAATATCCTCTTATCTCCAGACAATATATCTCCTCTTAAAATATAAATTTCCATGTTTGTTGCCATCACTTTTCGTGGACAGAGATTTCCATTTGACTGGGAGCAATACCATTGATTCTGTGGAGACCTGGAAGCAATGAATGAAAGGGAGACCATTATTAGAAATAACCACAGTTATTAAAAAAACGTAATAAAATATCTCATGATTTGGTTCTTTATGCATCATTTAAAAAGGTTCCAATAGAAGCTGAGTACATATCTGAAAAGTTGGAAGGTGTTCTTGCTTTTGTGGGAACTGGGCCAGTTCCCTTCTTTGTACTCCTCCAAGCCTAATATTCTAAAATTGTAGGATTATGCTATTTAGTACACTTAGTCAATTTAGTACATTTACTTGGTATTTTACAACGGGTGATTTCTCTAATGCAAATCATATGTTTTCTAGGCAAGTCAAATTGAGAGACATAAAAAGATTTAAAGAATAGAACTAAATTTGGACCATACTGAGAGGAAATTGACACATCACCAAGTTTTGGTGGGAAATGGTGATTGTTCCATTCCAATCACTCTATGTAAAATTTTGCACGAAGAATAAATTTTTACAGTGTTCAGATATCTTTCCCGCCCCCCCCTATAAGCAAATGGCATGGTTTTCAATGCTAAGTGGCACTTGAGTTCGGTAAAGAATGCGGTCTAGTTTTTAGAAATTGCTAAAATCTTAACCTTTTACAAAGTCCACAATAGCTTCATCTATGCAGTGTTGCAGATCTTTCAGTGTACAGCTGGTAACATATACATATACAGATAATATGACACTATGTTCCACATTAGGAAAAGAAAAATGTTGTTCCCAAATGATCATCTCTGGAGTCAATAATCCCATATAATAAAAGGGTAATATGAAAATTGATCCTAACAGCAGAATGACCAGGAAAGACTGGTCGCTATGAAGTGCACTGAGGGCAGATGCTCAATGCAGGAGCTGCCTCCTGGTGGTCAGTGTACTCCCACAGGGAGAGATCTGCTTAGCCACAATCCTGGCTGATGGGTGCGAGCATAGAAGAGGTGCTGGGTGCGAGCATAGAAGTGGTTTTGGGAGCCTCTCAGACCTCCTCAGCAGCACTAAGAATGTCTGATTGATGGCTTAGTCCCGCTCCATGGGGATCAGGCCTAAGCCATCAGTCGGACAGCCCCTGAGGGCTCCCAAGCTGCCAGAGGGATGTCTGACTGCCAGCTTAGGCCCTGTCCCCCAGGGAGCGGGTCTATGATAGCAGGTCGACATTCCCTGAGGACTACAAGAGGATGCAGGCCAGGCCAGGCTGAGGTACCCAGTCCCCCTCCCCCCCAGTGCATGAATTTTTGTTTACTGATCCTCTAGTAAAATAAAAAAATAAAAATCTCAGTGAAGGAGACTGAAAACTGGGAAAACTATTTTAAATGGGGGAGTTTATTTGTTTGATTGTCCTTAACATTTTACCCAAAATCTTCATTGATAAGTCTAACAATTATGTATCATTTGGCTACCATTGATTTTAAAAAAAATCCCAAACTTAGATGCTTATAATAACGTTTGAAAAATTATGTTATAGGCTCATGAGTCCTGAGATAGGAGTCAGGTAACTGGGAAGGCACAGCTGACCTCAGCAGGTTCAATCTTGTATCTCAGGAGGGTTTGTGGGTACATTTTGAAACTAGCACCTTTCCTTGCAATAGTGGAATTGGCTCAAGGTAAACACAAACCAAAGCCCAGCAAATTTGTAAAGAAAGAATAAAAGCACCCAGCCAGCATGGCTCAGTGGTTGAGCATCGACCTAAGAACCAGATCAGGGGTACATGCCCAGGCTGCAGACTCAGTCCCCTGTAGGGCATGTGCCAGAGGCATCTGATCATTGATTTTCATCATTGATGTTTCTATCTCTCTCTTCCTCTCAGAAATCAATAAAAATATTTTTAACAAAAGAAAGAATACAAACTAGAGTCAGAAAACAAGGCAAAATATAACACACACTTATATATATTTTTTCAAATTTGCATATATGCCAGAACTAGGTATTTAGATATATGAGACTCTACTTTTAATAAAAATAACATTACTTAAAATTTATGTACTTAATATTTAACAGTAGCTCCCTTGTTTGAAATACTGCTTTTGGGAAATAAACTAAGTAAGAATTTAGATTTTTTGAAATCCTCAAAAGACTGAGGAGATTTAGTATTTTATCCTTAATTCTATCCCATGGCCATATTTAATTAAAAATGTATCATGTATCTTTTTTTCTTTAATAAGCATTGCATTCACAAAATATACAAAAACATTCATATATACTTGGAGATAGTCCCAAGGTTTTTATTTCCTCTGATAGATTATATCTGAATTCAAAAAGTACAATGTATTATTAGAACATTTTGTAAAGATAAGGACTTTGAATTTACATTAATTTCTTAAAAGAATAATTTTCATCATTTGATGGAAAAGTAAGTCCCCAGTGTTTTCCTCTTAAATGCATCTATTCCTTTAATATTCTCCCCAAAACATATTGAATTCAAACTATTTACTCATGATTCATAGGTTATTTTTTCCAGCTTTATTCTCCTATCTAATAAAAGAGTAAATTGACCATCACCTCAACATACAAGATGGCTGCCCCCATGTGGTCAAAGATGGCTGCCCACATGTGGACACAAGATGGCCACACAAGATGGCCAGCAGGGGAGGGCAGTTGGGAGGGACCAGGCCAGCGAGGGAGGGCTGTTGTGGGCAATAAGGCCAGCAAGGGAGTGCAGTTGGGAGGGACCAGGCTTGAAAGGGACGACAATTGGGGGCAATCAAGCCTGCAGGGGAGGGCAGTTAGGGGTGACCAGACTGGCAGGGGAGCAGTTAGGCATCAATCAGGATGGCAGGGGCATGGTTAGGGGGTAATCAGGCTGGCAGGCAGAAGCAGTTAGGGGCAATCAGGAGGCAGGCAGGTGAGCGGTTGGGAGCCAGCAGTCCTGGATTGTGAGAGGGATGTCTGACTGCCAGTTCAGGCCTAAACGGGTAGTTGAACACCCCTTGAGGGGTCCTAGATTGGCGAGAGTGAAGGCTGGGCAGAGGGGCACCCCTCCATGAATGAATTTTGTGAACCAGGCCTCTAGTTGTGATATAATTGACCCAAAACAGGTAGACTCAGGACCTTAGACATCTTATATTCTCTGCCTATTTAGGCTATTTTCCTGGATCAAATGGCCTAATCTCTGATTTTATTTACCTCTGTTTAAATCTCACCTTTACAGAAAGAACTTTTTCTGACAGCTTTTCTTTTTCAATGGGTGGACTATTATCTTACATGGATATTATCACCTCTCTTATCTATTTTTTAAATATATTTTTTTGATTACAGAGAGAGAGGGATATGGGGAGAGAGATGAAAACATCAATGATGAGTGAGAATCATTGATGGGCTGCCTCCTGCATGCCCCCTACTGGGGATTGAGCCTACAACCCAGGCATGTGCCCTGACTGGGAGTAAACACTCAACCACTGAGCACCATGGCCAGATGTCTCTCCTATCTATTATGTAATTTCTTTGCATTTCCTGTTTCACCTCACTATGAGCTCCTGAGAGATTTCAACTCTTTTGTTCCCTGTAGTGAGCCCAGGGACTAGAAAGTGCGCACATAGTAGTCACTCATTAAGTCATTTTAGAACAAAGGGATGGGTAGTAATTTGGAGTTTGACATCTGGGAAAATTCCTTGTCTATGACATATGGTTAAGGCTCTATAACTGTCAATACTTGCTTTTTTCACATTTGATTTAAACACAAGGTTTGTCTATCTACATAATCCACAATATGGCCAAAGTAAATTATTATGAGGTAACATCTGTACCATTCTTACTGATATTTTAAAAATCATGAATATTTACATATTTTACCAAGGTCCTTAATTATCCTGAGCAGGTGTTTGTAACACACAAACTCTTTTACATCCCATATTTGGAATTTTATGACTACGTACACACTTTTGAACATTTGGAGAGAATTGAATACCACAGGGCATGCATAGTTGTGGCTCTGAGAGTTCTATTTGAGATCTAATTGTGTTCAGAATTGTTAAAGAATAAATGGTCACTGATTTAATTTAGACCAATATTTCAGAGACATACTTCTTCTTAATTATGAAAAGTAATTCATTCATACCATAAGAAATTAAGTTCTGTTTACAAAAAGGAATTTGTGAACTTTCTGCCTACAAAACATTTTAGAATATTAGGAACATAGCATTTGATATATTTATATATGTACACGTGTAAATGTAGAAATATCTGGCAAGGAATAGATGATTTGTGCTGAATAATATGGAAAAAAAAAATCTAAAGGGAAATCAAGTAGCTACAAAAATTTAGGGAGAAATGAGGAAGCAGGCCCACGAATCGGGTTGGGTATATCGAGATAGGAATGTATGGGAAGATGGTTGTGAACTGGGACATTGAGCTTCTAATTTTTGATGAGTCTTCCTTGTTCATGGAAGTGGCTTCCCCAACCCCTGTGTCATTGGTCCCTCTACCCACAGTGGTCCCTTAGAATTTCTGTGTGAGGGGTTGAGCCAGCATTGTCTGGACACACTGTGACAGTAATTCCTGAGGCAGTGGCCATACAGGAGAAGGATGAGCCTCCTCAGGACCCCGTCCCACCTCCCCTCTTAGCTTCTAGACTGGATCACCAGACGCAATTCCCTGTAGGACTCTACAGGTGAGCTGCAATATTGGATCCATGAGGACGTATAGTCTTCAAAAGAATGATTTGCATTTTCTAATTTATACAGAAAAAGCCGAAGGAGCCTGTGTGGGAATAGACACAGGGAGAATAACATCTATAAAATAAAAGCATAATATGCTAATTAGACCAGACATCTTTCTAGACGACCTTCAGGATGAAGCCTAGGCTGCAAGGGAAGCCCGGGTCCCAGGTGCCAGAGGGAAGCCTGTGCTGGCAGCCAGGGAAATGAAGGCCTACTCTTGCATGAATTTTGTGCACCGGGCCTCTAGTAAGGCATATAAAGTTGGATGCACTGGATTTCATCATGCAGGCTTGCCAAACAGAGACTCTGTGAGTAACCTTGCAGCTCAGGGAGGGAGAATAGACTCTAGCAGTGTGGCTGGGCACCTGAAACAGAACCAGAGGTGCCCATTGAGAGTGAAGTGGAAATGCTTAACCTGCCCTGGTTGGAGGTGGAGAAAGGAGTTAGAAGGCTGGGGGAATTTGGACTGTGAGTGTGTACTTTCCATTCCAGACTTAACGTTTTTTTCCGGCGTATAAGACCACCCCCTAATTTTACAGTTAAAACATAGGTTTAGGCCTATATTCGCTGTATAAAACTACCCTCCACTTCAAAGAAAAGACTTACTTTGCCATCAAGATCTGCAGGTAATTTTTGTGCAATTTTGGTCTTTTGCCCCCAGATTTTCTGTTAACTTTTTTTTGTTTCAAAAGTCTTCTTATACATCGGAAAATATGGTACTCCAGTCGTACTGGGGGGGTCCGGAAGACATATCTTTCACCTGTCCTATTGGGAATACATTTGGAAGGGCAGCAATGGTCCCCTTAGTGAGCTCTGTGTACCCTCTTTAATAAAGAGGTGATATGCAAATTGACCAACACTCCAACACACAAGATGGCTGCCCCCACGTGGTCAAAGATGGCTGCCCCGATGTGAACACAAGATGGCCATGACAAGATGGCCAGCAAGGGAGGGTGGTTGTGCGTGATCAGGCCTCCAGGGGAAGAAAGTTGGGAGGGACTGGGCCTGCAGGGGAGAACAGTTGGAGGCAACCAGACCTGCAGAGGAGAACATTTAGGGGTGGTCAAGCAGGCAGGAGAGGGCAGTAGGGGTGATCAGGCTGGCAGAGGAGTGATTAGGGGATGATCAGGCTGGCAGGCAGAAGCAGTTAGGGGCAATCAGGAGGTAGGTAGGTGAGCGGTTAGGAGCCAGCAGTCCTGGATTGTGAGAGGGATGTCCGACTGCCTGTTTATGTCAGATCCCACCAGGATCAAGCCTAAATGTACAGTTGGACATCCCTCGAGGGGTCCCAGATTGGGGAGTATACAGGCTGGGCTGAGGAACACACACACACACACACCCTGTATACAAATTTCATGCACCGGGCCTCTAGTAATAATATATTATTGAAATTATTAGAATACATAATAATCTGTACACATAGATTCTTTTAAAAAAACAAATGAAGAAACAGGCTCCAAAAAATAAATGTGAGACCAGCCAGGGTGACTCAGTAGTTGAGTGTCACTTATGAACCAGGTGGTCGTGGTTTGATTCCCAGTCAGGGCACATGCCTGGGGTGTGGGCTCAATCCCCAGTAGGGGGAGTATAGGAGGTAGTCAATCAATTATTCTTATCATTGATACTTCTATATTTCTCGCTCTCCCCTTTTCTCTGAAATCAATAAAAACATATTTTAAATAAAATAAAAAGTGAAGTGTCCAAGGTCATAAGCAAATTCATGATGAGACGAGCACTGTCTCTAGTTTTTAAAATCCAAAAATAGTTTATTTAACCTACATGCAACATACATCTTGTACTATATGTATAAAAAGTAACAATTTTCATTGTAAAGTGAACATACAGAGTTTTCACCTAATTAGGGACCATTACATTTCTTCAACGTGAGATTTTTTTTTTTTTAAATGATATATTTTACAAATATTTTATAAAATGTCTAAAAATTTTTCCACAATTGGGTTATGCAAAAAATTGAAAACGAATTCTTCAAAAATACAAGCTCAAAAAGAATCGAAGTTGAGCAATGATGCTGAAAATATCATGTTTAGTGCTATCATCAACATAAAGAATAAGAACATTACCTGCCTCAAGCAATGCTCATTATTTTCCCGTTTTATTTGGTAATGAGCTAAATGTCATGGGATCCATAAATCATTACTTCTTGTTATGTAGAAAAGAATACAGTAGTAGATGACATTTCTTACTTTGGATTTTTTTTTTTTTAATAGCAGTTATTGTTTCTCCTCTGATTTAATTATAGGAAATTTGAAAATATAACACATTTCATGGGGGAAATCAGCATCGTACAGAACTTAAATGTATAGATTTTGGCATTGTATTGCTCAGGTAGAAATTCAAGGTTAAAATTACTAAGAGTAAGGTCTGTCATTATTTTACAAGCCTATTGCTTTTATCTGTAAAACTAGAATAACAAGAATACATACTTCTAGGATTGGTGGTTCATTTGAATACAATATTCAACACAATAGTTCTTAAAGAACAAAGTTTGATATTGAATATGTTTTCCAGAAAATGTTGGTTGGTATAAAAAGCTTTTATTTTTATAAGAGATGTCTAAATTATTTTTCAGTATTGTAAATTTCTAAAGATGAATTCATTTTTGTTTTACTGCCAAAAAATGTTTGTTAAAGCATTATATTATTTTCAGTTGCTTAATTTCACTTATTGGAATTCACTTATTCTCACTCTGTTAATTACTGTAACTTACATAAAACGAACTCGGTTGCACAATTTTAATGGTTTTTAAGTTGAATTTCAGACCCACAAACATTTAGTAGCTAGTGTAATAAAGATTGGGGTTGGATATTTTAGAATTCTGCCTTCCTGACCCAGTGAATTATAACTAATTACCATAAATTTACGCTTCTATACTATTAGATCATTGATTATAAGAAAATTTTAAAAATTCCCATTATTCATTTGCTTTGTGGATAGAAATCATGAAAACTTTACATTGGCTTCTAATTTTTGCTTTATATTTATTAACATTAAGTAATTGTCGCCATCATCATCATCACTAGTGACTATTATTTGCTAAAGCTTAATGAATTCAAAGGCCACTGGGACAAAGCCCGTATGTTGCCTGACAAAGTTTGATTTACTGGCCTGATACAAGGGACGGAACTCCAAGGGAACCATAAAACTCTCTGCACAAGAGCGATCTGAGGAGCATCTTTTCTATGTTTTGGCTTCTCACCCATGATTCTTCAGAGTCTAAGGGAGGCGGAGGCAGATTCTGCATTGGTCCATAGCTGCAAGGTGGGTGTGTATGATAGATACTGTAGTGAGGCAAGGAGGAGTTATTCCTGAGGGCTCCCCAATAATCGGTGGGACTGGCAACGTGGCCAGATGGTGTCATTGATAAAGACAATAATGGCCATTAAAGGAGGGTCATTAGGGGATTTCATAGTCACTTCATGAACGTGGGAACGATAACACTTCCGGAGAATTTTGGAGTTGGCTTGGCCTGTATCTATTCTGCCCTGTGATTAATGGCAGGGCTGCATTTTCTCTTTTTCAGCCCAAATTCATTTCAAACTCTTTTAATCCCCAGTCTGTTTTTTACTCATTCATTACATACTCTGAGTACAAGTCTGTTATTTTATGCAATGAGACCATCCCCTCCCCTCCTCCAGCTTTCCCTTTTCTTCTTTTAACAATGACTTCTGGTGAGCTGTGATCCTTAATTTTAACGAAGTGAAATTCACCCATTTTTTTAGTTTGAGTTAGTGTTTGGTGTGTCCTTGCTAAGAAATGTTTGCCTGTGCAAAGGTCATAAAGGTATTTTCCTGTATTATCTTCTAGAAGATAGGTTCATTTAGCTTTCCCATCAAATCCACAATTCATCTGGAATTGATTTCTGTGTACCATGTAAGGTAGGAATCCAGATAATGAAATCCAGTTTTCCCTCTTTGCATATAAATAGCCATATTGTCTAATAACTTATTGTAAAGATTTTTTTTTTTTTTTGCTGTGTTACAATGGCTTTTTTCCCCCCTCAAAAATCAGGTAACCATTATATATATTGGTTGAATTGGTAGAAACAAAAGCATGCAAGGAGCCCAACTGGTGTGGCTCAGCAGTTGAGCATCAACGTATGAACCAGGAGGTCATGGTTTGATTCCTGGTCAGGGCCCCAGTAGGGGGCATGTAGGAGGCAGCCAATCCATGATTCTCCCTCATCATTGATGTTTCTATCCCTCTCTCTCTCTCCCTTCCTCTCTGAAATCAATAATTAAAAAAAATAAAAGCATGGAAGGAGATCAGACAGTTTCCTTTCCCTTCCCCTTTAGAATCTCCATTCCTGGATGTGTATACTCACGTGGTTTCCAAAGGCACGGACTGCCATTTCGAATTCCTGAGTCTTCAATGAGAATAGATTTTTCTGTTATTTTTTTTTTTTTACTGCATCAGCTGTCCTGTCTCTCTAGCCCTAAACTTCAGCCCAGTGAACTCTGGATCACTTTTACTGTATCTCTGTCCTGTAGCTGGTGCTCCCTCTGAAGCTAATCCTATATTATAAAAGGCTAATATGCAGTTGTCCCCTTGACTGGGAGTTTAACTGGGAGTTCAACCAGGTGGTGGGGCTGGTCCATCAACAGCCTGCAGCCCCTCTTCCAACTAATCACACCTTTGATTAATCTTCCCACCCTGATAGGGCTGGGCAGGCAGGCCAATCTCCTGTGTCCCCTCCCCACTGGCCAGCCCAGCACAGTCGGGCTGGGCCTGCCAGACCTCACCCATGCACGAATTTGTCCACTGGACCTTTAGTCTCTTTATATAAAAGCCTAAGCGACTGTTAAGGCCAGATGACTGGATGACCAGTCAGTAGCTATGACATGCACTGACCACCAGGGGGCAGATGCACAATGCAGGTGCTGCCCCCTGGTGGTTAGTGCAATCCTAAGACTAACCTCCCACAGCTGGTTAACCTCTGGCAGTCCCTCCCCTCAGCTGGTCCCAATAGACCCCAATTCAGGACTGGGCAAGATGGCCCCGATTGGCCCCGATTGTTGACCAGGCTGAGGGACTCCACTTGTGCACCAATTTGTGCACCGGGCCTCTAGTTGATGAATATTCTCCACTCCTGACGTGATACACTTCAGGGGTCTTCAAACTACGGCCCGCGGGCCACATGCAGCCCCCAGGGGAGTCTGATCCTGCCCGCCAGGTTTTTCGGGCAGTGAGCGCAGCCAAGGTGTTACAGTAGGGATTAGTAGTTCATATAGTCCGGCCCTCCAGCTCTCTGAGGGACCGTGATCTGGCCCCCACTTTAAAAAGTTTGAAGACCCCTGCACTAACCCATTCATTAGTTCTGAGTCAATTTTATCTTTACTGGCACTGGATAGGGTTGACAAGACCTAACCTTTTTTTTTTCTTTTTTTAAGTTTAATATTCAATCATATTAGTTGAACCTGAACATTGTCCCATGTGCCTTTACTAGATTTCATTAAAGCAACAACTATTTATTGAACATCTACTTTTCTCAGGCTTTCTCCTAGATGCCAGAAGTATAAAATCATTCATGCTAGCTCTGACAAATTACAGCTTACTGAAAATATATTTGTCCTCAAATAGAGGATAAGTATACAATCATGTGGAAAAATATACTCTAAGCCTTTGTACATTTGTATTTACCAGATTTTCTAAATTTAATAAAAGATTACTGAAATTAAATGATAAATATTAAAACTCAGGAATCATTCTGTAAATCAGGCATAAGTTGGAATCAGTAAGAAGTCTTGCAAAGAAAACCCTTCATTCTTTGTGTTCCAATGACTGAACTCTAATGATAACAAAATCATTACTGGCAGAAAAAAATTAGTTAACATTAACAGTGGTTTTAAAACCACTGACCTGGTTAATTCTACAGAACCAAGTCTATTAATTCACTGACTTTTGTGTAAATAGTGTATGAATTATTAAAAGTGTTTATAGGCCTTGATTCATGTATTATTTGATAACAAGAGTCACAGAAAATATTAAGTTATTTCCATCAATTAATCAGTTGTGTTAATAAAATTCAAATGTATGTACATCAACCATAAAAGGTAAAGTGAAGATTATTCTACATGTTGCACATATGGCTTCGAAAATATTAACCCTTGGATTTGCAAAAAAAACTGATCATGAAAATGCTAATACTTTTAAAAATATATATTTTTATTGATTTCAGAGAGGAAGAGTGAGGGAGAGAGATAGAAACATCAGTGATGAGAGAGAATCATGGATCCGCTGCCTACTAAATGCCCCTACTGGGGATCAAGCCCACAACCCAGGCATGTGCCCTGACTGGGAATCAAACCATGATCTCTTGGTTCATAGGTCATTTCTCAACCACTGAGCTATTTAAAATGAATAAAGAAACATACGGCCTAAAGTTTTTAAAACTTGTTATGAGTGTACATTTCAAGTTCTCTTTGGTTTCTTTTAAAAGTGAGATGTGAATAGCATCATGTTTGTATTCAAGGCGCACATGGGCGATCCCCCTCTTTACCATGGTGTGTGAGGGGGCCGAAAGGGCAGTCCCTGCTCCCCACTGCTCCTGGCGATGGCAATTATTTTCATTCTGGGCTCTAGGGGCACCAACATCTCAGCATACATTTTGATAGCTGAAATTTTGCCATTTAAAGGTCAAAAATCTCTTTTTCGAAAGGAAAACAGAGACACCCTTCCATCTTATAAGCTCTTATTTAACTTCTCCAAATATGTGAGAATATTATTAAATCCTAAAACCTTTCCATTTAAGGTATCACAATTTTTTCTGTTTTTTTTTTTTTTTTTTTTTTTTCCCATGCTGAACCTAATAATTAAGTTATGTCCATTGTCAAAAACTGAAGATGAAAAATAGATCCCCAAATAAGGACAGGTTGCTGGGCTGGGTGAAAAAGGTGGAAGGATTAAAGAAAATAAAACTCATGGACACAGACAGCAGTGTAGGGGTGGGGTTGGAGGGAGGTCAAAGAGGATAGAAGGGGGATAAGTGATGAAGGAATGAGACTTGACTTGGTTCGTGAACACAATATACAGATGCTATACTGTCCACCAGAAACCTATATACTTTTATTAACCAATGTCGCTCCAATACATTAAAATAAAATATTAAAATAAAGTTTCCTTACTGGTAAAAATAAAATAAATAATTTAAAAACAAAACAGAACAAAAATAAGAACATAAAACTTAGAGAAGAAACTCAAAACACTAACCTCTATGTAATGATGTTAGAGTATTCAGGCAAAATACAGAAATAAGAAATATTATGTTGCCCTTGTTGGATTGGAAAAAGTTCAAGGGTTGGATGGTGCTAAGTACGTCTAAAGATGTGATGATATTGGACCCTCATACACATTTAAACAGGAGGGAGCCTTTTAGAGGCCAGTAATAATTTAATATGTTAATTAGCTTAACTATGGTAATCATTGCACAAGGTATACTTATATTAAAACATCACATTGTCACCCATTCGGTGTGGCTTAGGGGTTGAGCATCAACCTATGAACCAGGAGGTCACGGTTTGATTCCCCTGTGCAGGAGGCAGCTGATCCATGATTGTTTCTCATCATTCTATCTCTCTCTTCTCTCTGAAATCAATAAAAATATATATTTTTTAAAATCACATCATACACTTTTACCATATACAATGTTTAATTTGTCAACAATACTCTTTAAAGCTGGAAAAGAAAAGAATAACGTTCCTTGGACTGCATAGTATGGCTGACTTCAGTCTTAATAATAGTGATTCAGAAAAAAAAATATGCAAAAGAAGAAAAGGAAAAGTAGTTTACTAGGAAATCAGAATTATAAATAAGACAAGATCAGAATATAAGATCATACTAACAATGTGATGTGTTTGAAGAATATATCACTGCCTGTTCAGCATGGTGTTTATTTTTCTTCGTACAGTGAATATCTTGACTGCAAGGAGTTAGTGTTAATGATGATCCTTGAATCGTCATGTGTATCTCTCCTTTCATTGTTCAAAGATTTCTCTAGATAATGGTGTTTCCAGATCACTTGTTTTACATATTATACTCTGATGTGACTAATTCCACAGCGTTCAATCGATATCCCAGCACTTCTCCCACTTATACAGTTGGAGGAAAATTAAAATGGAGTTTTATGGGTTCATTTTGTGTCTAAAACAGATTTGAATTCTCAGCAGGAAGCATATTTCGTATTTTATTTCTTATCTCTCACATCCTCCACGTTCCGGGCTTTATATCCAAATGGTGACACCACCGGGTAACCCGATGGTCAATTTCTCTGTAGAAAAGTTCATGAACTAGTATTAGAAACACATTTGTTTCCCTTCGACTCTGCGCTCAAGGAGTCTGTAAGTAGGACTCCAAAAGTCTGCTTGGTAATAATATTTTATTGTCATTTTTAATGCCAGTTCATGCACATTTTTTTACAGCCCTGCTGAATTATAAATTCCAGTTCATCCGGAGGTTTAAACATTATATTTTCCAGATTGTGATTCACACTGCGCTGCAAGCAGCATTATGCCTGCTGCAGCTGTCATAATGGGCGTATTATAAAGTGTTGAGCAGATATAAATATAAACTTAAACTCTGCAAAATTCCCCAAAATTAAGGGTGAGCAAGGAGAAAGTTAATATTAAAATGTTGACTAGAAGACAGTCTTCCTACACATACATATAGATACATGAACATTTATCCGTAGAGATCTTACACATTCAGCAGCCCATTGGGAGCTCTGGTCATTCATTTTCTCATTGCCAAATACCCTAATGTTCTGTGCAGGAGACAGTGAACACAGCAGTCAGATTGCTCCCCACATGCTGCTTGTATGCTAGTGGAAGAAGAGGGACTTAAATAATTAAACATGTCAACATATAACAGGCCAGTCACTGATAAACTCTAGGAAGGATAGCAAAGCTGAGCAAGAACCCTAGGGGTTTCTGGATCTGGGGTGTGGAGAGTATCTTGTTTGCTGTGTAGTAGTCAGGAAGTTGAGCAGAGACCTGGATTAAGGGTCCGAGCGAAGCAGACAGCTGCAGCAAGAGTGTTCCAGGTAGAAGTCCCAGCAGATGCTTTCTGAGGTGGGAACAGGGACAGTGACCTCCAGGAGCCCTGCAGAAGCTGGTATGGCTGGGACAGACCAAGAAAAGGGCAGGTGGTAGAAGATATCTATCTATCTATCTATCTATCTATCTATCTATCTATCTATCTATGAGAGAACATCTTGTCAGTGTCATGGAGGACTTTGTGGAGAATTTTAAGGTCATTGAATTTTTTATATTTTTTTGCAGATTTATATTATCAAAAAGTTTCAGATTTATAGAATAACTAGAGACCCAGTGCACAAAATTTGTGCACTAAGGGTAGCAGGGGTCCCCTCAGCCCAGCCTGCAACCTCTTGCAGTCCGGGTGCCCTCGGGGGATGTCCACCTGACTGGGAATGAGCCTAAGCTGTCAGTCGGACATCCTCAGCACTGCCATGGTGGCAGGAGAGGCTCCTGCCACTATTGCTGTGCTCGCCAGCCAGGAGCCTGGCTTCTAACTGAGCACTCCCTTGTGGGAGTGTACTGACCACCAGGGGGCAGCGCCTGCATTAAGCATCTTGCCCCTTGGTGGTCATTGTGCATCATAGCAAATGGGCGTTCTGCCATCGGCTGAAACTGGCTCTCCAACATCCCCAAAGGGGTCCCAGATTGCGATAGGGTGCAGGCCAGGCCAAGGGACCCCACTGGTGCATGATCAGGGCCAGGAAGGAATGTGGGAAATTGGTCAGCCGGTGAGGGACTGCGGGAGGACTCCAGGGTATGTTTGGCCCATCTCGTTCAGTCCAAAATGGCAGGATCCCAGCAGCAAGCTAACCTACTTGGAGTGTCTGTCCCCTGGTGGTCAGTACATGTCATGGTGAAAGGTTGAGTGGCCTTAGCATATCATTAGCATATTATACTTTGATCGGTTGAACGGATAACCAGACACTTAGCATATTAGGCTTTTATTATATAGAAATGAAGAGTTGCCATACACTTGTCCCTCAGTTTCACTTTTACTTATCTATCTATCTATCTATCTATCTATCCATCCATCCATCCATCTCTAAAGAACCTCTACTAATTATTAAAAGAAACAGCATGAATGTCTCAGAAAAATGGATAGAATGTGTGGACACTTATTTATAGAAGAAACTGAGGGTCCTAGTGCTCATCTTCCATTGTGGAAGCTACAAGATGTGGTCCCATTTCACCCCAGTATCAGTGTTCTCTTTTGAAGCGTTGTCATGGGAACCATTGAAGTCAGAGTCTCACCACAATCCTGACTGTTCATCCGGAGGCCCCAGCCATTCTTGCATCGTAGGTGAGGTCATGAGACCAGGCAGCTTAATGAGTGGAAGAACATGTTTGGGTTCTGGATTGAATTCCTTGGAATATAGAGGCTTCTTGTCATGTGCTAGGGCTGGGAGAAAGCTGTGTGAGGTGATGGAGCCACAAGATAAAAAGACCCGTGGACTCCCCCCCCCCCCCCCCCCCCCCCCCCATGGAACAGACCAAGCTTCCTGGACTGGCCATCTCCATGGGGAACATTCTGGAAGGAAGAGTCAGTGCCTCACTTGTTGGAGCCACTCAATTCTGTGTCATGGCACTGGACTTAGTTAATCATCAGAACTGGGCTTGGAAGTGAACTACAGATGTTGGCACGTGTGATGCTTGCATGACAAATCAGTTTCGGTGATGTAACAGGGCAGGTAGACAAGATATCCACAGAGCCTGTGGGGGGAAGGGGAGGAGTCCAAATATTGGTGTTTCCTGTAAACTTCTTCCTGCTTTAGGGACAAACCAGATGAACAAGTCAGAGCAGGAGGGGAGGGCTTCCCGCCCTGCTGAAGAGGCTTTGTCTGACTCCAGCTGCCATCTCAATTGACCGGCAGCCCACTCCCCATGGCGTCTTGCAGGGATGTAAAAACCATCTGCTTCTGTCCACTGAGCAGCAGTGGATAAGATTATGGAGCCCACACATGCACATGCTGCGACATAAAGCGGTAGCCAGCCCAGCTGCAGAGATCAGATTATGAATATGGTTTGTCCACGGAGCCTATTATTGCAAATGGCCTGTTCGTAGCTGCCTTTGAAAGGAGTGTGGATGTCAATGAGTAAGAGAGTCAGTCATCCAGGATTCCGCGCTGGCCTGGTCCAGGCAGGCATTGCACTGCACTGTTATTTCTTTCCCATGGAACCGAAGGGGTACAACTAAATCAGCAGCCTCCTGAGTTTTTGAGGAAATGGTGATGCCCCCCCCCAAAATCTGTGGCTTCAAGGATTGGGGTTGTTCAAATATACTCAGGCAAACCCAAGTCTCAAAACCTAAACCAGTTCCGCCGGCATGGCTTAGGAGTTGAATGGCAACCTATGAACCAGGAGGTCACAGTTCCATTCCTGGTCAGGGCACATGATCAGTTTGTGGACTCCATCCCCAGTAGGGAGAATGCAGGAGGCAGCTAATCAATGATTCTCTCTCATCATTGATGTTTCTCTCTCTCCCTCCATCTCCCTCTCTGAAATCAATAAAAGTATAGATATATTTTTAAAATACAACGAAACCAACAGGGAGTCAATTATTAAATCTCCACCACATCAAGGAAGGCAGTCTCCACTCTTTTGACTGTGGGCATAGATTAGAGCAAATTTCTGCTAGAACTCAAAATAATTTTGGTACTTAACCTACTCATTGCCCCGAGGCCTGGTTATTTTATATTCTCAGAAAAAGAATAAGTGCAGTATCCTTGTGAATGACTGAAGAAAGTGATAAGAAACTTGAATTTTGCAACCTCATAAAGTTTGTCACGCATCCAACCTTCTATTTCTGGAGGCACGGGGTTTAACTGGAACACTGCAGGCTCCAGTGACTGGACTACCCTCTACCTGGTTTCCCAAGGCTAAGGTTCTGAGCCACCTCATCAGTCATCCCCCCAATATGTCTTCTCCACTCTCACACGTCCAGCTCACTGTAGGGGTTCATTGTTAAAAGGTCTTCTATCTCACCTGTTTCAGAAAGAGCTTCTAGAACAGCCATCAGAATTGTTCATGCACCTGTTACTTTCCATTAAGCCACATTTGTCAAACACAAGGCCCGCGGACCAAATCCAGCCCGCCAGGCCTTGCAATGTGGCCCGCACCGCGCTGTCATCACTGCACTCCGCTGTCAGTTTATGACATTGTCAGTTTATGACTGTTCAGTAAACCATTCGGCCCGCAATTTAGGCTGGATTTTAGATTTTGGCCCCTTCTCTGATTGAGTTCGACACCCCTACATTAAGCCAACCTAGGGCCATGTGAAGGATGTTGAAAAGGCCACTTGCTTTTCTTACCTTGAGACTGGAATGCCAGGGTAAAGGCAAGCCCTACGGAAGCCAAGGTGTGTGGGCACTTGTTGTCATTCCCCTGCGCGTGTCTCCCCAGGAGGCTGGCAGGCTATTACTGGAGAATTCTCTTCCTACGGTTTCACTGACACTGAAGTTTGTCATTCTCTGGGATACACGGAGTTTGTAGACCCAAATCGATCCTGAGGCTTAAAGTGTCTCAGTGGCTGTGACTGGTACATGGCTTGCATTTGAGGCACTTACATCAAGATTTGAGTGTTGCCAAAACCGGTTTGGCTCAGTGGATAGAGCGTTGGCCTGAGGACTGAAGGGTCTCAGGTTGGATTCCGATCAAGGGCATGTATTTTGGTTGCAGGCACATCCCCGGTAGCGGGTTGCAGGAGGAAGCTGGTCGATGTTTCTCTCTCATTGATGTTTTTAGCTCCCTATCCCTCTCCCTTCCTCTCTGTGGAAAATAAAAAAAAAATGTATATTTTTTAAAAAAGATTTGAGTGTTTACTTTGCCTTTTTAGAGGAACCATTACTTTATTTTTCTCTTAAAAATTGTTGTAAAAAAATACAACATTTTCTAGCTGCAGGTAAATGAATATTCTAGGATTGGAAAAATATCACAGCCCATGATTTAAAAATAAATTATCCAGGTCACCTATAACTCCTAAAGCAGAGTTTTGGTCCCATCTCTTTAAAAAAGTTCTCTGTGCTTTAAAATTTATAACCGATATTAAAAAAATACTGTCAGAGAATGAAAGTGCTGTGGTTACTATAAGAAGCTAACAATTAATTGATTATTAGTAGTCAATGGTAATATTGATTAAATAGAAAGAAAATAATAAAACCACACATCACTAAATGTAATTTGAAGTTTTCATATTTTTAAATGATTTTAAAATATTATAAATTCATTTTCTTATACTGGAGATTCAAGGCACATGGATTCTAGATTGATTGTAAACATTTGGGATTTAAGAAATTCAATGGAAGAGCAAAACATAATAACATATAAATAAATTGTAACATTTACATACAGTATATCGAAGAATTAGAGAATACAATAAATGGGATAGAAGTTAAGTCTAAAATATAATGTAAATAATATTATTATTTTAAGATTTATTAAATGCGCCCTAACCAGTTTGGCCCAGTGGATAGAGCATCAGCTTGCAGACTGAAGGGTCCCAGGTTCAGTTCCGGTCAAGGGCATGTACCCTGGTTGCAGGCCCATCCCCAGTAGGGGGTGTGCAGGAGGCAGCTGATCGATGTTTCTCAATGATGTTTCTGGCTCTCAATCCCTTTCCCATTCTCTCTGTAAAAAAATTATATATATATATATATATATATATATATATATATATATATATATATATATATCTTAAATGAAATATAAGGTACTGAGATTCCTTAAATGAAAAAAGAAATTGAAAAAGAAATTGAATCTCTAATTAAAGTAGTATAACTTGTTTTAGGATACAAAGTCATTGATAAAGAATACAGTGAGAAAATTATTGATCAGCTTGCCAGTTCCAAAGCAAAATAAGGCGTTTCACAGGTATCAGGACTAAAGCTATAGGAATGAGGCGGGGAGGAGGGAGCAGTCTAAACACACATGCGAATGAACATGCTGACCACCAAACTTACAATGCCAAGTTGAGGGAACTGACATTTTGAGGTAAAGGAGTGTATCCCATGAGATTCTCTTTCAGAGTAAATTACCCTTGAGTAGAAAAAAAAGGGAGGGTATCTTAAGAACTATCAGACCTGGATGTATTTTCATTAGGAACTCCTTCCTACCCCCTACCAGCTTGTGTACAAGCACACACACACACACACACACACACACACACACACACACACACACTCACTAATAATAAATCCCAGTACAGAAGGAATGGCTCAAAATAAAAGAACTAAGAAATTGGGGCATTCCTGTAGAAGAGAAACTATGTTATTATTATTATTATTATTATTCATTGTAAAACAGAAAGATGGTTTATGTCTTGTGTGTGATTTTAAAAAGGAATATTTTAACCACTTTATCACAGTACTTTTAATAGATGATCTTTAATTCCTGAAGAATTAATTCATTTGTCTTCAGCACCCAAAATAAATGACCCAGTTCGCATCCCATAAGCCATGACATATCTGTACCATTGCTGCCCTCAAAGTTCCCCAAATTAGCTGCCGGAAGGAAAGATAATGCCCGAATATATTACAGAAAGGGATTTGCAGAGTCGTGATTTTTCCAAATACTAGGAAAAGAGGCTCTTATCATAGGAAAAAATGTAGTCAACACATTTTCCTGGCATATAGGAAAGGGGCAATATTTCAAGTTTGGCTAAGAAAAGAGATCATCTAGCTAACTTGTGTGAAAATAGGAAAAACAAAAAACCACACAAAACCCTAGAAGCTCTCAGTGGCCTGGTTTTATTTGCTGGAAAAGGAGTCCAGATAGGTATTTGAAAGCAACTCTAGTTACAGATTTTTTTCCCATTTATGGCCTCCTTATGCACCTTCTCCTACGCTTCAGTAAGCGAATCGATGCCCATAGGTATAAATTCAAATTCTGACCATATAACTAAGATAAGTGCTCAGCAAAATGGTGTTGGAATTAGTTAAAATTATAAACAAACTAGAGGCCTGATGCATGATATTCATGCAAGGGGCTTGGCTCCCACCACTGCCACCTCTGCCTCGGCCCCCACCCTCCATGGCTTCCTTTACAACAGTGTTTCCCAAAGTGCGGTACGCGTACCCCCAGGGGTACGGGAAGAGTTTGGTGGGGGTACGTGTCGCACCGGAGTTTCGTGGGGATATGCACTGCACCGTGCTTAGCTGCGCCTAATTCTACGTTCTCATGAGTAGGAGGGGTACTTAGCGTTAGGAAAATTATAGAAGGGGTACCCATATGTCAAAAGTTTGGGAAACATGCTCTAGAAGATCATTTGGAAGGACGTCTGGTCTAATTAGCATATTATGCTTTTATTACTATAGGTATCCCTTCTGTATGACCTATTTGTGTAAGAAAAATGTTTTTAAATCTGTGGGTTGTTTTTTTTTTTCTTTTTAAATCTGAATGATTCTATTCAGTTCTTATAACTTTCCTACCTATTCAGACTCCTATCTTCTTGGATAGTGTTTGAACAGGGGCAGTAGGCCTACTGAAGGTTATTTGCATTTTTCCCCCCAAACAAACCCAGTATATGTATCAATACATTGCCTATATTTGAAATTCAAAGTAACCACAAGATATCTACGTGAAACTCTACGACAAACAAATGGCCATCTTTAAGAAATACATACAGTGGTAGGTCTATTTGATGTTTTAGAGTATTCTCTCTTTTGGGTTCATGTAACACAGATTTAGGGATTTGATTCTTCCCATCAAAGTATTTTGTTTAATTTCCTCATGGACCATATGTGGAGAAGCCAGATAAAATGTTTTGTCCAAAACCAATTCTTGGCCAACACTAAATTTTGCTCTACCTAATCGCCCCCAGTTCCTTGCTTGGAATTCCAGTGTCAAGGAAATATAACCCAATGAGAGCTGTCAGATAACTCACCTCCTCTCAAATACCTGTCTCCAACAGAAAGAGGGACACAGGGATACAGGTCTTTCTGCTCTTGTGGCTCCTTTCCTTTTATTTGGTGTACAGTTCTACAATACATCATCCATATCAATGAGTACTGTGTGCTCACCACCTCAAGTCAAGTATCCTCCCATCACCATTTATTGCCCCTTTATCTTCTGCTACTCCCCACATTATCCATATCAATGAGTACTGTGTGCTCACCACCTCAAGTCAAGTATCCTCCCATCACCATTTATTGCCCCTTTATCTTCTGCTACTCCCCTCACTCCCCATTCGCTCTGGCAACCACCATACTATTGTCTGTGTCCTTGAGTCTTTCTCCTCCTCCTCCTCCTCCTCCTCCTCCTCCTCCTCCTCCTCCTCCTCCTCCTCCTCCTCCTCTTCCTCCTTCTGCTCCTACTACTCCTCCTCTTCCTCCTTGCTTTCCTCCTCCTTCTGCTCCTCCTTCTTCTTCTATTCTTACTCCTCTTCTTCCTCCTCCTCCTCTTTCTTCTTCTTCTTTCCCTAATGTAAAGCATCTACAATATTACCCACTGAAGCACACACGTTTCCCTGCCCATACACCATTGCCTAGAACAGGCTAAGCTGAATATTCCTAGTTGCAAGGGAGACTCAGAGACTCACCAGTACGACCCAGGGGATGAAAATGTCATGGCTGCCTTTAACAGTCCTGACTCAGGCCTGGGGCTCTGCCCTGAGCAAAGTCAGCGTGCTGACAGCAAAGGAGGAAGAAGAAATAACTCAGAGAAACAACAAAGAACTTCTCTGCACACGTGTTTTTCTTTAAATCCTGGCACTCTGAGCTAAATCCATTCATACAAGCTTTATTCACCCAGTGGATGATTGAAGAATAATTTTTTGATGCATTTGCAACTCTTCTCTGTAAACTGTGTGTTCAAAGATCATCGAACAATGATTTGAATATTACCTGAACGACGTTTAAAGTATTGCTTATATTGCCCAGCCCGCATGGCTCAGTGGTTGAGCATCAACCTATGAACCAGGAGGTCACGGGTTTGATTCCCAGACAGGGCACATGCCGGACTGTGGGGTTGTGGGCTTAATCCCCAGTAGGGGGCATGCTGGAGGCAGCCAATCAGTGATTCTCTCTCATCATTGATGTTTCTATCTCTCTTTCCCGTCCTCCCTGAAATCAATAAACATCTACATTTTTAAAGTGTTGCAAGTATTACGTCGCTAAATATATTTCATGTAAAGTTACAGAGTCTATGGTTGGTTGCATGAAAGCTATTTCCATGTCTGAGGATAGACCCCTGGTTTCTGGGATTGGTATTTTCAAGCCCTCACCTTTTGAAAAATGATCTATCTTTTGCATAGCCAATTTGATGAGCAAATCCTTTCGTTACATCCAATTAAATTGCAAATACATACATGACTATTGCTGTATGGCAGTTTACGTCGATGCTAATTAGATTTATCTATCTCCTGTAAGACATACAAACCTATCCTACCCCACCCCCTCTATGAAAAAATAAAACAAAACAAAACAAAAACAAGTATCATGTCAAAATGGTCTCATTTATTAAACTGAAGAAAGAACTCAAAAATGTGTGCTTATTAAAGAAATGACTCCGACTCCCAGGGCCTCAGGTGCTCCTGATGCATATTAAAGATAGATAATTATCAGCATCATCAATTTCTATGATGTATTTCTAAGCAAGCGTTTAATTACATCAGCCCCAGCGCCGCGTTAGGCTCCGTGTCAGCTGAGGATTGCAGAGGCAGTGGATGCACTGTCTCCACAGACGAGGTGACATTTCAGCTGACGGGGGATCGGGTGCCGAGCAGCGTGGTATTTCTGCCTCCTGTTCAGATCAAAGTGACAACTGTGTCCTCTCATCTGGATTTACAGGCCAGGCGCAGGTGGTGATCCTTAGCCTCGTACATAATTTACCAGGGGAGGAAAGCCAGGAACAGAGGACTAAAGAGGGGACTCGCCTTTGAATTTCCTTAAAGGATGTTACATTTGGTTGTTTCAGATGAACGTGTAGTCAGACCAAACACACAGCGTTGCAAGTAACACTACACCTTGCACTGTTCATAGCATATTTATTCTTTTTTAAAAGGTATATTTTATTAATTTTTTACAGAGAGGAAGGGAAAGACATAGAGACTTAGAAACATCAATGAGAGAGAAACATTGATCAACTGCCTCCTGCACACCCAGTGGGGATGTGCCCGCAACCAAGCTACATGCCTTTGACCGGAATCGAACCCGGGACCCTTCAGTCCACAGGCTGACGCTCTATCCACTGAGCCAAACCGGTTTTGGCGCATGTTACATTTGGTTGTTTCTGATTAATGTCCAGTCAGACCCAACACACTAGCGTTGCAAGTAACAACGCACCTTTCACCATTCATAGCATATTTATTATTTTTTTAATATATATTTTATTAATTTTTTACAGAGAGGAAGGGAGAGGGATAGAGAATTAGAAAACATCTATCAGCTGCCTCCTGCACAGTCCCCACTGGGGATGTGCCCACAACCAAGGTACATGCCCTTGACCGGAATAGAACCTGGGATCCTTCAGTCTGCAGGCCGACACTCTATCCACTGAGCCAAATTAGTTAGGTCAGCATATTTATTCTTTACCTCCTGGCCTATGGAGCCACTAACTAGACTCAGTAGCCCTGGCTAGTTTTGCTCAGTGGTTGGAGCATCGGCCTGTGGATTGAAGAGTTCCAGGTTCCATTCCAGCCTAAGGGCACATGACTTGGTTGCAGACTTGATCCCCAGGTCCTAGTGGGGCACGTGCAGGAGGCAACCATCCAACGTGTCTCTCTCACATCGATGTTTCTCTCTCTCTGCCTCTCCCTTTCCCTTTCACTCTCTCTAAAAGTCCATGGAAAAAATGTCCTTCGGTGAGGATTAGCAAAAAACAACCACAAAAATAGACTCAGGAAAAGCCTAGCCAGTAGAGTAGGAGAGACTGGGAATGCAGGCACATAGTACCATTTCAGAGCTCTGTGAGCTGGGGAGTTTGTTTAATCTCTTGTAAGCTCCCTCTAAAGAGCTGCGTTTAATGCACATCCCATAATGTTCTCTACCACCACCACTGTTGCATGCACAGTCAAGTTCAGTGGCACTAAGCTCATTCACATCATTGAACCACTATCACCACCTCGCATCTCCAGACACTTATTTCTTGCAAAGCTGAATATTTATACCTGTCAAACATCTACTCCCCTTTCTACTCCCCCACCCCCCAACCCTTGGCCACCACCATGCATGCTACTCTGTTTCCATGACGATGACTATTTTAGAAACCCCCCCTGTACGTGCAACCACTCAGAATTTGTCAGGATGTGACCGGATTCTTTTCTGTAACAGAATGTCCTCCTGGTTCGCCCACCAGAATGGAAATTCCAAGTTGAAGTTCAGTGCATTTTTAGAAAAAAATAGAACGTGTCATATAGCTTGCATTTGTGGACTGAGAGGGGTCTGGCCCTAGCTCCTGGCGTAAAATCTTGTATTTGTGTGGGTATAAGAGACAGTGGGCCTATCAATGGGCATTGATGAATTTTCTTTAAGCTCCTTTCATGTATAAACCTACATTTGAATGATTTTTCAAATGAACAATTGGTATAATTTCTGGATCGCTTTGTATAGAATTCTTTGAAAGCCAGAGAGAGGAAATCTTGTGAGAAGTCACTTGTACGCGTGCTAGCCAGCTTCCGGCATTAAAACTTCAAGATCAAATGAATGATTTATGACCTTTTGAAAAATGCCATTTTTTAGATTTCCGATGTCACTTATGCTTTTCTGCCCATTCAATTTATTTTCCTCTTTTGTCCTTAAATGCATTATTCATCTTCCCTCCACCTCCTGTAAATATCATGCCTTTCTATCACCATTCCAAGCAGTTTCATAACACCATGGGAATAGCTTATAAAAAACTGTTTTAAGGAAACTACTGAATTCACTTAAACTTTTTATTGAAGAGAAGACGTGGCAATAGATCTATTGATTCTCAGCTAACAGGCTTGAGTGGGGAAAGGTGCTGTTTGATTGATCTGGCTTTATGTGTATTTTACAAAAAAATAATTAGAAAAACATGTACTCACTTCTTCTATATGACAGTAACTGCTTTTATCAAAGTGCAAATGAACGAAGGCATCAGGAATGGGAGGTCCTCTGGCATGCTTCTCTAACCCACTGCCCATCCTAAATGTCCCAGCATCCTCTTCTCTACGGGTGTTCACCTGCTTCCTGCCCAAGCCTGTTTCTATCTCTTATGGTTGTTGTTTTGTTAATCCTCATCCAAGGATATATATCCGTGCACCACCCCCCCTTCTCTAACCCCTCCCCCATGGATTTTTAGAGAGAGTGGAAGGGAGGGGGAGAGACACACACAGAGCGAAACATCGATGTGAGAGAGACACATTGATTGGTTGCCTCCAACAAGGGCACCTATCAGGGCCAAAGATAGAGCCTGCAGCTGAAGTTATGTGCCCTTGACAGGAATCGAACTTGGGACCCTTCAGTCAGCAGGCCAAAGGTCTATCCACTAAGCCAAACCAGCCTGGACTTGTTTCCATCTTAGAGCCTTTGTTCCAGCTACTCCATTACCGCCCAGCATTGTTTGCCGGCCTTTGCATGAGTTGGTTTGCCCTGCCAATCAAGCTTCCGGTTGAATGTGCTTTTATGGAGGGGTTCTCTGACAATTGGGTCTAAAGCAGAGATTCTTCCTTTGTCTGGCTTATAAATTTCGTGTGGACACGAGCTTTGAGTGGACATAGCTTTTGATATCTCTTGAGTAAATATCTGAGAGTTAAATCGCTGATGGTTTATAAGCATATACATTCGGTGAGCAGGAACAAAATTTATAGCTTGCTGTCATCTCAGGTATAGTACTAAATAATCATTTGTCCCCCAATCTCAAGGAGGAAATAGAAGAGCATTTAAGAGCCCTTGAAGAACTAATGGTTATAAATGTATATATCCATCCTGAGCATTCATCATTGTTGTGTTACGATATGAAAGACTCAGTAACCTGAGTTGTTGGGCTCAAGATCCACGTTACCTAGGAGGCAGAGCTGAAAAGAGTAAAAGTAGACAGCTCTACCAGAGAAAGTCAAAGCTCCCCTTCTATCTGTAATTATCGGTAGCATTTTACTTTAGTAAAGCAGGAGCTATTCAATAGAGTCTGCGTCCTATAAATTCACGTGACTAATACCCATGAGCAAGCATGTGGTTGATGAAGAGGCTGGAAAATAAATAATTCCTTTGTTACATTCAGACAGAAATCACTGCACATTTCTGTATCAATAATAATAAGCCTATATAGTGCCTCTTTTTTAAAAAAATTATATTTTATTGATTTTTCACAGAGAGGAAGAGCGAGTTAGAAAGATCAATGAGAGAGAAACACCAATTAGCTGCCTCCTGCGCACCTCCCACTGGGGATATGCCTGCAACCAAGGTACATGCCCTTGACTGGAATAGAACCTGGGACCTTTTAGTCTGCAGGCTGATGCTTTATCCACTGAGCCAAACAAGTCAGGACATATCTAGTGTCCTGAGGTGTTATATGGCTTGAGTAACAAGAGAAATGAAGATTATGTACCTTGCAGAGACGGGAGAAAAGAAGAAACGTGTTCTCCTGAGAACCCAAGTCACTCGGCTGCTCTAAAAATAAATAAATAAATGGGATGTTAGGCAGAAAGTAGGACTCCCTAGAGCAAGCATGTCAAACTCAAAGGCTACCACGGGCCAAATAAATGAGGCATGTGGCCTGCTGCGGGCTACAAGTTTGACATGCTTTCCCTAGAGAGAAAAGTTTGTGAAAATCAACAAAATCAATTCCTCTCCCGTGAATTAATATGTGAAGCTATACAAGGAATTTTGCAGCTGGTTGACCAGATAACGTAGTGTAAATCAGATGTACCAACACTTTTTGACCACAGAAGTTGTTTCTCACATAACAGCATTTCAGTGATTCCAGAATATCGCCTCTAGGTTTAACACCTTGGGAACGGGGAGGTCTGGTAAACTCGTTAAAATCTTATTCACACCCCTGTTTAGGCGGCGGCCCTGATATTTTTATCGTTATTTGCATTATTTTATGCTGAACTTCTTCATGCTGTCACTTCAGTTTGGTCTTGTGAATTCTTGCTACTACATTTGTTGAATTCAGTTGCAGCTTAAAAATTTTTTTTGCCATTTGTTTTGTGAAATATCCCATGGAAACTGTCTAGTCGTATCAAAAGAGCCCTCGTAAGAACTTGCAGAATAGATGTCAGCATTTCGGAGAAAAACCGGAAGAAAAAAGTAGAACACGTTAGATCATGTTCAGCCACTGGCTCTACAGCCACATAGAATCTAGGCAGTCTTAGTCAGAGCCAAGCAAAGCATTCAGTGGCCAGGATGAGGACATAGAGTGTTTGCTTTGGATGGATGGGAAGAGAGAGATGGGACTAAGGAGATGGGCAGATCTTGTTGGTGCACTGCATAGAAAAGATGAGATGAAAGGAATGAGCTGAGAGCCAGAAAGAAACAGTCATACAACCACAAGGATCTGAGTCCTGTCGAGAGCCTGAATAAGCTTGAAAGGAGCTTCTTCCCCACAGAATGTCTGCCCTTATGTGTCCTAGTAGTCCATTCCCAAAGCGGTTGTTGCTTTCTTCCAGGCCAGCAGGAGCACATCTGATGATTTACCTTTTTTATTTATTTTATTTTATGAAAAATATATTTTTATTAATTGCAGAGAGGAAGGGAGAAAGAGAGAGAAACAATAATGAAGATGAGAGAGAATCATTGATCAGCTGACTCCTGCACGCCCCCCTATTGGGGATCGAGCCTGCAACCTGCGCATGTGCCCTCACGGTGAATTGAACCTTGACCTCCTGGTTCATAGGTCGATGTTCAACCACTGAGCACAGTGGTGGGATTTTTAAAAATCTTTTTTTAAAAAGCCTCCTCTAAGTAAAAGTTTTCCAAGGTAATCTCCACATGGAGGAATTGAAAGCCGATTGGTTAGCAGCCTAATGACAGGAATGCTATTCACATATGTTCATGGGGAATGCCCACATTCAGGGGAGGTGATCGCCTGGAACATCTTCACCAGGGAGCTGGGACCTTACATGCCACCTTAGATCCCTCCTTCCCCCACACACCTCCCCTAAAAGTCTCATCTTGTTCATGCTAACTTAGAATGATGCTACCGGTAATACCAATTTAACTCATAGTGTCTGAGTCCTGATGTGTTTCTTCACTTGCTCCAGTCCTTCCACAGCATTCTGGTAGAACTAGCCAACGCTTCCAAAGCATTTTGTTGTAAAATCACTGACTGTGAAAAGGCACTTACTACACACCAGAGAACTTGACCTTTGTATAATTTCCATTAAGCCACATTGAGGACATAATGTACCATCGGTTCCAACATTCGTTTGAAAGGAGGTTAAAAAAAAATAAAAAAGGAAATTTCTTGATTGAAATTCAATATGCACTTATATTTTTCACAGACCCTGAGATTAATGAGCATATGTGATTTTGATAAATGGTCTATTAAAACAGAAAAAAAAAGATGACATGGGAAGAATGAAAGACAGCCATTACTGGGAACAAGCAGATGTTTTCTTTGCATATCGTACGGCGGGCTTTCATCAGACACTCCTAATTACAGTCTGCACACTGGTATTCTTGCAATTCAGTCCATTAACCTTCATCTGAAGCATTCGTTTCTGCATCAAGTACATTGTCATCGCCCTGCTCCCTCCTTTTCTGTGAAAATGCAAGCCAGCCTGCAGAGTGGAAAGACAATTGAATGAACGTGGGTTTGTTTTCTGTCCCAATGCCGAAGAAAGAAAGAAAGAAAGAAAGAAAGAAAGAAAGAAAGAAAGAAAGAAAGAAAGAAAGAAAGAAATTCCCACTCCCTCTCCCCAACAGCTCAGAAGGAGGCCTACAGCTATTTTAGCCATTTTCAAGAAGAAACTATATATATAGTTTCTTCTTGAAATTTCTTGATTGAAATTTTTTATATATATATATATATATATATATATATATATATATATATATTTTTTTTTTTTTTAATTAAAGAATCAGTCACAAGATATTGCTGAAAAATAGTTTGGCTAACAACGAAGAGAAACACAAAGACAGAATTAGAGGGATAATTTAGCAGCTCCAAAAGGAATGGCATGCAGGATAATGCACAATTAAATCCAAGGTTGTTCTTGGCAGAAGCAAAGGAGACATGGCCTGCCCCAGTCATAGATGGTTTGTTTAACACATAGCTCTGGGTTCCTTAATTACTACCTAAGATTTGATTTTCCTTGTAGCCTTAGAAGCATAAATAATCACTAGTTCCTCTTATTTTTATAACATCCTATCTCATAAAGATGGAATATGCTAATTGACCATCATGCCCTCAAAGATGGTGGCACCCACAGCCACAAGATGGTGGCGCTCAGTCCCCTCAGCCCCACTAGTGCGGTAGGCAGGTCCAGACAATTCATGCCCTTGCCTCTAGAGTCCCCTAGTCCTCTCAGCCTGTAGCTGCCCAGGATGCAGGCAAGCCTCAGATTGTGGCTTCCCAGCAGCCCAGGGCCACCTGAGGCTCAGGTTACCAGGGCTGGCCCATGCTTGCGCTGCCGGCAGTGGCAGCAGCATAAGTGTGAAGGGGGCGTTACCTTTCCCTGATTGCTGGGTCCCCTCTCGCCCTAAGGGCTCCCAGACTGTGAGAGGGGGCAGGCCAGGCTGAGGAACTACCCCTTCAGTGCATGAATGTTTCATACACTGGGTCTCTAGTAAGCTTAATGAGATGACTAGATGACTGGGTCTCTAGTAAGCATGTGATTGTTTAGGAGCATGAAAAGTCCTCAATTCCTATTCTCTGTTAGCCCTTGAAATGCTCTGAGGAAGAATTGGTGATGATGACAGCAGGGCAAATTTAGATTATTTTCTTGCAGAAAAGGATATATAAGTCTATTCTGATAGTTTCATGCAGGAAAAATAATTTCATATATGCAAATGAAAACATGTCTTCTCTATTATGGATTTGATACAATTTATCTAGTACATTTTCCTCCAAATGAAAGTAATTTTGTTTTTTAATAGATTTCTTTGAAGGTAATCAAGATGAAATGCTTTCAAAAGTATTTATCCCAAACATCTTTAACCGATGCTTTAGATTAGAAATTACATTTTGAAACTACAGAGTGCATTGAGTTTTAGAGCTAAAAGGGACCTCAAGAATCATCTAAGACCATCCTTTATCCTAAAGTGTGAGATATATTGTCTAAATATATTAAGCAATTTGTTAAAACACTTAGCAAATAAATAAAATAAACTGATTAAAGTTCCTACTTATCTAGTAAATTAGAGATTTGAAAACAGCAGTTTCTGGACACCAACTGCAATCTTTTCAATATTAAATAAATAGTCAATTTCATTAAGTTCTGGCTCCATACTACTTTCTGTAAAGCTTGACCTGTGTTTTTTTTAGAAAATGTATTTTTAATGTGAAATTTTGGGGTCGGGGGAGGGGATGTTGATCAAAAGTTTAACCTCGATGGATTAAATCAGAGGGATTTAAACATTTGGTGCCCTGATTTCATTGGAGCTACTTAGATGCTACAGTTAACTTACATTGGAAGAAATAATTTCAGTACATCTGCTATAAAATTGTTCTCTGTCACCTCGAATTCTTTTCTCCATATCCCAAACCCAAACCATGAGTTTGATTTCATGTGATTACACGTAAAAGGCATTTTCAATAGCTGTTGCCTACTTGTAGTAACAGACACACAGGCTTGGAGTATTAGGAATATTTAAATTTTTTTTTTTATCTATTAAGGAAGTAAATAATCAGTCATTCTTTTTTACTTGATAGCATTTTATGTTACTCTAAATTTCAAATTGTAAAGTATTCCTTTGAATGTTTAGTAATTTATTTAAATCTCCTTCTTGAATTTGTCATTTCCACTTAGTAACACATTTGCTGACCTTTTTTTTCCCCATCATGTGGGGCAAGTGGATATGACAGAATAGTCTTAACTTATAATCCTAGTTCTCAACTACTTTATATTATAGCTGGGGTATATATAGAAAAGAATCATATGCAATAAAATATTGAAATCTTAGATTTTTACATTGGATCAATAGTAGTGTCTTCCTCAAAGATTTCTGTACTAAGTGCATTAACATATGACAATAACTTAGCTCAACGCCTTTATATAGCTGTCAGTTAGATAATCTATTATAGCTATTAAGTCAGATAATATGGAAAGTGATAATGAATAGAATATTTAGTTCTCCAAATCTCTTACTGTGGAAATGCATTTATTAGTCCATCAATATTGAAAATGAATGTTTTCCTTGTTAAAAACCATATTCACTTATCGACCTTATTTAAGTACAGTTAGTTTAGTGTTGTTTTTTTTAAATTAAAGACAAAATGTTTTCAATAAATCCTGTCACCTTAAAGCAATGTGTCAATAAACACAGAATGCCAATGTTTTAAGATAAATTAAGCTAAACTTCAATTTCTTCAGAGTGATGAAGTTTTATCGCTCCTATGTGTCATGGACAGGCCACAGACCTCGTATTCTATATGGAGTCACCTTTGAATCACAAGCCAGGAGTTTTAAGACTTCTCCCGCACAGTTCAGCTCAGTGTGCACCATGGGCACAGTACCTACATTTAAGTGTTCAATAACTATCTATCAATGAATGATCATCGGGTGTAAGTATGCAAATTTAAAATTAGGCACAGCATGTTACAATGAAATACAGGAAAAGAGTAACGCATTTTAAGGTAATGCATCAAGCACACTGGTGATTTCAGAAAGCTGACAAATATAAATTTTGCAGACAGAGAAATGGGGGTTTATAGGGCAGGCAGGACACTCCTCTGTCATACATGCTCCCAGGCCATCCCATCCCCCAAACCTAGAACAAGAGTGAGCATTTAGGAAGGTGTAGCTAGGCTTTGTGCATAGTAACTTAGTTCCTGCTGCAACAGCCCTGGGGCATGTGCTGTGCCAGCACAGCCAAGGGTTTCGGGAGCCTGAGGGAGGGCTGGTGAAGGACAAAGAAAAGACAGACAAGAGAATAACCTGGGTCTAGATCAGTGATTCCCAAAGTGGTCTATATCGACCCCCAGGGGTCTTTGACAACCTGCAAGGGGTCTACGTCAGCAAAAAAAAAAATTTGGGGGTCCATGAAATGAAAATGGGGGTCCATGATAGTGGATCTTAACATACACTGATAGTACCTATTTACTTACATATTATCATATTATCTTATAATATAAAAACATATAAATTATTTATAAAAGTACCTATGAAGTAAAAAATTTATTATATATGTTTATAAAATTGTGTAAGTTGTAGGATAAAAACCTGCACATAATGATATACCAGTATCATCTTGTTACAAGCATACGCGCAGTAAACATTCTTGCCAATTTTTTTCTCAAAGCTTCGCGAACTTGCACCGACTTGTTCAATTCGTCACTCTATAAATATGAATGTGAGAAAAATACGTTCATTCGTTTCCTGAATCTTGAATAGGAAAGTGCTGAGAAAATATTTAAAAAAAATATAAACTGGTAGTTTATCATACAAATTATAGTGAATCAGTGTTATTTTGTTTGAGAATGCCGGAGAAAAGTAGGTACATTATTTTTTATTAAATTTTAACACTAAACTTCACTACAGTTAGAAATTTACAAAAAAATCAATATCAGGTAAGTAGGGGGTCTACCCAAAACCGAAAAACATGGCAAGGGGTCTACGGCACAAACAAGTTTGGGAACCTCTGGTTTAGATGGATCTTCTGTGCCTGGCTGAGGCCGCAGAACAGATACAGACTGCAAGCTGAGACTTTATTTATAGTCAGGGACAAACAAGGTAATCTACAATGTTCTTGTGAGTTTCACTTGTTTTGGCAGCTCTTGCTGCCCCTCCCACAGCTCATTAGCTACCCAGGAAAGATCTAGGGAGCAGTCACAAGGTGAAGCTTAATTATGCTTAGAGGTCTGTGCCCTCCAGGCTGGGACTTGTTTGTGACTTTGCCAGCAGGTCTGTCTGAGGCTTAACCCTATAACCACTCCCTATAGGGACCAATACTTTTGTGCATAGACTAAGTTACTTCCTAAATATTTTTCTCCAAGTAACGCAGTTCACACACACACAAAAAATCAAGATAAATTCTGTACAGAAACTAATAACTAGCCTTCTGAGGAAATTATCAGGTGCATCTCTTTGTATTATCTGTGAAGTCATATTAGTGTGGTTTAAAGAGACATTGATGTTTTCCCACTGTAGGCATACAACATTGTCTCTATTTAGGAGTTGTTACTCCTAACTCTCTCTCTTTACACACAATTCCAAAACCAAAATATACCCATTCCCAAAAGGTCAGTGTGATTGGTCAAGGTTAATAAGTCAGGATAAAATATGACATTAGTCTCATCTGCCGTTTTATTTTTTGCTCTTTTCAAAACCTAGAATTTCAGATACTGGGCCCTGAACTAAGAGGAATATGCTAATATAGTAACAACAACAACAAAGGGGGGGGGGAAATAGAGCAAAAAAGGTAAAAACAAACAAACAAACAAAAAAAACAATAACCCTTGTTGAATCCGCAGGTGGGAAGTTTTTAAGTCAGATAGCAAGCAACCAGTCCTTTGAAAGGAGCTCTGTGATGGAGCAGGAGAACACGCTTTAGTGCTATTTTTCCTTGCCAGCAGCATGCTCTCCTCCAGGCGTTACATACAACGTGGTGGATAATGATTTCTCTTTCAGAAACCCCAGGCGTGGAAACTGAGCTGAAGCGTGTAGCTCTAGGCTTTGCGCTTAGAATGTCCACCCTCGGAATGTCCCCCCGGGAGGGTGAGTGGAATGTCTTCGTGTGGGTTCCGTTAACTCTGCACCGCGCGGCTGCCCCTGGGGATAGACGCGCGGAACCGTTGCTAATCGCAGGGCCAAGGCAAGGCTTTCTGTAGATAACGGTCATGCATTAGAAGGGACTCCAGACATACATGATAATTCCTTTGAATGAGTACAAGTGATTCAGGGATTTTATTCAAGTCTCCATAAGACAAATTTTACCCCCCCCCCCCCCCCACTCCCGTTAAACAAATAGGAACATAAACTAGCCATTTGGTGAAAATCAGGAATATTTTAGCCAGAAGAAGATATCAAGAACTGATTTCTTAGTTAAAAAATTACTGATGAATAAGGATTCCGTAACGTTTGAGGTTGCAATAACATACTTCTGCATTAAGTATTGCAGGGGAGTGGTTCAAGCAGAATCCTATTAAGTTTAATACGTTATCATCATGTGTAGCTCTGTATTGTTTCTCCATCTTGCGTTCCCAAATATGGAATTTTACAAAACTCTCAACATGTCCAGTAAGTTAAACGTTTTCCCCTTCATCAGGGAATGGCGCCTCTTCTTTCCCACCAGCTGGTTCACTTGGGGTTACTACCTGTGTCCAAACATTGTTGGCTGTCTAGAGAGGAGGTGTTGACAAATCCAGAGATGGGCATGTCCTGGCTCAGTTGAGACCAACCACAGCCTTTCCCTAGGGCAGTGGTCGGCAAATTCATTAGTCCACAGAGCCAAATATCAATAGCACAACGATTGAAATTTCTTTGGAGAGCCACATTTTTTAAACTTAAACTTTTTCTAAGGCCACTTCTTCAAAATAGACTCACCCAGGCCGTGGTATTTTGTGGAAAAGCCACTCAAGGGGCCAAAGAGCTGCATGTGGCTCGCGAGCCATGGTTTGCTGACCACTGCCCTAGGTCTTTGAAATGATTAGTAAGGAAGCCAACTCTCCCTGGATTTTTTTAAATTTTTTTTATTGTTTGAAGTATTACATAAGTCCCCATTCCTTCTCCCCCCCATTGATCTCTCCCTGGCTGCCCCCACCCCCTTCCTCTTTTTTTTAATTTTTATATTGATTATGGTCTCACATAATTGTCCTTATTCCCCCATTCCCATCCCAAACCCCTCCCTAGATATAACCCCACTCCCCCCCCCCCCCGTTGTCCATGGCCTTTTATTTTTATTTTTTAAAATATATTTTATTGATTTTTTATAGAGAGGAAGAGAGAGTTAGAAACATCGATGAGAGAATCATCAATCAGCTGCCTCTTGCACACCCCTTACTGGGGATGTGCCCACAACCAAGGTACATGCCCTTGACCGGAATCAAACCCAGGACCTTTCAGTCCGCAGGCCAACGCTCTCTCCACTGAGCGAAACCGGTTTTGGCTAGGTCTCCCTGGTTTAACAAGTCGCCAGTGTTTCACCATGAACACTAGAGACAGTTGTGTTTCCCAAGTTGTCCGGAAGCCTGTTCTCAATGAGACTAGGAACCTTGGCTTCTGGAACATGCTATTATGAAGGCTAAGCCACCAGGATTGGCCTAGGGACATCACCTTATGACATTCAGAAATGGAAGCAAATATTTAAATGTGTAAAGATCAGATGCATTAACAGAAATTCAAAAGCCAGGGAGATATCAAAGAATGAACCCTCACAGTTAATGAGATTTTACAATGCAGCAATGCATATCAGGAATGGAATTTCAGATACTGGGACCTGAACTACAGGAAAAATACTTAATTATTAGCAAAATAAATGTAAAATTCTAGATGGAGATTACATGGCATTTTGTATGAGGCCTGGGCGCAAAATTGATGACACCTTGATATGAAATTACTGAGAGACCTAACAGTGGATGGGGATGTCCCGTTGAATTCTCTTGGTATGTTTTCTATTAAAATACAAAATGGAAACAGATGGTGGTCTTGGTAGGAAAAGTTGAATTCCACTTTCTGCCTTAATTACCTCTCACTTTTCTGGTGTATAATAGGAGTGGAATTACCCATTGGCTTTCTTGTTCAAAAGAAGTCATGGCCGTATGAAAGGAGAAATCAAGTTTGCAGAAAGGAAAAAAATGTAAGGCCCCTTGTGTTGCATAGAATATTCCTCAGCCTTCCCTCACCTTGCAGAGTTGTCAGACACAACAGGCACTGCTGGAAGCCCTTTGAGGGATGACAAAGTTCCTTCATTAAGACATCACAAAAGTAAGACGAACTCAGAGGGTGTTCAGCAGACAACCTATCAGAAATAGTATTTGAAAGAGTTTAGATTTTTTTTTTTAGTCCAATTTTCTTCCACGTGCAAGTTTCCCCAAAGTGTAAAGGTGTTTATTAGAAACTTGTAATGCCACAGTATATTCCAAAATATATCCCTAGGATATTTGTAATCATTACAGTAAGTCCCGTGTTCAATTCTGTAACATTGATCTGTGGACAATAACCTCAATCACTTTGGTAAGCTGTCTTCATTATTGCAGTGTATCATTCAGTGGGAAAATAGACAGGGTGGGGGAAAAGTAGGTTTGCAGTTGTTCATATGGAAAATAACAATCCTATCTAATAAAGAGGGAATATTCTAATTGACCCTCACACAGTCACATAGATGGCCAATAAGGAGGGAATATGCTAATTGTGGCCATGCCCTCAAAGATGGCGATGTCCACAGCCACAAGATGGCAGCTCTGCCAGAGTGGCAGGCGCATGGCCCTGGGGGCCTGGCTGCTCCAAGCTCCCTCCTGCCTCCAGAGTCCCCCAGTCCTCTCAGTCTCCTAGCTGTCCAGGGCTGGCCTGAGGTGCAGGCAAGCCTTGGATGGCGGCTGCCCAGCCACCCAGGGCCGCCTGAGGCTCAGGTAACCAGGGCCAGCCAAAGCTTGCACTGCTGGCAGTGGCAGCAGCAGAGGTGTAATGTGGAGTTGCCTCCCCCTGATCTCTAGGTTGCCTCCTGCCCCTGAGGGCTCCTAGACTGTGAGAAGGAGCAGGCGGACTGAGGGACCCCCCTCCAGTGCATGAATTTTCCCTAGTAACTAGTAAATATATAGTAATACAAAGATAAACTCTTGTACCTACTTTGTAAACCTACTTTGCCCACGCCATGTTGCTATCATTTTTTTTTTTTAACTCATTGGAAAATATAGTTTGTAAAGATAAATATACCCCCCTTTAACTTTTAATGTTTCTGCTAGAGGCTCAGAGCAAAGGTCTTAGAAAGATTTGTCTTTGTCACTTTTTTAAAAAACGGACTGACCTTGGGCAATTTCTTTAACCCTCTTTAAGCCCATTTTTCTCTATTTATGAATATCAATGCTAGAACCAATTTCATAAACTGACCGGGGACCTGGAAGAAATAACAAAGTGAAGTTCTTGTTCTGATACCTGTCAGCAATTACATTATCTCTGTGGACAGGATGGAAGTCAATAGCTCACGGAACCTGTGTCGAAAAGATAAGCATGGGGTTCCTATTTTCAAGTTAAAAACAGCCTATATTTAAATTCCATACTGCCTTATCATGTAGCAATAAGAGGTGGTGTTAACTAGGGTTAATTTTGGAGTTTCTTTCTAAGATCTTGATTATAATTATATATTATTTTCAATTTTTTAAAGACAGTTCCATTGGAAGAGGTGTTTTTTTTTTTTTCTTTTCCATTGTTAGCATATGTGTAGTTAGTTCAAGGAAATGAAGACAAAAGTTTAATTTCTTCAGTATAAGTCTAAAGTTACCTTAATTTAAAAATATCTATATTATTATTCTATCAAGTTGATTCCTTTTCTTTGTAAAGGCAGTGTGGAGGAGACTTTTTAAATTTTATTCTTATTTTCTATAGTAGACATAATAAATTTAGAGAGATGATTTAAAATGCCCCTTGAAGGCCTAGAGACTAAAGAAAAGCTATTAATGACTATTTGCCTAATTTTTCTTTAATATATTTTATTGGTTTTGTACAGAGAGGAAGGGAGAGAGATAGAGAGTTAGAAACATTGATGAGAGAGAAACATCGATCAGCTGCCTCTTGCACACCCCCTACTGGGGATGTGCCCGCAACCAAGGTACATGCCCTTGACCGGAAGAGAATCCGGGTCCCTTCAGTCCCCAAGCTGATGCTCTATCCATTGAGCCAAACCGGTTTCGGCTATTTGCCTAATTTTTAAGAAAATGTATATATGAAATATTATTTTATGTTCAGATTTTTTTTTATTTTATTGTTTACGGCTGGATCAGTTTCTTTTTTTATTCCTTAATCAAACTAAGAGTCACAGTACCCCTATTTTAAAAACAAAATGAGCTACCTAGATGAGCACCTTATAAGATGCTTATATCCTTTCTCAGGTGAATTAAAAACATGAGAAACTAGAATTCTGTAAAATTGTTTCCATGTCTTAGCACATCTTTTCTTTTCTTTTCTTCCTGTTTAGGAAATGTAGCAGGAAGTCCAACCTCAGCTTCAGTCCTAGGAAAATGAGGAGAAAGGGTTATCATTGGGCTCAGTTTTTTTTTCAAACAATGGAATTCATGCCTCTAGTCATGACCTTATTGTCAAGTTTACCCTATCGCCCTAGCAACGGGCTGATGCGATTTAGATACCAATTTCCAAGGGGGTCCCAGAGCTGGCTGAACAGCTTCCCTCTGTCGCTGGCATACTCACTGGGGCACTGTTCAATCTGAGAATATGACATTTGAATATATGCCAATCACGGGGCCAACATTGTTGGGGGAAAAGAAATCACAGTGCAGAAAACATAAATTTAATCAAAGTGTTATTCTAGAGATGATGTTGACAACTTAAACTAGTGTTACACTGACTAGCCTACGATAGGCTGTCCATTAAAATTATGTTAAGCTTTAGACCGAATTCTCCCATAACAGAACAAAACATTTGTATTCATTTCTTTTTTTCAGATGTGTTAGAGTAAACACTGTAAGTAAATACAGTTTCTCTTTCTTTTTCCTCCCTCTTTTCTTCCTCTTCTCATTTGTCTTGGGACTTTGGCATATCATCAATCTATTGGTTTTTATATTTTGTTTTGTTTTGTTTTGTTTTAAATATATTTTATTTATTTTTTTATAGAGTGGAAGGGAGAGGGAGAAAGAGTTAGAAACATCAATGAGAGGGAAACATTGATCAGCTGCCTCCTGCACACCTCCTACTGGGGATGTGCCTGCAACCAAGGTACATATCTTTGACCGGAATCGAACCTGGGATCCTTCAGTCCGCAGGCCAATGCTCTATCCACTGAGCCAAACCAGTCAGGGCTCATCAATCTATTGTTAATAATACCCACAGGTGGCATCACTTAAGTACATGCTGTTTGGTTTGTTCACTTCAGAAGCAGTCTTCTTACTTTTGGGGTTATTTCATGGAAATGTCTAACCATCTAATATCTGCACTATTTCCACATTTCTCTATGTGCCTGGCTTTCCTTGTGAAACTATAAACAATCTAGGAAATATAATCCAACCAGATGTGTTTACACATATGAAACAGGGGCCCCTGATTAATGCCTCTGTCTTGCTAGAAAGGCCTGAAGGATTGCACTGAGCGAGACCATTAAAAAATGGGACTGGGTCTTAATATTTGATGGGTGTACATGGAGACTGCCAAACTCCCGTGAAGTCAGACTTAGAACTACCGCTCACAAAGGGTGAATTTACAGCACTTAAAGGCAGGAAGGCGTTTTTTAAACTTGAATACATCACGGTAGCCC